>NW_006284336.1:182026-185407 GCF_000327345.1 Myotis davidii | reverse complement strand
TGAGCCCAACCAGGGCCTGGGCCCAGGAGGAGCCTGCAACCAAGGTACGTGCCCCTGACCGGAATTGAACCTGGGACCCTTCGGTCCTCAGGCCTGTGCTCTAGACACTCAGCCAAATCGGCTAGGGCATGAGAGATTTTTAAGATGAATCATTCTGATGAGATTGTAAATCAAGTGTGGGAATTGATTAATTTTTGCTCTACATGATAATTCTGTTTTAAAAATGTATATGTCATGTAGAGAGTTTTAATTTAAAAATACAAACATAAAACTTAAACATTAAAAAATCACATGACATCTGTATTTTACTATGTTTGTAGTAAAGTTTCTTTCTCAGCTTTCAGTAATCAAGGAAGATAGACAACTTCAGATCCAGGACCTTTCGAATAATGGACAAAATATAGCAAAAAACCTAAACATGCTCCAAAACCTCTGAGAAGTTGTGTTGTCAATCACATACAGTGACCTGATATTTAACTCAGACCAGCAGTAGACTCCTTTCTCTTGGTAACAAAGATGACTTTGTCTGCTGAACATGACAAGGAGCCCTTAAGACATATTTCTAAAAGGTTATTTCACATATAAAGACAATCAATGTCTATAGTGATGACCACAAGGATGATTAACTTAAATCTTAAATATGAGAGAAGGGTTGACTAAAGAGGAACATAGGAAAATATTTTGAAGTAGATTTATGAGTGAGATTGAGACTATTTGGGTAAAATACCTTTTCTGTTTCCTTCTAATGTTAATCACTTATGACCCAGTTACCACAGAACAATCCATTGGCCTTTGCTATTGATTGTAAGCATATCCATGTTAACTTTCATAACACAGTACATTTTTTTTAAATCAAGGGTAACATTTCAGACCTAAAATACAATACACTTGTTTTCCTTTGAGGTTTGTTTGTTAAATGATAAACAATGAAATCGGGATCTATGGAGATCTCTAATTTCAACTTTTTGTAATTTATTTTCCATGGCTCTTACCTCTGCATGTTAGAGAGAACATCACAGGCATTTTCAAGATTTACAAGACTTTTCTGAGCACTTTAATTAAAGAAGAATGAATGGGTTGGATAACTTGTGGAACATGTAGGCCATTGCAAATTAGAAGTGGACAAACACTACTGCATCATTTTAGATGTGCTGTTGGCAGATAATAATTACATGTTTTGTCTGTTCTTTTTTTAAGGGCTGTGAATTTTAAATGATAATGCTCCTCTCACCTCAGTGTGAGAAATTGAGTCTCTATAATCAGCTCAAACTATTCCTGCTTTACTTGTATCCTGTGATTTAAAGCATACTCTTTTTCAGTCGTTAATTATTATGTATTATCTTCCCTATAATTATTTTTTCGTTTTCTGCCTCACTTATTTTTAGATGTCACAACTGCACTTAGTTGAATGCTAGATAAAAATACATTTAGTCGTTGCAATCTTGCCTCATTACTCTGTCCTTCCATGGCTCTGGATCATTTCTTGTGGACTTCTTGGAACTCCTTCCAATTTGTCTCCTCCTTTGTGTCATTTCAAGGAGCTAAACTGAAAGCCAGGGGTAAAAAGAGATAAGGAATTCACTGCCCTGGAATGGAGAGCTAATTCCCAGCTTGGCATGGTCACATCTCCCTGTTAGAACACTCCTCTATCTGTGTCTCCAAAGCCTCAGAGGCTGGTTTTTAAACTTCCTGGTTATGTCGCCATGTGCGATATACATTATTTCCAGTAAGTTGACCATAAGTGTTCTGATCAGAGTTGGAACCAGAAGGTTCACTAAATTTCTGAGCTCTAGATGGTGTCCAGCACCATTAAACGAAATGAAATGCAATTTGTTTCTACAGCATAATTTTGTGTGTCTTGATCAGCATTATTATTTTTTAAATATGTTTTTATTGATTTCAGAGAGAGGGAGGGAGAGGGAGAGAGAGATAGAAACATCAGGGATGAAAGAGAATCATTGAACGGCTGCCTCCTTGCACATTCCACACTGGGGATCGAGCCAGCAACCCGGGCATGTGCCCTGACCGGGAATCAAACGTTGACCTCCTGGTTCATGGGTTGGTGCTCATCCACTGAGCCAAGCTGGCAGGGCTTGATCAGCATTCTGTATCCACCGCCTAAGACAGTACCTGACACATCCCTGCTTTAAAGATACCAAATAATGCCAAATGGTGAAAGGAGTGGATGGGGTCTTTATGGCAGGGTTGTGATGTACAGATTACTTTTATGCCAGTCAAGGTCCAGGAAGGAGACAGAAATCGCATCAGTTGTTTTAACAGAGACAAATATGTTAACTAGGTATCAAAAGAATATTTGCCAGGCAGTTGAAACAGCCCACAATGACAGCTGAGCTATTCTAGGGAGCAGTTTCAGAAAGCAGCTGACCCCTCTTGGTAGAGTGTGGAATTATTAAAACTGGGAGCTTGGAGGACAGCCTGGTGGGGCTGACACTCAGGCCTCTGGGGAAGTCGTTGCTCTGATACCATAGGAGGAGCCCCAGGGGACTAGGATTCTGGGCTTTGAGGCCAGGTGTCTCTTGTGGGTGCAGGTGTCTCTGAGGAGGGAGCTCTGATGAAGCTGGCATTGCAAGCATTGAAAAAATTCCAGTCTGTAGGAATGCACTGTGGCCACAGGATGAGGAGGCCAGGCCAGGGTCATGCTGGCGGGAACAGGGAGAAGGCAGGCATGTGGAGGACACGAGGGAAGCATCCAGAAGGAGCAGGGCCCTTCTCCCCCTCAGCCTGGCAGTCCTTCTACGGGGCCTGACACAGAGAAGCTGGCTGAGGGGGGTCCCAGCCCAGCTCCACTAAGTGTCATTGTTCTTGTTTTACAGACAAGACCCTAAGGCAGAGGGACGTTAAATAACTTGTTCGGGTCCATAGTTTTCCAAGTTCACACAAGTACGAGAGGAGGATGATAAGAGCCCAAATTAGTGCCATTTCCCACTAAGTCCTATAACATGGTGTGGGGAGTTGTGGGAAAATATATTACAAATATTACATTTGTTACATTATAAATATTATATGTGTTATACATACGTATGTGACATAAAAACTATTAGAACGTTATTAGTGCCATTTCCCACTAAGTCCTATAACATTGTCTGGGGAGTGGTGGGAAAATATATTACAAATATTACAGTTGTTACAATATAAATATTATAAGTGTTATACATATGTATGTGACATAAAAACTATTAGAACGGCCGAAACTGGTTTGGCTCAGTGGATAGAGCGTCGGCCTGCGGACTGAAAGGTCCCAGGTTCGATTCTGGTCAAGGGCATGTACCTTGGTTGCAGGCACATCCCCAGTGGGGAGTGTGCAGGAGGCAGCTGGTCGATGTTTCTCTCTCATCAATGTTTCTAACTCTCTATCTCTCT
>NW_006284336.1:181309-181871 GCF_000327345.1 Myotis davidii | reverse complement strand
TAGAGCAAGAAGAAGGGAGTGGTAGAAACCAATGAGAGAGAAACATGGATCAGCTGCCTCCTGCACGCCCCCCACTGGGGATGGAGCCCACACCCCAGGCATGTGCCCTGACCGGAAATCAAACCTTGACCTTCTGGTTCATGGGTCGATGCTCAACCACTGAGCCACACCAGCAGGGCTGAAACTTTTCAAAAAGACTTTACATCTTGCCCACATTAAGTCACAAAAATAATTTTCTGGGAAGAAATAACAAATCAAGCAACTCTATTAAATAATTCTAAATACTTTTTATTTTATCTTTTATTTTGTATTGTTTTCAGATAATGTGTTTTCTTATGTAGGTCTGTATTTTACTTCAGGAACACATTTTAAAACAATCATAATTAACTTGTTTAAGAAAAATTATTAAACTCAGAAACAGAATAGTAATGTAGTAGCATTTAGTATAACTGAGCGAACTCTGTATCTTCACCAGGTGCTCACAATTATAAAATACCCCTTTTATGTTAAAGCATAGTATACAAGATAATTGTACAACAGCAATTTTTTGCTACATAAGTAC
>NW_006284336.1:160914-180743 GCF_000327345.1 Myotis davidii | reverse complement strand
AAAAATATAACAGTGATGTTTTATTTATTTCATCCTTGGTCTAAAGCAGGGGTGGGCAAACTTTTTGACTCGAGGGCCACAATGGGTTCTTAAACTGGGCCGGAGGGCCAGAACAAAAGCATGGATGGAGTGTTTGTGTGAACTAATATAAATTCAAAGTAAACATCATTACATAAAAGGGTACGGGCTTTTTTTTTTTTTTTTATTTTATACTCCCTATTTTATTTTTTTAAAATATTTTATTGATTTTTTTACAGAGAAGAAGGGAGAGGGATAGAGTTAGAAACATTGATGAGAGAGAAACATCGATGAGCTGCCTCCTGCACACCCCCTACTGGGGATGTGCCTGCAATCAAGGTACATGCCCTTGACCAGAATTGAACCTGGTACCCTTCAGTCTGCAGGCTGATGCTCTACCCACTGATCCAAATCGATTAGGGCAATAATTCAAATACTTTTAAAGAAAATGTAAAATGATAAATAGGCCTAAACAGCAGTATGTAAGTTATACCTATTTCAAGAGATTCTGGATGACAGAGTACAGTAGTCCACATTCACAAGATGTCAGCAAGCATTATTTTTAAAATATGTGAATCAATCTTTCATGTAACAAGAATTTATTAATGAAGGTCTCTACTTTCAGCATTGGTAAACACTGGGGAGTGGAAAGATGACCACAGCAGTGACTGCCCTCAAGGAGATATCAATTAATCACTGAGACAACTTTTTTACCCAGAAAACAATTGAGAACAATTTCGGGCACTAATGAATTATAGTTGACTTTTCATAATAACCAGGGAAATAAGCCAAGTGATGGGATTAAGCTGGGCATGAAAATGTATTTCTAATTATTGTGTGGGAAGGCTCTACAGTAGATGAAGGTTTTTCCAACCTTCACCTAAATATCTTCCTTCAGAGTCACGTGCTGACTTCCCCTTCAAGCATCCCGTTCCCTTCCACCTTCCTACCTCCATGAGATGAGGTTAGATATTTTTGCTTTGGTCTTTCATAGCACTCTTCTTATGCCCTAAAGCAGACTTTTCATAGAGAATTGAAGTCTGCTTTGTTTTCTCTTTGAAGGCAGAGATAGCATCTGAGCCTCATACTGTCGCTGCTCAGAGATGAGCTGGATGGTTTGTCAAGACAGATCCCACCTCTTTTGTGCACTCTAGGTCCACAGTATCTGCTGTTAGAGTCGTTCAAGAAGTTTGCAGGCAACATCTAGACTTTTGGCAACAAAACCTTCTGCTTACGTGATTCTGTGAGAACCAAACATAACCTACCTCTTAAAGGTTGACATTTCTCAGGAATGAAAATAACTGCCCACACATAGTCAGCAAGGTCTTCTTCTGGTCTCTTACAGAAGTCGTGGTCATTCTAACAAAGAAATGAAAGTCATGCATGAGTGGGGGTGGGTGAAGGCAGGACAAGTCCAACTCTTGCTAGACCCACAGTCTATGTCAAAGTATTGATGTTTGGTTTGGCAACAGCTAACACCAACTTGCCCACCAGGAGCCACAGCTCCTGAGTTCGGACTAACCTTGGAGTAGAAAGTGTGTTCCTGGTCAGATATGGAAAGACAGTAGGCCTTCCCCATTCATATGCTGAGAATCTCCAGGGTCACCTGTACTTTCCTGAAAGCCTTGAACACTTATTCTTGGACTGAACACCATCTGATACTGTCCTGTGGTATACACTGGGGCTCCTACACGCACTGCACTGTTCATGATGCCCAAAGTGCTTGCACTGCCCTTCTGCTCTCTCTGGCCAGAAAGAGACATTCTGGAAGATTCTTCAGTCATCTGGAGACCTGAATCCCACCTCGTTCCCCTAGGTGTGACTCGTAATGGCTTTCTTACTGCCTCACTACAATTTTTAAATATTAAAGTATTACACATAATTTAAATTCATAATAATAATACGAAGAGTAGTAATTTATTAAAATTGGTGAAAGAGAAGGAATGCCAGTTATCAACATTTCAAAGGAAATCAATTTTGACAGGCTATCAATGACTAGGATTCATTGGAATTCACACTATTCCCATAGAATCTTGCTATTCACATGGAGCCACAGAGAATAAGGAACCAGACAGTGTAACCTGTCAAACATGGGTCTAAGTGTGAGTCATTTCATTCACCATTTTTACCACTTTCTGAGCAAAGAATAATGCTATGGGTAATATAGATGAATTAAAAATCCAAGCATTGGCGTGTTCTTAACCAGCAGGGTTTAAGAGTTTTGCCATTTGTTACCAGTTGAACGTTATTGATTTGCGATTTTTATTATCTGTATAGGGAATAAAAAGAAAAATATATCTTTCGTATGCATTGCCCATTATCTATTTACTGAAATGTATATGTGATAAATACCCTGAATTGCTGGGAACAATATTTTGAAAAGCAATGCCTACCTTTAATCAGAGACAAATCAATTCATAATTAGTGATTTGGATTAAAAAATAATAACATAGGTGAAAGGCACTTTATATTATTATTCAGAATCTTGTCAATTTGCATCAATAAAACATATTTATATTTTCACAAAGGGACAAAAATTCAAAGTGAACATAATCTGTAGATTATTGGTTTATATTAACCAAAACAATTGCCAAGGCCTTCAAAGAACCAAAGTATCTTTTTTTCTCACTGATGCCTTATATCCTTAATCTTTGCTCAGATGGAATTTTTATATGTGTACTAAACAGTACTAAAGTAGGATTTTTAATAGCAGGAATTACAGGCTCTTAACTGCATAATATGGTGAGTAGTGCTGTAACTTAGCACTTACAAGGTTTTCCTGCATTTTAGAATAGTTTGTTTAAAACTGTTATAATGTGTTTATAGTTCTTTTTCTATCAAGCCTGATTTAAACAGTGCCTTATCAAGTTTTTACTGCATATACCGGGTGGAAATACTCACTTCGTGTATGTCTCTAGCTAAAATCCATAAATCAGATACCCACAATGCCACTGCAGAATTATATTAGATTTGTAATGAACTTAAGAAGGCTTGAGTCACTGCAGACTGATGGCAAAGCACCATTCCTGCAGATATTCAAGTATAAAATAAAGAGAGAAGTAGAGGAAGGGGGAGCAAAGAGAACCACAGAATAAATTAAGTCAGCCTTAACACAATGGTTTCAGACTCCATTATGGGGAAACTTCCTGTAGCACGTGGTATTTATTTTCTGATATTTTAAAAAATATATTTTATTCATTTCTTACAGAGAGGAAGGGAGAGGGATAGAGAGTTAGAAACTTCGATGAGGGAGAAACATTGATCAGCTGCCTCCTGCACACTCCCTACTGGAGATGTGACTGCAACCAAGGTACATGCCCTTGACCGGAATCAAACCTGGGACCCTCCAGTCTGCAGGCCGACGCTCTATCCATTGAGCCAAACCGGTTAGGGCTATTTTCTGATATTTTTTAATATAGGGGTCTTGGATCAAACAAGGGAACTGTTACAGTCTTACAAGATTCGGGTTTAAAGAACTGTCTGCTTGCTGCTTGTTTTTACTATTAAAGACCCTCTCTGTTTCAGTGTCACAAACCATAAGTCACCAGTTTTGAAGCTTAGTAGTTATTAGAGAGATTGTGTTGGCAGTCACTAAAGGGATTATGTTAAAGCAAATTTAATGACTGCCTGGGAGCCTTTCTCCATAGATTCAGCCAGACCCAGGGGCACTATTATATAGCACCATGGGAAAATTAGGTAATAATTGTATAATACCACACTCAAGCTGGACAAAACAGGAAGCATAGCTGATGTTTCTGAATTCATTTACCTTTCACAGTGGCCTAAATTGAATTATCAGAATAAACTATGACTTATCTATTGGATTACCCGGTGAGTCAGATTGAACTCAAATATTGGGATTATTAAGATGATTTTAGTGATTATATTTTTCTAGTAAAAATTAGGATTCCAGTTCTAAAAGATAGTGGAAAACACAAGACACATCATTTAACTTGGGAAAGTTGTAAAGTTTGGGGGATTTCTTTGTATATTTTTTTCGTACTCTCTAAATATCATTTAAGACAGCTTACAAAAACACATCTAGGATAAGTACTAGAGAAGAGGACTGAGAAATAGAAATGTGAAGATAAACAGGAATACTGCTGATGGACACAATGCGTGCACACAGTCAGGGGCTATTTAGCAGCTGGTGGCCCTGCCCCTCTCAGCCATCGGGTCTTTATCCTTGTTCTTCCCACCCCCTGGCATGCGGTCCCCTGCTTTTTCAGTTGCTAGCTTCTTCTCATCTTTCAGGTCTCAGCTTAAATATAATGGCTCCCCTGAGTTCTTGCCTACCCAGCTGCTTTTAAGTTAAGCAACGGTAGCTTAAGTAATTACAGGGCAAGAGAGTCAGTGCTTTATCAGCTCAGCAGTGTCATCCAGGACCCACTTCTGTTCATCTTTCTGCTCTGCTGGCCTCAGCACCTGGCTGGGCACAGTCTTGTCACCTCATGATTGCAAGTTGTCGGCTGCAGTTTCAAGCATCACAGGTGTTTATGGTGATTCACACAAAGAAGAAGGAACATTTCTATTTTATGTCTTTTTCTTGAGGAATAATGGGCATATAACATTATGTTAGAAACCTCCTGTTATAAAATAAATAAGTCATGGGGATTTCATGTACAGCCCGGTGACTATAGTTAACAATACTGTAGTACACTGCTAAGAGAGTAGATCCAAAAACTCATCACAATAAAACGATCTGTAACTGTATGGTGACAGATACTAACGAGACTTATAGTGGGGGTCATTTTGCAAATGTGTATACAAATACAATGTTACATAATACAGATACACACACACACACACACACTATAATGCAAATGTTATATATTATAATGTTATGTCTTCTTTTTTAATTAGGTAGTAATACCTCAGGGAGGTGCACTGCCGGTATCCCTGTATGTCTCATTGGATGCCATGCTGGAGTTATCTTCATTAATTTACAGTCATCAACATTTACCTCCTGGGCTGGGGATGAGCCATTTCCCAGGAGTGCATGAGAATGTAAATACCTGAACTAAAGGAGATAATGGGAAATGAGGGAGGCCACCCCAAACCCCTCCCACATTGTCCTGCCCCTCAGATCTGGGGTAGCCCCCAGCAGTTACTCTCCATGGCATCACCTGACTTAATCCTTTCCTAGCCAGGAACCATTTGTACTTACCTTATTTATTTTTAATGTCCTGAAGCTCCATACGAGTGAGGACTTGTTCACTGTTGTACCCTTAGTACTAAGCAAATGGAGATGATTAGTAAATATTTTATTAGATAAACAACTACAAAGGAGGAATTATATAATTCACAGTAGCATCAAACATTAATCTCTTTAAGTAGAAGAAATGAAGTCATCCTTCTACAAAGACCTAAATTTTTTTAGCTCATAAAAGAAACATTATGTAATAATATCCTTGTGAGGGTGTTCCAAAGTCTTGAATCACTGGATACAGCCGACTTGGTATTCACAGACATAACAACTGTGTATGAGTCAGGCTCCTGGCAGGAAGTGGATCCATACTCTGAGTGAACTGAAGAGTGTAATGAAGAGACCAGGGGTAGGGAAAATTGAAAAGCAAGTGATGGGAATGGTGGAAAGCTGTAACCAGGCCAAGACCTTGGGGCAAGGAGAAGGAGCTGGCCTGGAACCACGTTAATGCTTTAGCCAAAGCATGAGTACTGTTTGACAGGGAGCTCTCTGGGTAGATAAGCCATACACAACCAGACTACAGCCTGGTTGGGAGGGCACCGGGAGAACAAGTAGTCCAACCCCTCTCTTCTCACCTTCAAATGTCAGAATCAAACTGGAAGCCAAAGGGGCTGCTATATATACATACATATATACATATACATATACATATACATATACATATACTAAAGACCTTCAGCTCCCTTTGGCTTCCAGATAGGTAGGTAGGTAGATACTAGCAGATAGATAGGCAGGCAGGCAAACAGACATATGATATATAGGTAGGCAAACAATTCTCAGCTCATTTCTTCCAGTTTTTCACTCAAAATTCATTATTACCCTTTGCTTGTTATATTTTCCTTAACTAAAAACAAAATAAAAACAAAACCACATGCTTACATCCCCAACGTAGGATAAACAAAATTTCCATTGACAACTGTATTATTTCAAGGGATGTTAATTTAGTCATATTCTAACCTGGAAGCAGGGAAATATGGGAGAAAGAAATAATTGGCACAAAACATAGCTGCTAGTGCCCCTGCTTCTGCCAGGCTATTTACATTAACAATCACGATTCCCTCTTTCACTACCCATCTCATGTTCTCCTCATCGACTGATAGCTCCTAGGACTTAACTGACACGAAATCCACGTCTTAACTGGTCTTTTCTTGTTGCTTTATTAGAGTTTTCTACTGGCTTCTGAGTACCAAGATGCACCCCACAGTCATATCCTGTCCCTTCCAGGGTTAGAGTTAGGGGGTGGCCCAGAAGCTTGCATACAGGTTGGGGCAAACTTATAGAGCTGCTTATTGATGAAAGACTTGAATTAACCAGTTATGCAGAAGGATAATACCATTCCCAGGTGCTTAAGTCGATTTATCAAATCCCAAATCCCAAGAGAGTGCATGCATATAAATAAATGTAGCCCAAATTTAATATGCTATTTCTTCATTCATGTCCACCTGACGGTGACAGAGGGATTTGGAGGTTTTGAGTTCTTGGCATCAAGGGTGCTTCACCTATTGTCATATCCCTGGTGTCAGAATCCCACTTCTCAGCCAAGGCGTTGCCTTAATATAGGAGACTTGCAAGTTGTGTGTTAGGCTCTGTTGGGCAGACATGGTTGAATTTCAGGCTGTAAGGCTTGCTGGGTTGCAAGCCCCAGTACTTTGAATTAAGTCAACACTTTAAATGCATAGTTTTCTTTATGTGCATTCCCCAGGGCAGTCACAAATAGTTATCCCTCTTCACCAGCTGGGTAAGCACTATTGTTGCTTTGGTAACTAAGTGCCCAACTTGCCCTTCGCCTGACCTTCATCCCACACTACCACTAGTGTTGGTTTGCAGGTCACAGAGTTCCAAGGTCCGTTTCCCTTTCCGGGAGGGGCTCTCTGTGTTGATGAACTACATGAGCAGCCCTCGCCTGTTACCTTACTTTGAGAGTGTACTTTGGGAATGTCTCTGGTAGTCATTACTCTAACACCAGGGGTTCCTGCAGGAGACACTTGTCACAACCAGAGAGCCAACCGAAGAGAGTTTAATGATGTGCTACTGAATCACCAAGGGACAGGTAACTGCTGAGAGCTGTTACCCCATCAGGCCTGAAGGGCTGTGGAGAGGAAGCTGTCCCTGGAATGAGAGAGAAGCTGCAGCAGAAGAGAAACAGCCCCATGACAGGACTGTGGATGCAGATAAAAGCGCAGCCACTGCCAACACCATCACCCAGCAGGGAGAGGGTGGCAATAAAAATATCTCGACTTTCTCTTTCTCTGATTGTTCCTGTTCCTGTGCCTCTCACTGGCTAAGTCTAATTGGTTAGAAAGCTTAGCAGTTGTAGCCTGTAGGTTTGAGTGCATAGAGCAGAGCAGAAATGAAGGAAGGAGAGGCAAGTGGAACTTAGCCAGATCCACCTTGTTTTATTTCTTCTTGGACGCAGGAGATGAATAGGGATGAATAATATATTTTACATGGTTCTGAGAGTACTGTATTTTTAAATGACTTAAATACCATACACTGATGACTTTGTAATTATCCTATTATTTTTCTAAATGCGCTATAGGAAAATGAAGTCGGAAAATTAAAAAGAATTTGGTTTTGCTATTTCAAAGATATTTCTAAAGATTCTTTTTTGAGCTTCATAGATACATTGTTGGTCCTGAGACACAGAGCTTGGCCATCATTGTTCAGAACACGCTGTGTCAAATGGATTTTAGTTCCTCATAAGTAGCAGTAATTCTAAATGGCAAATGCTGTAGAAAGGAATTTCAGTCCTTAGCTGATTTAACTGGCAGACTCGACGAAAAGACAGACAATACAGAATGAGACCTGCCAGGTCAGTGTGGCAAGGGCTAATCCTCAGGGGCCAATGATCTGGTTTGTAAATCCTGGCTTTGCCAATTGCCAGCTACTCAAATCAGAAATTCTTTAAATTCTGAATCACAATCGACTCATCTGTAAAATGGTAATAAGCATGGCTCAGTGGTTGGGCATCGACCTTTGAGCCAGGAGGTCACGGTTCAATATCCAGTCAGGTCACATGCCCAGGTTGCTGGCTCAATCCCCAGTGGGCGGTGTGCAGGAGGCAGCTGATCAATGATTCTCATCATTGATGTTTCTATCTCTCCCTCTCCCTTCCTCTCTAAAATAAAAAGAAATTTATTTTTAAAAAATGATAATAAAATAATAGCCCTCTTTATTAGAGAATAGGAATGAAAGTAAACACATTACAAAGTAAGCTTGGCTTCTGTAATACATAGGACTTGAACCATGGCGTATCTTTTTCTCCAGCCTTATCTCTTCCATCTTTTCATGTTTTCTGAGCTGCCTCACAAACTGTTGGGCACTAGTAGGGAAGTTCTGGAAACTAGATGAGGTATAATACAAGCAATATATATTTTCCATCAATGCAGTGTAGGGAAAGGAAGAATATAGCCAGCCTCTTATAAGATGACATTCAGGGCATGAGGACATACTGGCTTATTATCTCCCATCCCAATGCATCATTGGCAAGCAGAGACTCCAAATAAATAATAAAGAAATAATGCGTACATGGGAGAGCTTTGGAATGCATTACAAAGGAGATATGGTCAATTTTTCATGCAGACAGACATGCGGTAATGTTCCCTTGCTAGCAGTTGCGTTTAAACTTGGTATAGAATGAATGGAGAACATAAAATTTTGATAACATATTACAAAGGACTGTAGTGACACACACTTTAATTCCTTTTCCTTGAAACATTTTAGATGCTGAGATGAGAGGGAGAGGGAGAAAGGTATTTGCTGTCATGGTAGACTTGGAAAATTTTGGTAGATTGGTAAATTTTGTTTCTTGTCCAGGCTTTTCTCCAAATTTTGTAAGACTTGGTGCATTATACGCATCATGCAGATACTTCTGTGATATCAAAACATGATTGTGATAGGATTCTACCAGAGTAGAAATAATTTTAAACCTAAGTTTACTACATAAAAAGTTAGAATAAAAGTCACACTATTTAAACTTCTTGCCCAGTATCTATTATCATAGTTTCCAAATATATTATATTGAAATTTTCATTTTATTTAATTCTCATATTCATTAGGTATTTATTGAAAACTTCCTCCTCACACTGAAATACATTCAGGGCTCTAAATAATACAGGAAAAGTAAAGTAAGAAGTGTTACCTCTAGAAGGTTTAAATGTAGTAACTTATTTAAATCTATCCAAACTGTGCATCTCACATGTCTCCCATGAACAAACTGAAAAGTATATAATACATATTTTTAATCCACTTAATTTGATAAAGGGAGAACTCTAATGTCATACTGTATGATAAGTATCCAGTGCTCCTTTTGTAATTCCTTACTGAGGAGAAATGTACTGAGCGTTAAGAGTTGGTGTGTGTAGATTGCTAAATACTGTTTCATAAAGTAATGCCATTTCTCAAGTGTAAGGGAAAGGGGCTCATTTGAATATTTCCTCTGTTTGGTATGAATTCAGACCTATCTAACAGCCTTCATGCATATTTTATTTTATAATACAGAATACAAATTATATTATAGAATATAGAATACAGACTATCTAGATCTTCTATTGTAGACCATTGCTTTACTGATGCAAAACTATGATTACTGTTCATATTAAGGAAGCATGCTTTACAAATAAATTTAAATATGCTAATTAGGAAATGGATGCACATCTCTGGGGACATACAGGAACATGCTTTTTATTTTTTTCTCAGATGTGGTGCAGGTTTTTTTCTCAGGTGTGTTACCTGTTCACTGGTAACACAAAGGAGGTGGTTGTCTTTGATACTCTGGTCTCGCCTGTGTGCTCATACTGATGAGAAAGTTGCTTTGAAACTTCTGGAGGCTCAGGAGTGGGGGTAGTTGGGCATTGACCCCGAGTGACTCATTATATGGTGATGCAACAGAACTATTTCACGAGGAACCTCCAGATGTCTGCATATTGGCTTGATGTATCTCCCAATGAGGCAGAAAATTCTAAGACTGATTACCTGAAATTGGTTGATGCATGGAATATTCCTCTTCAAGTGGAGACTTTCACCGACCCCTGGAGCCCTAACGCCCCTTCAGAGTGCATAGGAGGCAAAAAGTCAGGCAGATGCATGGGGTTATTGGAGGAAATCTGGGGCCTGTAACTGAACCTTCTTTGCTTCTCTGCACCCTCGCTTCTAGATGTTATTGATGTTTTCCTTCCTTAGCTTTATGGGATCTGAAGCACAAACTAGCCTTCTGGGCTTAGTGGTTTAAAACAACAACAACAGTATATTCTTTCTCACAGTAGTCTGGGCAGGCTGTATGTTCTTCTGCTGGTTTTGCACATATATCTGGAAGGTTGGCCAGGAAGGGGCTTAGCTAGAAAACATAGCTGGAGTTTGTCCGTTTCCATGTTGTCTTTTGTACCCCATGACACCAACCTGGTCTTTTCACAAGGTGACAACCTCATTCCAACAGGACCCTAACATATACACTTGCTGATGCCCCATTGGCCAAGCAAATCACATGCCCATACCCATACCCATTAGGGTAACAATCTACCATAAGGGTTACACCAGTTTATATTCCTATCAGCAGTACTCCTGTTATTCCATAGCCTCCCTAATACTTGATAATTTCCACTTTTAATGGTTATGCCTTTTTAGTGAGTCTGGTGTGTGGACAGCACTGTTTTCTTCTTGCAATTGCATTGTTATTTTAATGTCAATGAATGATGTTAAACAACTTTTCATATACTTGCATTAGTTTCCTATGGCTGATGTAACAAATTACCACACATTCAGTGTCTCAGACAACACAACCTTACTATCTTATGGCTCTAGAGGTCAGAAGTCCTAAAGTCAAGATATCAGCAGGGCGACATTCCTTCTGGAGGCTCTAGGGAGAGCTCATTTCCTTGCCTTTTCTTACTTGTAGAGGCTGCCTGCATTCTGTGGCTCCTGGCTCCATCTTCAAAGCCAATGACGTAGTATCTTTCGGTATCTCTTTCTTTTTCTGACCTCTGCATCCATCAGTAGATCACCTTCTCTGACTTTGACCCCTGTTCTTCCATCTTTTAAGGACCCTTTTGATTACACTAGGCCCAACCAGAAAATCCAGGATAATCTCTTAGGAGCCTTAATTTGATCATTGAAGTCCCTTTATCATGTAAGTTAACACATTTATCATTTCTGGGGATTAGAGCATAGACTTTTGGGGTGAGGTGGGGCATTATTTAGCCTACCATAATACTTTTGGCCTGTTTTGATATTCTCTTTTGTAAATAGCAATTACCTTTGTTCATTTAAATTAATAAAAATATATTTTTTTAAATGTAGGTGCACAGACTATTTTTTAATTTTCTTTTCCTTAGATTTTTTCTCTTTTTATTGTACTTATTGGGGTGACACTGGTTAACAAAATTATCGAGGTTTCAGGCGCACAATTCCACAACACATCATTGGTACACTGTATTGTGTGTTTACCATCCCAAGTCTCCTTTCATCACCATTTATCTCCTCTATAACCTTCTCAACCTTCCCCACCCCCCTCCCTCTGGCAATCACCACACTGTTGTCTGTGTTTATGTAGACTGTACTTTTAATCATGTATTTTGAGTCCACTGTTGAAATGAGAAATTTCATGTCAGTTTAGGGTACATAATAATTTGGTAAAAGGAAAAACTTAATGACAAATGAGTAATCATCCTAACTTTGAAAGTGCTTGTTGGATCTAACTTGAAACCAAATTGCCAGTGTTTTATCTATGACTTCTTGCTTACAATAGCCTGAAAGGGAGGCCAGTGGAATTGCATGCTCCCTTCATTCATCAGTGCAAGCGCTTATTTCTCCCGGCAGAAATAACACAAATGGTTGCAGAGCAGGGGGGCGTGACCTGGATCTGTCTTGGTCTTTCTTCCAGGAGAAGGGGATTAATGATCGCTTACTGCTGAATTAATGAATGACTAAAAATACTGCTGTTATTTTCTGCTTCAGCACCTTGGTTTCATTTGTGCAGCTTGCTTTAGATACTCAGCACTCTTCTTCTCACCACAAAACAAATATCCCTCCTTCATGTTAAACTTCAATATCTCACCAATTCATACTATGCTGAATCTCCCAATTCCTACCACATATCTTCCCATTGTACATAAACTTATTTTTTTATGGAGCTCAAGTATTTTTCTTGAAACAAATTTTAATTTCCTTAGAATTTTCTTTCTTTTTCTAGATCTTGTATTATAACTGGCAATGTAAACACGTCTTGGCTCTCTGTTAGGAGTTCAACATTTGTTGCATCTGTTCATCCCAATCTGTCTATCTATCTATCTATCTATCTATCTATCCATCCATCCATCCATCCATCCATCTGTCTGCCTATCTACTTGGCATCTATCCTTCTCTCCCCTTGCCTCTCTCCCCATTCTCTTGTCTCTACTCTCTCCTTTTAGAGGTGATACATTTTTGCTATAAGTAATGAAGTTTTGAATTAATTCCATAGTTAACAAAGGCACCAAAATAATTAAAGGATCATGCTTTTTTTGGTTACTTTATTGAAAATGTTTATGATAATTTTAGGGGTGAGCTGATTCAAAGGAAAGTAGCTTGCTTTTGCACCCTCTTGATACACACTCTTCTATGGGAAGGCATCAACTAGTCCGAGCAGAATGTCCTAAGGGTTGTCAGTACATAATTCGCATTAATATATGAATATCCTCTAATGATCATTTGAATGAGAAATGACTTGGCCTCAGTCATTGTATGATGTCATTCTCCTCCTGCTTGGGATTTGTGGAAAACCAGGAGGCAGACAGAGCAGAAAGCAATGACAGAGAGTCTTAGTTTGAAAGGAACATCTTTTCTCATGAATGTCATTTTCCATTTAATTTTATGTTGTCATTCAAAGACCCTAATGCATCATTGGAAAGAAAAGCCTTGTAGGGAATGACATTTGGGAGACAGCCAACGTGGACACAACCCGAGGCTGCAAATGCTGGTCTGTTTGGCAGCTGTAAGCACATCAACAAATTACTTGGTGGAAAGCCTCTAGTCTCAGCAAAGGATTAAAAATAGAAAGATCAGATGGATTTCTATGGAGAGAGAGAGTCTCCTTCTAAAAAATTTAACTTATTTTTGAGAGGGAGGAGGGGAAGGAGAGAGAGAGAGAGAGAGAGAGAGAGAGAGAGAGAGAGAGAGAGAGAGAGAGAATGAGAATGAATATTCCCTGAGGCTTCAGGGATAAATCTGCAATGCCAAACCCTTTCTCACAGCTCACGTGCAGCGGTGTTAGATGACGACCAGGGACGGCCACAGTGAAAGGAGTTAATTCTGTTCTAAATCACTCTGCCAGTCATGCTCCATGACCTTGCATATTACTTAATTAAACTATATCTGAATTGGCTCCTAGCATAATAATGCTGTTCTTCCCCCATAGGACACATTTCAAGGCTATTTAGCTATAAGGTGAGGGGCTGATCATCTTAACAGGACTTTCTAGAGAGCAGGATCCTCAATCCAGAGTTCATTTTATGCAAAACATGTCTGTTGGCTTCCTCTACTCTTGGCATATATTTGTATTTATTTTTCAGAGTATTCTCTCCTGTGACTAGAAATACATTTCTCCATGACAAAGCCAAGAGTATTATTCTCTTTACCTTGTTCTTCTGAGAGTACAACAGGTAATTGCCAATGAATCATAGATCCCTGCTTCTCAAAATTTAATTTGCAGGTGAGCCTCCTGAGACCTTGTTAAAAGACAGATTCTGATTCAGTAAGTCCAGTGTGAGAGGCTCTTTCCTTATTTTAATTAAAAAAAAAAATACCGACTAGCAGCATCCGTTCTACAATCTCCTGCCCTTCTTCTCAGGGTGGTGGTCCCCCGCGGTCCACAGGCCCTCACTTAGGATGCCCAAGGCTATGAAGAGGTTCCTCTTGGATTAGGTTTCCTGCCGTCCAACTTGACTAGATGACATGACTGAGGGAGAGAACATGGTAGTGAGTTGACTCCAATGCCAAGTGTCTTGTCCACCCACAGAATGGGATGCATAGCAGCCCTGGCCTCAACCATTGTATGATGTCATTCTCTTCCTGGTATCAGAAGCAGGGCCAACTCTCCTCTTTCTGTCCCCGGGCCCCCCAGTCCCCCTCAACCCTCCCCACCCCGGGCTGCCCCAGAAACCAGGATGTGTGCACTTGTTGATTTCCAAATGAATCATTAGCAGTAGGGACCCATTTCCCACAGATTGAAAAGCCTTCTCTTGCTTAATGAGGCTAAATTTGGTAATATCACAAAACACATTATATTTACAGTCCACAGTTAATGATCAGACAGGGTGATTGATATTGCTATCGTGTGATCGTGTTTCTATTATAAAAATCATAGGTCAGAACTTGTGCCCTTCCCTGATTTCCCAAGTTTTGGTGATCACATGCAAAACTTGAAGAAATTCCCCACATTGCTATAATTAACGCTATTTTACACAGGACAGAATTGAATTTTACACGTTAAAGGTGTGTAGAGGTGTACTCATTCAGCAGTCAACATGCTACGGTGTTCAATGAGAATTCAAGTCTTGAGGAAAGCAGGTTTCTGGAGATGTCTTTCCTTTAAGATTGTATTAAAGTCTGGTAAGATGTGCTATTTATCTTGACCCAAATAGCTTATTTGGACAACTGCAGTTTTTCCATTAAAAATGTGGTTTGGGGGTTGGAACATGGATGCACCGTGGCTTATTATCTGAGCCACAGGATTAGGAGTCTATCATTCAGTAGTACACATGCCTCTTTAGATGCTTGCAGCAGAAAGAGATTTATAGAGGGAATTTGGTATTAAAAAAATGTTGGGAAGGCTGCAGAAGGCACCAGAGCCTGAGGCTTGTTAGCAGGCCTATCACTCCCGTTCTGGTCCGGAGAGTCAGGAAGGTATTGCTGCCGCCCTGATAAGGAAGCTGTAGGAAACCAGTGCTAATGGTCCCTGAAGTGAACGAACCAGGTTTAGATCCTGTGGGGGTGCCAAACCTCATATCCGCCACAGCAGGCCTTTGCTCACCAGACCTCCAGGAAGAATAACATTGCCTCCGTCACCCTTGCATTTTCTACAACCTCTGGGGAGTGAATCTCACTGGCGGAACATAAACCGAATCCACAATCTTGGAGTGAAAGGGATGTGAGAAACTCAGCTCTCAGGTGACAGTGGGGAGAGCAGGATAGGAGGTCACAGAAGCACTGGTTGCCGAACAGCGTTTATTACACAGAAGATGTGGAGTTTACTTGTTTCAAAGGCTTGAGGCTGGAAGATACTGAACTAATTAGTTTAGCATCTCTCTTTCATGGGCAGAGACAAATAGGAGCCCCCTAGGAAATATCATAGTTAGTTTGAGGTTTAAAAAGACTCCATTTGGAATTTGATTTGGGGCCAGGGTCAAAAGGTTTGCACATTTGATCAAATAGAATCTCAAGCCATTATGCAGTCGTATTTGATGATCGGTGTAACCAAAGTGGCTGAAGAAGATGGTAAAGGCAGACGCAAAAGTTACATATTTGTGAACAAAACTTAGGTGTTTGTTTTTTTTAATGTTGACAAGACTGGCTGTTTTTTTTAAAGTAATTAAAGATCAGATAAAGACGGGAGGCGCAGTAATTATCTGGTAAGCCACAAGATCTTTGCTTTACAGGTAGGTTACTCGGAAGGCAAAAACAGTCTTTTCACAATGTCTTATCAAGAACAGACTAATCGTTTAAGGAAACTTGGTCCTTTTAATAGAAAACCAAATCCTGATTTCGTACCAGTGTGCTTTTAATATTAAAATTCATTATGTTAAAGACACAATTAAATCCATTCCAATCTTAGCTTGGACTGTTTGTAAAAATCCTTTCTCAAGATTCTTTTCCCACAAACTTCTGCAACATTTTTATAGCTATTCAGATTTTGTGCTAGTTTCGCCCCCCACTCTTTCTTATTCTGGAACAATCGATCATTTACCATTTTTTCCTCCTTTTCATACACAGTTGTTTCCTTTCACCTTTGTTTTTAGGAAGCTTTAATTACGTATATTAAGTAGATTTTTAACCCTTAGAGTTGTTAATTATAGTGAAAACTAAGAAGTAGGCATTTGTGCTCTGGAGGGAGTGGGGTGTCCAGGGCTTTCATCTTAGTCCTCAGACACTAGAGGAGGAGGATCCCTCCACTTTATAGGGAGAGTGCCTGGTGAGACCCCTTTAACATCTGATCGCAAATGGATAAGCTCATCTAGGTTAAACGCTCTCCACTGTGGCCACTGTAGTTCAAGATTCTCTTTGATAAGGTAAACCTGCTTGTTCAGCCCTCACACCAAATATATTCACCTGAGGCCTCACACTGGCCCACTCCGGCGTTAGGCAGACCCAGTCCCAGTCCGAGCCTGGACGCCATAGGTTTCCAAGTCAGACCCAGTCCGACCCTGAACGCAGCAGGTGCCTACGTCTGACCCAGTCTGGCTCCTGGGGTTTCAGGCCGCGCTCCAGGACAAGCAGTGCTCAGTCTGAAACTCCTACCGCAGAGCTGGGAGCAGGATCCAGGAGCCCCGGGGGCCTTGCGGGGCACCTCCAGAGGCAGCGAGAAAGCAGCGAGCCAGGGGCTCTGCAGGTACCTGTCCTGGTTGCTTGTTGTTCCTGGGGGCCGTGGGGTGTCTCCTTTGGTTCCCTCTTTTGAGGCCAGAACTGTTAAAAGATAAACTGAGGCATATTTAAAAATAGAAGAGTTTCTTTGAGCAAAATTCCATTTGAATCAGACAGCATCCCATGTAGCAGATACAAAGTGCTCTGAGGCACTGTTCAAAATGAGACTGATGGGCAGGAGGTGGGAACGGGAGTTTACCAGGCAAAAGGTGAGTGGGTTACACCAAGTCCTCTTCCTTCAGGAGCCGGGTGGTCTGTCAGGCAGAAGGCCTAACAGTGCTGCTCAGGCGGCTCCGGGCTGACTGGCTAAGATTTCCTTTCTGGTTTTGCTGAAAATGCAATGCAGTTAAGTCTTGGTTTGGTGAGATGGGCTTCGCCTAGGCCCCGTTTTGTGCCTGTTGAGTTGTTTTGAACAAAGGCTAGTGTTATCTTCCTTGTGAAAAAGCTGGGCTGGAGGTGACATCTGGGCATTTGAAATGGCAGAGGCAGATGTGAAAAATACCGCTCTTTGGTGATTGCTTTATGTCTGCACCTGGAGTAAGTTCTTGTTCATCATCAATAAGGAAAGCACTGCTTTCACTTAACAAGCAGCTCAACTCCGATGTCGTAATTGTTTCTGTTGAAAGGAGCATCAGGGAGCCTGTGGTTCATGGACACAGGAAAGCATCGGAAAGGCTTCTCCACGAGGAGCACAGACTTGTTCTGGTGCCTCCTCCTTTCCTTACAGACTGTGTGGGTAACATGGGAGTGGATTCCACGGAGCACAGATGCTCATTGTAAACCTGATTTTTGAAAGCTGTAATGATTACCTTTTGGTCTCTGGCCAAAGAAAAGGTGTCTGGGAACCAAAGGTGCTCGCTAACTTCCTAAACTCCTAGATGGCTTTGTGTTTTATATACTTTTCTAAGTGTGTGAGTGAAAGAAAGGAAAGGAAAGGAGAAAGAAGGGGGTGGAAGACGGAGGACGAAGATAAGGGAAAGGAGGAGGAAGGGGTAAGGGAAAGGGCAGAGGGAGTGAAGGAGGGAAGAATAGTCATACTAAAGGAAGGTTAATTCAGTGAACAGTGAACTTTCTAGTAGACCAGGAAGGGGTTCTGTATTATTCATTTTCTCAGACACCATCCTAAGGCTGGACTCTTCGGGGTGACTTAGAACAGTGGTTCTTAACCTTCCTAATGCCGCGACCCTTTAATACAGTTCCTCATGTTGTCCTGACCCCCAACCATAAAATTATTTTCGTTGCTACTTCATAACTGTAATTTTGCTACTGTTATGAATCGTAATGTAAATATCTGATATGCAAGATGTATTTTCATTGTTACAAGTTGAACATAATTAAAGCATAGTGATGAATCACAAAAACAATATGTAATTATATACGTGTTTTCTGATGGTCTTAGGCGACCCCTGTGAAAGGGTCATTCGACCCCCAAATGGGTCGCGACCCACAGGCTGAGAACGCTGACTTAGAAGAAGTTTTAAAAAAATAACAAACACAAACCCACCACAAAGCAGGGTTGAAGGTGTACCTTAACCTGGGTTCTTAACTAGGAATGAGAAAGGAACCCTGTTATCAAAAACTCAAATGTAGAAATTAATAGTAGAGGTCAGTAACAACATTTTAGACTTTATAATACTGTTAACTTTCATAGAGTGCTTTTTAACACTGTTGACTTTACATTGTAATAAAGTGTTTTTGAATATCTAAGATCACGTTAAATTTGCAAAATAATGTAAATGAAAGAGATAGATATGACAGAAACGGTGAGGTTCTCCCTGTAGTAGGGAGAATTCTAGAATGAGCCTGTGATCCAAGCTTTGTGTGATCCATCCTCTTGAGTGGAGGCAGGACCGATATGTGACGGATGTCACACTGTGATTAGATGACGCCGGGTAATTAGCCTCAGTGCGCCTGACCTTTACAGGTGAGCCCTTAACAGGGACTGCGTGCTTCCTGGCCAGAGACTCAAGACCTGAGAAGAATTCAACACAGGGGTGTTCTCCCTTTCCGGCTTTGAAGCTGGGGTTGGGGGCGGCCACATGACAAGGACTGAGGCTGCTTCTGTGAGATCAGGGTGACATCCAGCTGACAGCCAGCAAGGAAGTTTGTCAGTTTCATTGAATTATTAAAATTTTCTCCATTAGGCTTGTGAAACATTTATGGTAAAGGTCTGCTGGTAGATATTCAGGCTTTGTAGCCCCATCTTTTCTTCCTCCCCTCTTCTCTTTCTTTCTTCTATATTTAAAATGTAAACAAATATTGGGGGCTGAGGGAGAAGGATGAAGGGTTTAAGCAAAAGGAAAAAAAGACTCATAGACACAGACAACAGTGTGGTGATTGCCAAGGAGATGGGGGAGGGGAGAAGAAGGTAAAGGGGGGATAATTGGCGATGGAAAGAGACTTGACTTGGGCTGGTAAACACACAATGCAATGTACAGAGGATGTATTATAGAATTGTACACGTGAAACCTATATACTTTTATTATTATGTCACCCCAGTAAATTCAGTAAAACATAACATAAAATGTAAAAAAATCTTCTTAGTTTAAGGACGGAGCCAAAACAGGTTGTGGCTAGTTTGCCAGCTTCTGGTGTAAACAATCAATTCAACAAAGTAAAGTGTGGTGTAAATACACCATGGTTAATTTCAGGCTACCGACATGAAGTGTCTTCTGTCAGAAAAGATAGCAGTAGCGCCCATTGCATAGTGTTTCCACAAACAGTAGGAGTAAAATAATCAAGAGTGCATAGACCAAGGGTGGGCAACCTTTTTGTGAGTGCGTGCCAAAACCAGCAAAATCTCTGACTCAAAATTCTTCTGCGTGCCAACCCTAATTTTTTGAGAACATGTTATGCCTACTTGATATCTCTTAAGGTGTACGTATGTGAAGAACCTTGAAGAAATAATAAAATACATCCGAGCGACAGAAACACAGTATATGATGATGAAAAATACATTTATTTTTTAATGTATACATGTACACTTAGTCCGACA
>NW_006284336.1:157660-160810 GCF_000327345.1 Myotis davidii | reverse complement strand
GTTATGTAAAATTATTTATTTATCTAAGATGCACCTACACTGAATTTATCTGGAAAATAAAGAAGTCGATATTAAGAAAAAAATTATAAATGGAAGATTATAAGAGAGGGTTTCGCGTGCCAGCAAAAGTTACTGGTGTGCCATGTTTGGCACGCGTGCCAGAGGTTGCCCACCCTGGCATAGACAATAGTAAAATATAATGACAGAATTAAGGAGGGTTATTATGAGAATCTGCTGCCCTGGGTTTTAGTGTAACTTGTTTAGTTGTGAGTTTCCGTAGTTTAATTTTCACTAAAGGTTGTGTTTAAGAACCAATGCATGCAATGTGTGAAGTTAACACCTGGCTCTTATGAACAGGTCCTAGTAACCCCCAGTACCGCACTGCTAGTGTTCCTCTCCCCGGTTCCCCTCTGGACAGTGAGCCCAGCAGACATGATTAGGGGCCTTTCACCTGCGGACATGCACTGTGGGGGATGGGAGAACAGCCAGGGAGAAGGAGCCTGAGTTCCTAGCACTGTGGGGCGACCACACCAGGCCTGGACCTTGCATGCTCCTATTATTAGGCCAAGCGGGAATCAACTACCTCCTTTAAGCTACTCTTACTTTGAGTTTTTGTTACAGTGGCTTTATATTCTAATTAGATAATAGAATCCCCTTGTTTGGGTGAGGAAACCAATGCTCAGAGAGGTAAATTACTTTCCCAGCATCACTAGGCAGAAAGTCTCATTCTTAGCATTTTAAGCCACATCTTTGAACTCCAAGTCCATTGTGATTTCCATTACATCCTGTTGCTTATCATGTCACTCTGTCCTTCATTAATCAGTACAGGCGTCCAGCTTGGGGATTTAACAGGCACATGACTGTTAAATAAATGATGTAGTTTGGAGAAGGCAGCCCATGAAGGGAGAGAGAAAGAAAGGCCCTGGCTGGGCGTCAGGGGGAGGGCAGAGGTGGCAGTGCTGCCCTCTCTCATCCCCACTCCCCACTGCTGAACACCAACAGGGAGCTCATCACTGTATCATGTGCGGTAGAGATGACGGAAACACAGAGGGAAAGGTAATCTAATGTCCGAATGTTTGCCTGTCCCACGTGTGTTAGCATTAATGTCCTTAGATCAACGAGTTTCAGTAGCACTTTTGATGGGTCTTACAAGACCCAGTGTGTCCCAGGACCTGACTCTCACAGCTCAGAGACGGACACATACATGTTTTGCTGTCATTTTTTAATTGAAAATTTCTATGTTCTTGTAACATAAGCACAGATGAACTAAAATGATGCTGTTAGTATTCGGTTATGCAATTAAACAGTTGAAGACATCATGGCTTTTCATCCAGTGAATGCTCTTTCCGTGTTATGTGTGCAGGAATATGTTTTTATGTCAAAGTCAATATTGATCTTTTCCCTCAAGATAACTTGTAGGCATAAACAATGTTTTATGTTCTCTTTTATCTTGTCTTAGTCCTGGGCAGCCTAACTAAAATCCTAATCTCAGGGGCTTTTTTTAATTTGTATTTTCACTGTTGCTTCTCTGCATCCACAATAGCTGAAGACAAGTGGTCTGGGGGTTACCATTATTGCATATTATGACCTTATTCTGTTGGGAGGACAGGGGGCTATAGATCCCAACCACTTAATTCTGGGTCCTACAGCTTTCTTGTTCCAGTTTGGGCAGTTTATTTTCCTCAGGAAGCTTTATTGTGCTGACGCCTCATGTGTCAGAGTCTTCCCATGTGATGTGTCTGGGCCACATTTATCTGGGCCTTGTTGTGTCTTAGGCTTTTGGCTATTATTAAAGAGAGAACCTACTAAAAGGAAACCCATGTGTTAAGTAACACCTCTGAGGAGTCAGGTGCTAACGTTGGATTATGAGGACAGAGAACATTATGAAAAACAGGACAAATTCTTGTAAAGGCCCGAGTTCCGGAGGGGAGTCAGCCCCTGAAACGGCCACGGCAGAGTCTGTTCTGCTCAGGGATCAGGCACACGGACATCTGCTTCTCAACGCCCAGCAGGCAGAAAACCTTCATCTCTGGGCCCTGTGGCATCAGCGAAGACCACCCCAGTGAGAGCAGGCAAAGGCTGTTTATTCAGAGCTCACTCTACAGGGGCAGCCACCGTCCTTGTAGTTGGTACAGACTCAAGGCTGGCAGGGAGAAGGAACGCTTTATGGAGGAAAACAGAAGGCCTCCGTGGGCCTGACTGCAGGCTGCTCTCTCAGGACGCTGTAATTGGGGAATGCAGGTAGGCCCTCTGTGCCATGGGTGAGGGGCGCATTCAGCCGCACTGGGTAAGGCTTTCTCTGTGGGTCCCCGTGGGCAGTGATGACAGACGTTAGGGAAGCTGTCAGTTGTTGATGGAGTCCTGGCCGTCTTGGCACAGTTGCCAAGGAGGTGCTGTCTGGCTTCCTGGACCGGCTGCTGCAGGTGGCGGGTTTGTAGGTGGGCTTCCTGCAGGTTGTGGTTGCTGCAGACTGTGGCCCAGTGTGTTTTCACTCGTGTTCTGGCTGTTGTCTTCAGTTTCTCATCCGCATTAAAGTGACCAAGAAAGAGATGATATCACATTTAAGTGCTTTACAAAGGAGCTGATTCTAAATAGTAAAGCTGGGGTCGTAATTTAGTCACAATTATTATTTCTCTGGAGAAATAAGTCCTAAATAAGTGCTAAAAATTCGTTTCAGGAAAAAGTAATCTTGATATGCTTTTAAATGAAAAAGGAAGGTATGAGTGCTATTGGGGAGAGGATGTAAAAAGATGAGAAGATTGCCAGGTTACACTGCATCCTATGTAGTACAATCACTATGATTGACCTGGGAAGGACAAACTCATTCGGAAAGAGAAAACATTTACTACCTGGGAAATATAGTCTGACAGCAAGTTGCATGGCATTCACAGCATTTAAAAAAAACTCAAATAAGGTATTGTTATTTTTTTCTTTGCTCTAGAAAAGTTTCTGTTCCTGATTTTGTTATATATGGTTCAGAAAGTTAGCTAGGTGGAATAATATAAATCACTTCTGGGGTTTGATTTGGTAAAAAGGCAGCGAATGGTATTTCAGTCATTCAATCCAACAGGTAATCAACTAAATGCACACAATGATTTTTGCCCTCAATGAGTTTATAATTCAATTCTTTTGAAAAAGGAAACATTTGAA
>NW_006284336.1:156622-157487 GCF_000327345.1 Myotis davidii | reverse complement strand
GCCCCAATCTCTGCCTCTATCTCCACGTTGCCTTTTTCCCTGGGCCTCTCTGCATTCTCTTATACTCTTCTCAGACACTCTATGGATTTAGAACCCACCCCAATCCAGTATGATTGTATCTCAATCCTTAGCTAATTATTTCTGCAAAGACCCAATTTCCCCATCAGGTCACATTCAGATGTTCTGAGTAGACATGAACTTTGGGGAACGCTATAGAACCCACCACCGATAGGCTCTCTATATTATCTTAGAAAAAGAATCAAACAAGGCACAGTAAGGTTTTTAGTTCTAATTCTGGCTCATTGCCTAACTGGAACTATAACCTTAATAAATAAAGCAATTTTAAAAACTCTATATCTAGATTTTTTCATTATTTAGAATAATTATTTTTATAAATAATTTATCAAAAAGCATCATTATGAGCTTTGAAATACTAATTATGAGTTTGTTGATAAGCATAAAAAACCATTCAAACACGCAATGAGCTTAATTTTACTGTTATATTGTTTACTTTTTCCTCTGTTGTGCATTAGCCAATATCAGAAACTATTGGACATGCTTCATATTGAGGAATCATTTTAGAAAAACAGTTTTGCATATTTACATATAACACTTTTAATTATTTAATAGCTGCTTTAAAAATCTTTTATTTTTAAATTTTTTATTGACACTATGCGGTTTATATTCCATATTATTTTGTATTAGTGTCAGGCGTACTGTTCTCTGTATATGTGAGTCTGTTTTTATATGTTTGTTCATTTATTTTGCTCTTTAGGTTCCACATATCAGTGAAATCATATAGTATTTGTCTTTCTCTGACTGACTTGTTTCACTGAGCATAATACTCTCTAGGTGTATCCATGCT
>NW_006284336.1:123789-138222 GCF_000327345.1 Myotis davidii | reverse complement strand
TGCAAAGGAGCTGATTCTAAATAGTAAAGCTGGGGTCGTAATTTAGTCACAATTATTATTTCTCTGGAGAAATAAGTCCTAAATAAGTGCTAAAAATTCGTTTCAGGAAAAAGTAATCTTGATATGCTTTTAAATGAAAAAGGAAGGTATGAGTGCTATCGGGGAGAGGAGGTAAAAAGATGAGAAGATTGCCAGGTTACACTGCATCCTATGTAGTACAATCACTATGATTGACCTGGGAAGGACAAACTCATTCGGAAAGAGAAAACATTTACTACCTGGGAAATATAGTCTGACAGCAAGTTGCATGGCATTCACAGCATTTAAAAAAAACTCAAATAAGGTATTGTTATTTTTTTCTTTGCTCTAGAAAAGTTTCTGTTCCTGATTTTGTTATATATGGTTCAGAAAGTTAGCTAGGTGGAATAATATAAATCACTTCTGGGGTTTGATTTGGTAAAAAGGCAGCGAATGGTATTTCAGTCATTCAATCCAACAGGTAATCAACTAAATGCACACAATGATTTTTGCCCTCAATGAGTTTATAATTCAATTCTTTTGAAAAAGGAAGAACATTTGAATAAAAATGTAAGAAGATAAATCGAGGTTTGGCGAGAAATTTACAAAGAGCCTCTGTATTTCAAATAAAAGCAACCATAGCATTAACTATTTCATTTGCAGCTGCAGATGGAAAACAGTTTTTTAATCTAAGCACTATAAAAGATTCTCATTTCTCACAACTTCCCGATTCACCATAGAAAAATCTCCATTACATATTTCAGGAGACACTGGAACCAAGGGGCATGTAGCTTCATGGAGAAATGATTTTATTAGTAAATAAAAATTCATTTCTATACATGGTGGTGTCCTAGCTTCCTAGGGCTGCTGAAACAAAATACCACACACTGGGTATCTGGAAGCCACAGAAATGTATTCATTCGCAGTCTGGAGGCTGGGAGAGTGAAATCCAGGCATTGCCAAGGGTGTCTTCTGGATTCTGTGAGAGAGAAGCTGTCACACGCTCTGTCCTGACTTATGGTGTTTCTTGGACACATCACTCCAATCTCTGCCTCTATCTCCACGTTGCCTTTTTCCCTGGGCCTCTCTGCATTCTCTTATACTCTTCTCAGACACTCTATGGATTTAGAACCCACCCCAATCCAGTATGATTGTATCTCAATCCTTAGCTAATTATTTCTGCAAAGACCCAATTTCCCCTTCAGGTCACATTCAGATGTTCTGAGTAGACATGAACTTTGGGGAACGCTATAGAACCCACCACCGATAGGCTCTCTATATTATCTTAGAAAAAGAATCAAACAAGGCACAGTAAGGTTTTTAGTTCTAATTCTGGCTCATTGCCTAACTGGAACTATAACCTTAATAAATAAAGCAATTTTAAAAACTCTATATCTAAATTTTTTCATTATTTAGAATATGGCTAATCTCTTCACCTTCTTTCATCTAGTCCCTGCCACCCACCCTTCTTCCCTCTGACATCTGTCAGTCTGTTCCATGTATCCATGCCTCTGGCTCTATTTAGTTCATGAGTTTATTTTGTTCACTAGATTTCACATATTAGTGAGATCACGTGGTATTTGTCTTTCTCTGACTGGCTTATTTCACTTAGCATAATAACAAATGTTTTTAGTTTGTTGTTTACTGGTTCTTGGACATCATCAATACCATAGAGAAAGAACACATACAAACCCAAGTCAATCCATTGTAGTCCTTTCCAGCACCCAGGGGGAAGGGACAATAACTATTGGATTAAATGGTATTTTCTGTTACTTGCAAATTCATTCATTTCTGCTTCCCTCACCCCACAGCCATGGATAATTTAACAGAACTGTGCTTCTGAAATCTCCCCCTAGCTCTTCTCCATCAGTGTGGCTTCAGTACCATTGATACATATGTGCCTTGCAGACTCTTACATCCTGCCCAGACTTTTTCTGTGAGCTCCAGACATACATGTCCAACCATTTTTTCAGAATCTTTTCTTTGACATCTTAAAGTACATCAAATTCAACTCGTATAGAATAAAAAACATGCCTTTGGGCCCCACCCTTTTCCTAACGCCACAATAAAAGCCGACCCTTTCACAAGTTTCCCGTTGCAGTAAAGGGCACTCCTATCCATCAGGCATGCAGCATGGAAGCCTTGGGATTGTCCTTGGTGCTTCCATCTCCCAGTCACCTCCATATCCCCTCCATCACTAATTCCTGTACCTCTTTATTTTACACAACCTTTAATCCCTTCAGTTACCTTCATTTTCAACAGCGTCTTAGTCCAGCTTTAATAATTATTAACTTGTGACCAGTCTTGATTTATCTGTACCCCACACACTGCCTCCTGAATTATTTTGAAAACATTTTAGTCATCATGTCATTTCATGTCTAAATATTTCTATATAGCCATAAAAAGATAAGAAAGCTTTAAAAAACATACCTGCAATTTCATTGAAACAACTGAAATATTAACAATTCTCTAATGTGAAATATTCAATATTTTCTTACCCAGCTATCTCTTTTTTCACCCATACAGTTTTTTGTTTGAATCAGGATTTGTTGAAGCCATCAACTACCTGATTGAAGGTCTAACATGCTCATTGGTTTCAGAAGGAGTACACTGTGGCCACAGCCACTGCGATCATCAGTATTTGGTTCCTTGTCTGTATTTTGGTTCCCTATCTTCCTGCATGCTCATCTTGGCTTCCACTTCTCTGCTCTCTCTTCTTCAGGCAGACTGGAGTCTTCAATCTACCAGTCACTTGTGTCTGCGAAAGGGCTTTTGCAGGAACTGTTTCTTCTGCCATGAGCACCTTTCCCTCCTCATTTCATCCCTTCCCTTGGTAAACGGGAGGCCCCACGCCAGTTGCTCATACTCAGGCTCACTTTCCTGACCTCTCTGACCAGCTGGCGTCCCATCTTAGCACCGCATGTTCCTCCTTTGCCCCACTTACTCACCGGTATGCAAATAACTGTACACGTACTTACGTGTTTTTTGTTAACTTTACTCTCCTGGCTCAATTCTCTCACTTTCAAATTGTTTGACAATTTTAGAACAGTACATTTTTAAAAATTTAAACCTTGTGTCTGCGAAAGGGCTTTTGCAGGAACTGTTTCTTCTGCCATGAGCACCTTTCCCTCCTCATTTCATCCCTTCCCTTGGTAAATGGGAGGTCCCACGCCAGTTGCTCATACTCAGGCTCACTTTCCTGACCTCTCTGGCCAGCTGGCGTCCCATCTTAGCACCACATGTTCCTCCTTTGCCCCACTTAGTCACCGGTATGCAAATAACAGTACACGTACTTGCGTGTTTTTGTTAACTTTACTCTCCTGGCTCAATTCTCTCACTTTCAAATTGTTTGACAATTTTAGAACAGTACATTTTTAAAAATTTAAACATGTCTTCAAATTTGTAGGGATGGTTTAGACTTTGTTGGGGATCATTGACATGGATGTTATTTTTATTAGAAATATTGTAAAGAAATAAATATCAGCACCCTGGGTAATTTTAAGTCAATATTCAAAAGCTTATGTAGGGTCAGTGAAGTATCATTATTCCATCCCCTTCAGAGATCCCCAAATATTTGTTGATTCTAGATTTCCAAGTTTAACAATTCTAATCTAATCCATGATATTAAGAGTATCCGGGATTTATTACATCCCAAATCTCAGAAATGAGGAATTAAGTTAGTTATGCATTTTTACTTCAAAATCAATAGAAAATTTTACTATGCAGTAAAAATAGCAAAGAAAGAGCAGCACAAATATGAACAGATATTTTGAAGAAAAAAAATCAATAACCTCACTGATGACAGCAATTCTACAAAACACCAGCAAGGCATCAGAACGGCCATGCTAAAAACAAACAAAACTGGGGGAAGGTTTTGTCTAAAGTAAGGAAAAGAGAAAAAATGTTATTTCCAAGGATAGTAGCTTTTTTTTTTTAAGATTGCAAAGGTTTTGTATCAAAAGGAAATGTAAGGGAAGCTGAGATATACAGGGCAGAGCAAAAGTAGGTTTACAGTAGTGAATATGCAGAACAGTTTATTCTTGTATTATTCATTGTATTTATTTGTATTACAACTGTAAACCTACTTTTGACCATTCCTGTATTTTAAACCATATGTCAATACATTATCTTCCGTATATAGGTATGCTATTACCTATGGGAAAATAGATTTCAAAAATTATTGAATACTAGAGGCCCTATGCACGAAATTTGTGCAAGAGTAGGCCTTCCTTCCCCGGCTGCCAGCACTGGCTTCCCTCTGGCACCCAGGACCTGGGCTTCCCTCACAGAGGGAGGCTCTGCCCCCAGTCCACAGGTCAGTGGCATGGGCCTCCCTCTGCAGGACGATCATGGGGCGATGGCCGGCCCCTGACCAATAGCATCGCACCCGCTTTGGCTGGCCTGGTGCCGGTGGGTGTCCACTGAGCCTAACCAACTGGGGTGATTTGTTGTTTTAAATAGTTTTGATTATGGTATTATCTTATTTTCCATCCCTAAATGGAAAGTTTAGTTTTTGTAAGAAGCTGAAAGTCATTTGGTAACTAAGAAGGAAAAAAAAAGATGGCATTTTCTTAACTCTAAAGTGGAACTCTATTGTAATTATTCTAAATTAAATTAGGAAAAATAGCCCCAAATGCATTGATCAACACTGTTAAGATAAGGACCCTGCCTCCAAAGTTTACTACTGTAGGAAGTCATTAAATAGAATATTTCTTTAATGTCTTCTGATTTCTTAAAATAGTGGTTTGAAATATTCAATGTAGAGTTCTTGAGTGGCTTTGTAATGGATTAATGACTAAGTTTGGATGTATTTTGATTCTGTGTGTTTCTATGTTTTAGTTTTTTTGTGTGTGCATATCTAGAGATAAATTTGATTTTGCTAAACTTCTCTTCTATCCAATGACTTTACTAAACTCACAGGTTAATTATAATAGCTTATCTCTGTATTCACCTGTTCTATGTGCACCAAGTCATCTATGAATAATGACCGTTTTATTTCTTTATTTCCTAAGCTTGCCTTCTTGCATTACATAGGACTTAAAGTAAAATGTTGGAGAGAATGGTGAAAGCAGTCATGCTTGTCTTATTGTTGATCTCACAGGAAAGTTTTCAATATTTCACAATGAACTGTGAGGTTTACTGGAAAATTCTTACAGATATTCTTTATCAGATGAATGAAGTTCTCTTTTATTCCATGTTTGCTAAGAAAGTTTTTATTAATGAAGGCTGACTTTTATAGATTGTTTTTTCTGCATCAATGGGAATATTTTATTTTCTCCATTATTTTGTTAGTGGTGAGTTTTTAAATTATTTCCTTCATTTTGGGGAGAAAAGTATTGAAGTATAACATACATACAAATGAATGCAGAAATCATGAATGTATAGCTCAGTGAATTTTGACAAATGAAATGAGAGTCAACTCTCACATGAAAAAACAAACCATTACTAGGATATCCACCTACTCAGAGACTCCTTACAGATGTTCAAATAAGTACTATCTTTACATGTAAGGTCACGGATTGATTTTGCTTTATATTTGGGGAGGGGGGTGTATCTGGCTTCATTAATTCAAAATTATGTTTACATGATGAATCTTTATTATTCTAAGTACTTGTAATTTGTCTGTTCAGATTGCTGGCTAGTGTTCCATTGCATGAATATGTGACAATCCATTTACCCATTCTACTATTAACATTTTATTTGCATATATCAACATTATTGGACAGGTCACTTTGACTTCACATTTTTACTTCGAAGATAACACAACACACACACACATGCACACACACACACACACACACACACACACACACCCCTCCCCCAGGAGTGGAGTTTCTGGATCAGAGCTTATGCATATGTTCAGCTTTAGTATATATATTGTCTAGCAGTTTCCCAAAGTGATTGTTCCAATTTGCACTTGAACTAACAGTGTATGAGAGTTCATAGTAGATTCTCATTAAATAATAGGTGTTATTATTAGATAGCATCTTTCCCTTTTATGGAGGTGATAGAGGGCAGTAAAAAGTAGTGGTGCTGGCCTCAGGTCAAATGCAGTGGATTATATGGTGTCCGGGTCTTATATTTCTTTCGATGGTCTTGAACATATTACCTTGAAGCAAATAGCCATCCAGTGAGCTTTTACTGCATTGAAAGGTGTTAATAAAGACCTCCACAATATCTGCCTTGTGGGGTGAGCAGGTATGTAGGTGATATATTGGTGGGCTGGGGCAGTAGTCAGCACCATTGCAGATAAGAGCGGTGGGAGAATACGAGAGGAGAATGTATAAACAGATATGAAAGGACTGTAGTGTTTTTAACTTGGATTTTTTTTTCCTCAGGGTTGCTTGTGGTGAATAGTCAATGTTGGTTATTCCATCTATTATCCTGATCATAGAACACTGTTTAAAAACTGGAATTGTTTGGGGGCAACCTAGAAGGATAAGGGGGAGTCCAGTATCCAGAAATCCAGCGCCTCCACCCATCACTACCCTTCCCCAATCAGGGCATTTCTACCCATTCCAACTGATTGCCATAGAAGATTTTATTTGAAGATACTGTTTTGCTAAAACACAATTTTAACATAGACAGTGAAACTGTTCAAGATGTGTCTTACCTTGGTTCGGTCATCAATTCAAGTAGAGACTATAGCCAATAAATCAAGAGAAGGTTGGGGCTCAGAAAAGCAGCAATGGAAGAACTAGGAAGGATCACGCGAGCTAAGATGTGTCATTAGAAACCTAGGCTAAGATCACAAACGCCCCCTCGCCAGAATTAGGCCATTATGTCAAGGTTTTATTGCTTACACTCACATTATCAACATGTAGATGTTCCATCCAGTATTATGCCTTCCTATCTCACAATATCTTGCTTTCATCTTATCCCAACCATCCTATCCCAAATCAGATTTTATTATCCATGACTATGCTGTCTCTACTATCTCTCTGACCTCCTCTCCTGTTCAATTCATCTGCTCCTTCTGGGGCCTCCTCTCCATCAAAGCCTCCCACTCCCCCTCTCCCCCCCGCCCCAACTCAGGCATCTCCTGTCCAGGGAGCTCAGCATCGTTGCAGTGTCCACTCTCCTCCTGCTCTCATTTCTCTCCTTACATGGTTTAGTTTCTACAGTCCATTGTTATAATCATTCTCATAATAGTACATACTCTTAACTCCCTTGCCCTTCCCTAACTCCATTGTCGTCACTGGGCACTACCTCTCCTGGGTTAAATAAAACATCCCATGTGCTCTGTGTCTGTGACTGAGCAGCTGAAGAAAAGACATGGACCATCCATCCAGACAGGACCCACTTTAACTAGTAACCATGGACCTCAAGTAGAGAGTCAGACACATTGGTGAATTACCCCTATTTCTTTCACAGAAGACTGAAGCAGCACTGCAACTTTAGTCCTGGGTGGGAAGACTAATTTAACAGACCGATTTCACCAGAGGCAAATCGAATAGAACAGTTTTTGTCAAAAATTATCAAAGTTTCACAAATAATTGATAGCCGATATGAATTCATATAACTTTGTTACCATGGCCTATACTTTCAACTTCCATAACTGATTATTTCAGCAGAGCTTCAAAATAAAAACAAATAGACATTAATTACAAATGACTCAACGGTTTAAAAATATATGACTTGCCATTTCAGCTATCTAAAATTAACATCTAGGCCATTACGCCGGGGGAGCAATTATGAGCGTGTGAGTGTGAAATGCGCATGGAGGCAGTGTGGATTTATTTCTAAACCCACTTAATTGTTAGCAATAAAACAAAGTGAGGAGAAGAAGACATTTATCTTTCACACAGAGAGTAATAGTGTTTTGTGCCATTTCTTGGTGGAGCAAACAAGTATTGTGTTTTAGATTTTTTTTTTTTTATCAATCCAGGAAAAATCACCCAATTCCCTGACAGAATCCACAACAGCCACACAAAATGAAGAAATTTGATAGTATGTCCTTGGTGAGAACATCTGCTCAGCCCGGGCAGACTTCATCACTGGAAATTGAGAGAAAGAGGAATTCTGGTTATTCAGGAAATGGACACACCGGAAAGTATGGAGTGTGTTTCCAGACTTGCTCAGTCTTCAGATCCTGATTTTTTTTCTTTCTCTCAGACTGCTTATTGGTTGATTGTGGAAAGCTGGCAACACAAAAAGTAGTAATGTAGTTTGCTTCATAGAGTGCAATTCTTTAAAAAAATTTTATGGAAGAGCTTTAAAGTTAGTATTTTAAAAAATATGATATAGAGCCCTGGCCAGGTGGGTCAGTTGGTCAAAGTTTCATCTGTGCACCAAAAGGTTGTAGGTTTGATTCCTGGTCAGGGCACATAGTCAGGTTGTGTGTTCCAATACCCAGTCGGGGCCTGTTCTGGACGTAATGGATCAATATTTCTCTTTCACATCGATGTTCCTCTCTCTCTCTTTCTCTCTCCCTCTCTCTCCCTTCTTCTCTCTCTCAAATCAATAAACATCTTGGAGTGAAGAGAAGTAAATAACATAGAAAATGAAAGTAGAAACAGGTAGGAGAAGTAAAGACATAAAACATAGATGAAGGAAAATAACATGATTGAAAAAAAATAAAGTGATGATTCACAAAATGAGATATAAAACTGGAAAATTACACTTAATCATGAATAATTAAATGCATTCAAATTACTCTACTAGTAGTAATAATTTCACTAACATGTTTAATGCGTATTGCCTAATACTGTTCTGTGACTTCATATGGATTAACCAGTTGAATCCTGACCATGGTCCTAGAAGTAGTTGCAGTTATTATTCTTATTACTGATAGTGAATAAAATGATGCTCATGGTTGGAGAGGGCACAGTGCATTCATGATCCATGCATTTTGCAAAGAGTTGTGGTAATTGATAAACTTAAAAATAATTGGCCCGCTAATTTTTAGTTAAATCAACTCTTTTAAGGAAGCATTATTATATATAATAAAGTTTCCATGATTTGAAAATGTTCAAAATAATAAAGCATAATAGCAAGTCAGTATGTTATGCAGGCTAAAAAATGTTATGGAGCTTCAGAACAGGACCAACTTATAAAAATATGTACAGTGTGATAACTATAAAAAGGGTTATACACATCATATGTACTTAGTGATTTCTGTTTTGTAAGTGGAAATACATATAATCATAGATAAAAAGACGAAAGAAATATAGCCATATTTTTCTCTATGTTGGGAATTATGGTGAATTTTATGCCTTTCATAATTTCCAAAGTTTCTACAATTAAACAAAGAAAACAAAATCAGGTGTGGTAAATTGAGTGCATCAGTGGTCCCTGTACCCAAACCTTTCCTCAGCGCCCTCCCAGGATGGTTCTGGTCTCATGGGACTTGCATTAGTCAGTTGGACAGTAGCAAATTAGACGCGTGGAAACGTAGTGCACTTCTGAGCTCTCTCACGTTTAGCTGTGATCACCATGGGAACATTCCCTGGTGGGGTGTGAAGGAAACATGGAGGAGAGCTCATTCTCTCGCCCAGGCCATCCTGCACCTGCTAACTTCCAGCCAATAAGCCAAGTGTCGCAGAAACGAGCAAGCCCAGCAGACAAGCCTGGTCTAGGTCTGTAGAACTGCCCACGGACACCTAGGCACATGGGGATTAACAAATGGCTGCTGTTGACCCCACCGACACCCATGAGATTTGGGGTAGTTTTGCAACAAGTTAACTAGGAGATCATTTTAGATTTCAGAGCTTTACTGTACAGCCCATGTTTAAAAGCATTCATCAATAAAGATGTATGCAAGATACGTCATTGCTCAGTTTTCAAATAACCCTCTGAATATATGTTCCAAGGTAACCTGGCTTTATGTCCTCCCTGTATTTCACAGGATGCCTCCATTAATCTTGTTCTAACGACTGTGTTTGTGATTGGATTCTTCTCAAGTCACCCCCAGCTTTCGCTGATAAAATGGGCTTTAATGGTACCTAGTGAGCCTCCTGAAATTCTCCTTGCTTACTGAACCCTTAAAATTCATAAGGACACCTGAGTTTACTGAGCCTTTTGCCCTACTTGCTACCACGTGGATAGCTGGCTCTGTTTACTCTGCATCAGAAGAGGTGAGACATTGGCTATAGTGTCTCTGGCTTTCTTTACTCAAGCCATCACTCCTGACTCACTGTCACATTTTGACGAGCCGGTAGCTGCATTGCGGATGAATCATGCCCATGACTGACATTTCCCTTGACCCCTCTTCCTGTTCCTGTCCATCTGTCTGCCTCTGAAAGCCTCCCTAGCTCTCAGCCCCACTCCCAACCTTTCTCATGCTGGTTCTTAAAGAGCCCGTGGTGCAGGCTTCATCTCACCTTCTTTCCTCCTCATTGACGTCTGAGCCCTGCTCGACCCCTCATGCTCATACATAGTCCATGACATCCCACTCGTCCACCCATCACCTGGGAGGGATGCCTGTGATAGGCAGTGTTTGTGTGATTCAGTCGTATTTCCTGTTTCCAAAGAAAGTCTGATTTTAACACAAAGAGGTACATGAGCAAATGATTTTGAAGCAGTTTATCAATAATGGCCAAATTAAGAGGCATTTATAAAATGCTACCTGGCCCTAGGCTCTGACATGTGCTGGTTGGGACAGGGCTGTCTGCAGAGGTAGTGGCACTGTCAGGCATGCATCATGGAGACTGGTTGGCTATGACAATAATTAATCACTGTCCTGTTATGAGAATTGAGGGGAATCAGCAAACACATCCAGGTGTTGGGGAAGCACACAGGTGTTTTCCTCTGAGGAGAGCAGCAGTGATCATCTCCCCTGGCTCTGCCATCTGAGACCCACAGCAGGGTCCTCCAGTTCACTGTCCCTCAGACCGTTGGAGGGCCGGACTATAGTTAAAAAAAAAACAAACTATGAACAAATTCCTATGCACACTGCACATATCTTATTTTGAAGTAAAAAAACAAAACGGGAACAAATACAATATTTGTATTTGCATGTGGCCCGAGGGCCGTAGTTTGAGGACCTGCGCCACAGGTGGAGTTAACTAGAGCAGTGGTTCTCAACCTTGGCTGCACATTAGAATCACCTGGGAATCTTTTTAAAATCCTGATTTCTGGGCTTCATCCTCCGGAAATTCTGTTTCTTTGTTATGGGGTGGGGCCACAACATTAGTAACAAAGAAACAGAATTTCTGGAGGATGAGGCCCAGAAATCAGGATTTTAAAAAGATTCCCAGGTGATTCTAATGTGCAGCCAAGGCTGAGAACCACTGGGCTAGGGTGTTGCCGAGGCTCTTATCCCCTCCTTTGTTAAAAAAGATGGGCTCGTTTGCATCTACTTTGAGGGAAATATTGCCCAAGTCAAATGAATTCTCCTAAAAGTACTCTTTAAAGCAAGCCCATTAGGTACACTGGGCCTAAGGGTGAACAAAGCTCATTATGACCTTTTGCGAATTCACTTCCACACCTGAGTAACATGTCTGTCATCCCTTCATCAAGAAGCAGTGAAATACCCGAAGGTCCAGGCTGCTCCCTCTGATCAGTCAGCTCAATGGATGGTCTGTGTGCGCACACAGAAGCAGCCTCACCTAAACACTTGGGGAGCGTGGTTGGGCCTCCCCACAGGGTTTTACTCACCTGTGGACACGTGACTGCTTTTAGAGGGGCTTTCTGTGCTTGGTGTGCTCACTGTGCTGTGCAGAAATGTTGGAAAGAATCTCACTCGCCACAGCTGTTGCTTCTGGGTGAACATAGCACCCAGCTTGCACAGAGTAGGTTCTCAAAAATGGTTATTAAGTAAGAAATTTAAACACCTTATATGACAGGTTAGGTGATCAGATGCATAAATTATTTAGAAATATGCCCCAGGGCAGTAGTGCTCCAAGCGTGGTCCTCTGAATGGCAGCGTCAGAAGTACCTGGGATCTTGCTGGAAATGCATGTTTCTAGTTCCCACCTGCACCCACAGAACCCGAGGCACTGGGAAGGGGCTCAGCAGCCGCTTTTGCCAGCTCTTCTGTGATGCACACTCAGAACAGTGATTAGAGTCTCTTGTTTCTAAAAAAGGACTGCAAAATTACTTAGTTAACTTTCATTCACTTTTCCAAACAAATGGAGAATGTGTAATTGACTAAAACTGTGTTAGAAATAAAAACTGGATTAGAAATGAAATTCCATTTCCAAATCCCATATTCATAACGTTTTAATATTTGAAGGATTTTTCCATAACTAAGCATGCTGAATAAATGTCTTTTTAAAATATCACACACACACACAATTCACAATTAATTTTAAAAGACACATGGTATGGGCAAGAACACACAATACTAGGTATTACATATATTATGTCGTTTAAAAATTACTGCAATAACTTCAAGAGGTATGTATTTTTAACCTTGTCTTTTAGCTGATAAATTAAGGTATACAGAAGTTAAATAATTTGCCCACTGATCTAATAAAAAGCACAGCCTGAATCCATATTCAAGTCTCTCTAGCTATCACATCAGTACTCTTATTACCCATTCATCTTTCCATACGTAGAATTAATAACCGGGCACTATTCTAAGCACTAGGGTTATATGAGGTTCCAAAACGAAAGAAGTTTTTATTCTAATGAGAGAGAAAGATAATAGGCAAAAACAAAAGGCACTGTGTCAATTGGAAAATTTTCATATGGACCAGTATTGGGAAACTATTTTAAATCTTATTTGTGAAGATGGTATTGCAAATGCAGGAATGTGCTGGAGCACATGTATTTGAAAGGATTATCACTATAAAGACATTCAACTGAGATAAAATACAAAATATGAGAAAATGGTACATATGTACAAGTGTTTTTAATGGCTTTAATTAAGGTAGGACATAAATGAAAAAACACACAACTATTCCATACCAATAATACAAATCAAAATGAAACACTCTTTTTAGGATTCTAAAGGTAAAGACTGTTAAATTAAAACTTTAAAACAATAGAAGTAAATGCTTTATTCATATTCTGAGTGCACTTCTAATAGCAACAATCATTAATGTTCATCTGTTATTCTGAATCTCATGAAGAATCTGTGCCTACCCTCCTTTCATCTCCATGACAACAGTGGAAGGTATTTGTCACACTCCCTGGTTTGACACATGGTGAAAGTGAGATATAGAGAAATTAACTTGTCCCAGGTCTTTTAACCAGTAACAATACAGTTAGGATTCATGATAAGTTCTTAAATCAAAATTGTAGGGAATAGATTCTTTCTACATTGCATGCGTCTTGAAAGATCTTATCAGAAATAGCTACACTGACGCAGTCCAAATGCAGAACTGTCAAGAGCCATTTTAGACAAACAAAAGCTAGGCATACAAACCTAGTTTACTAAATTGGGGTTGGGAGTAGAGGGTGAAAATGACAGGGAAGAAACAAAATGAAGTCCTTATGAATATGTAGTCTGGGAGATCCTTGGAGAGTAGGTGAATGTTAACACATAACATCAGGAGGATATTATCAGAAAAATGTTACAATTTTTGCAAAGGAACACTAGGTCACTTAAAAAAGAAGCTTCTGAAAATGAACTCTAGAGCTCTTAACTATGGCCTGGAAGACCCGACAACATTTGGTACCTTTCTGACTCCTTAACTTTTTCCCAACCTCTCTCCCTCCGTCCATTCAGCTGAAGTTACCTCCCTGAGGCTGATAGTGCTCCTGCCTCCGGACCTTTGCACTGCTCCTTCCTCTTCTTTCCTAATGACTTGTCAGTTTCATCCCTAAGTATTACATATTTTTATGTTATTGTACATGATACTGTTTTTGTTTTTAATTTTAATGTTAGATCCTTAGTACATAGAAATATAATTTATTCTTGTATATTGATTGTGTATCAACTTGCTAAACTTAGAGTTTAAAGACTGTTGATTTCATAGAAATCCCTAGACACATGGATTTGAAATAATGTACATTATGCTATTTTTGGTGCAGTGATCTGTAAATGTCAATTAGGTCAAGTTGGTTAACAATGTTCAAGTCTTTTTTATTCTGATTTTATATGTACTTTTTCTATCATTTATTGAGAGAGGAGTGTTTAAATATCTATAATAATCTACACTAATAAAAGAGAAACATGGTAATTGGCGTACGACCACTACCCTTCCCATTGGCTAATCCCCCTGTCACTCACAGAGTAGGGCCGAGATATGCAAATTAACTGGCAGCCAAGATGGCGACCGGCAGTCAGGCAGCTGATGTGAACAGGGAGGCTTGCTTGCTTCAGTGATGCAGAATTCCAACGTTCCTCGCGGCCTCTCAGCTGCAACTCTCAGCAACTATGTTGCGAATAAAGAAGCTAAAAAAACCCCAGAAACCTGCTTTACTCAGCGGAGCTTCAGCCAGCCAGACCGCAACATTGTATCAAATACAGACGGTAAACAAAGACAAGAAACATGTTTTCAGCAGCAGAGGCCTCAGCGCTAAAGA
>NW_006284336.1:121474-123260 GCF_000327345.1 Myotis davidii | reverse complement strand
CTCCAGTCCGCACGCCGATGCTCTACCAACTGAGCAAAACCGGTTAGGGTGGAATATTTTAAATATATAGTTTTTTTAAACATTGAAAGAACACAACCTTTTTTGGTGTATGAGACAGTGCTCAACCATCTGAGCACCCAGATAGGGCACATATTTCATTTTGAACCAAATGACCTCTTGATGATCTATAATAATAAAACCATAATATGCTAATTAGACTGACAGCCAAACATCATTCCAGACGTCCTTCTGGATGAAGCCGTGGCAGCGGAGGCTGTGGCAGAGGCGAGCAGTTAGGGGCAATCAGTCAGGCAGGCGAGTGGTTAGGAGCCAGTGGTCCTGGATTGCGAGAGGGATGTCTGACTGCCAGACATCCCCAGCAGGGTCCCAGATTGCAAAAGGGTGCAGGCTGGACTGAGGGAACCCCCTCCCAACCCTCCCTGGTGAACCAATGTCATGCACCGGCCCCTAGTTTTACTATAATTGTGAATTTGTGTATTTCCTTTGTGGTCCTGTTAGTTTTATCTTCATGAATTTTGAAGCTGTTATTAGTTGGATAAAGGTTTAAGATTATATGCTCTTGGTGAATTTTTCATGACTGATTTATCATTATGAAATGACTACTTGTGTTCTTTTATATTTTTCTCTTAGATCTACTTTGTTAGATATTTTTCTCCATAATTTTAATTTTAAGTTTGTTGTATCTTTATATTTAATGTGAGTTACTTATGAGTACTCCTTAAAGGTGGGTGTTGCTTTTGTGTACAATCTGACAGTCTCTGTCTTCAAAAGCATATCTAGACTATTTACATTTAATGTGATTATTTTTATAGTTGGGTTTAAATTCACCATCTTGCCCTTTTTTTTTATTGTCATCTGATATTTTCTTATTTTTCCTCTTGTTGTAGCTTCTTTTGTATTGTGTATTTCTTTATTTCATGTTAGCTCCATTGCTGGTTCATTAGGTGTTATTACTTGTTATTTTAGGGGTTGTTTAGGGTAAATGAAACAAATCTTTTAATTTATCTCAGTCTATTCAAGTAACATTACACTTTTTGGCATATAGTACAGACATATTTTAGCTATTCCATTTTAAAGATAAAGCATGCTGAAACTCAGAGAAGCAATGTGACTTGTCTATGCCCAGAAACCTTGGTTCCGGGGCTAAAATAGGAATTCTAGTTTATGGATTTCAGGATCAGTGCTTTTTCCACATTGTGATGCTAGGATGAGTGTCAGCATGCTTTCTTTGGAGAATGCCAAGTCACCACAATCAGAAATTATAAGCACTGATGAGGAAGAAGTTGGAATTATTTTTTTTTGTTTTTTAGGAAAATGTAAGTTTAAACACCTAATAGAAAAGCCCTACAATTTCCCTGCAGACCACTGGGCAGGCATTACACATGGGCATCAGGTGAACAATGAGAGGTAAAGCTGTGAGCCAGCATCTCAGCTGAGACCCTGGGTCGGGATTAGAATTCCTTAGGCTTTTCACATTAGTCCCTCCACAGAGCAGCTCACACCCCATAAATCACATTTGTGACTGGTAGGGCTGTCTGAAGTTGTACTTACTCATCTTATTCCATGTGCTCGAATTAAAGAATATCTGAGACTGTCAGCATGATAGGGGCCTCTGCCCAGGCCTGGTTATGTACAAATTGAATGCAAGATGCATATTTACTTCGTGCATTTGTAACATTAGGATTACAGATTGATCTGTTCATATATCCATTTGGACAGATCTGATTTTTAGAATATTTTTTATCGATTGATTTTGAAAAAGGGA
>NW_006284336.1:109199-121444 GCF_000327345.1 Myotis davidii | reverse complement strand
AGAGAGACAGATCAATTTGTTCCACTTATTCATGCGTTGGTTGGTTGATTCTTCTATGTGAACTGACGGGGTCAAACCCTCAACCTTGGCGTATTGGGACAATGTTCTAACCAACAGAGCTACCAACCCAGCGATGTCAGTATTACTTTTTAACACAAGTATATCTTAAATAGGAACCAATATATATTAAATTTAAAGAATTTTTGAATTCCCTCAATTGTCTTCAATATATTTTCCTTAGTTTAATTGCATTTATGTCCAACTGTATTCCAAGTATTATATATTCATACAAGATTAAAATGAAATGAACCTCTGGGTATTTACACATCATCATTTTTTGTCATTCTCATTCAGTGAGCTCTCAATAGCAGATACTTAATCTCTGAACCTAGGAGACAGGTCATAAATGTAGTCAGTTGTTATAATTAGTCTGATTTCTGCTTTCTTCTGGTTGAAGAAGATAGAATAGAATTCTTAGATTGGAACAAAGTTTGTCAGACAGGCATCACACAGGAATGTATGTATTATTACACACGTATATATGTATGTATATATATATTTTTTTTCAGAACTTGTTTGTAAAGAATATCAATGATGCCAGAATGCCTGGATTTATTTCTTATAGTCATAAGAATATTATATGGAAATAGCCTCAGAATATAACTTTTTGACTAGTATTTATAAATCTACAAGAATTATCAAACTCGGTTAAGGCACTTGGCAGTTTCTCATCAGCTCCCCCTGGACGTTTACAGAGCAGAAACCATTGCTCAGTGGTTCCCACTGTAAATGCACTGGAGCGGCTCTGTGCGTGGGCAGGGAAGTGATCGTCACCGCATAGGCCACTGAGGACCATGGCAAGGAGGCTTCCTGGGCTGGGAACATGATGAGGGAGAGTGTAGAGGGACAGAGAGAGAGAGGCCACACAGCCTGGTCCAGTCACTCTTGCTCTGCAGCTGTGCAGCTCTTAGAACAGCGGTTCTCAACCTGTGGGTCACGACCCCTTGGGTGGTCAAATGACCCTTTCACAGGGGTCGCCTAAGACCATCAGAAAACACATATATAATTACATATCGTTTTTGTGATTAATCACTATGCTTTAATTATGTTCAATTTGTAACAATGAAAATATATCCTGCATATCAGATATTTACATTACAATTCATAACAGTAGCAACATTACAGTTATGAAGTAGCAACAAAAATAATTTTATGGTTGGGGGTCACCACAACATGAGGAACTGTATTAAAGGGTCGCGGCATTAGGAAGGTTGAGAACCACTGTCTTAGACCATTTGAGTTCCTCACAGCCTTTTCCATGCAGTTTAATAAACATGAAAGATCTCCAGCATTCCACAATGAAATTGTCTTTTGGAATAGATGTTTAGCTGGCAGTTTCACTCTCTCATTTCTTTAAAAGAGATTTATTGTCAGTGCTCTTTGCATTTCAGTTTCAGGAAATTGCTCTATTTCAGTGGGGAGGCTATCCACCATTCTGGACTAGGTGACGGCCTGTTGTCCACGGACGGAAACTGTGATGAGTCCCGTCCTGGGGATGGCTTTGCCTTCATTTCCTAAAATGTGCTTTAGACAGGCTGATCATTTGGGTGAGTGATAACACAAAAACTGTATAAAACTAAATTTAAATGTTTGCTCAGGAAAAGCAAGAGTGCAGGCTGAAATTGGCCTTTTATGAAGGATTAGTAGTAAAAGATTGGGTTTGAATGATGAGATGTTTATTCATTTATTCAAAAGTATTTCTGAATGCCCTCCGTGTTCCAGGCACTGTATTTATTATGCTTGGTTATAAATAGGTAAATTAAAAAAAAATAACATGATAACCACCTTAGTGACTCAAAATCCAGTCTGGAAAGGAGTCAATAAACAAGTGAACAAATAAAAAATTAAATTTTACATTATAATATAATTATATTTGATGAGTGCTATGGTAGCATTCATCAATAACTAAATGATTCAGAAAGTGTAGCTATGGAAAGTGTCTGAAGACCTTAGTATTTAAACCAAGACTTTGTGATATGCCCAGTCTGTCATGTAAAAATTGGCAATATTATCCTAGGGTAAAGAAGTAATATGAACAGAAATTCGGAGATGGCCAAAGCTCAGCATGTTTGGGAAGTGTGGAAAGGGAGGTCATGTTTTGAGAGAAAGGCAGAACTGAGGTCGGGGAAGATGGAGTGTGCATTATGTAGAGCTTCGTAAATCACAGCAAGGTCTTCGGAATATATATAAAACACTAGAGGCCCGGTTCACAAAAGTCATGCACTTGTTGGGGCGGGGGGGCGGTAGGTGTCCCTCAGCCTGGCCTGCTCCCTCTCACAGTCCAGAAGCCCTTGGGGGATGTCCGACTTACGGCTTAGACCAGCTTCCCGTGGGCATTAGCTGGCAGTCGGACATCCTTAGCCCTGCCGTGGAAGCAGGAGAGGCTCCTGTCACTGCCACTGCGCTCACCAGGCGTGAACCTGGCTTCTGGCTGAGCAGCGCTCCCCCGTGGGAGCGCACTGACCAGCAGGGGGCAGCTCCTGCATTGAGCGTCTGCCCCCTGGTGGTCAGTGTGCATCATAGCGACCAGTAGTTCCACCATTTGGTCGATTCACATATTAGCCTTTTATGATATAGGACAGGTCAGTATTTTAATTCCATTTTCCGCTACTAATTGATATTCTGTTATTCAAGATAAATTACTGAATAAGTAAAATGTATTGAATAAAATATTGTATTACTTTATATACAATACAGGCAGTCCTCGGGTTACGTCAGACTCGGCATATGTTGTTTTGTGATTACGTCACCATCTTGCATTTATTATTTATTTATAAAAAAAAAAGTTCTGTCATTTTGACGTATTAACATATGGGCTTTATGTTTTTTATTATTTACTTATTTAGAAATATATTTGATTGATTTTTCACAGAGAGGAAGGGAGAGAGATAGTTAGAAACATCGATGAGAGAGAAACATCGACCAGCTGCCTCCTGCACACCCCCTACTACTGGGGATGTGCCCACAACCGAGATACATGTCCTTGACTGGAATCAAACCTGGGACCTTTCAGTCGGCAGGCCGATGCTCTATCCACTGAGCCAAACTGGTTAGGGCTTTTATTTATTTACCACAAGTAAAGGTCAGGAATTATTCTTTTAATTTTTTTTTTTTACCATTTCACTTCATTACATACTGCTGTGTATATGTTCCATGTGAGTGACGTAGGTGCTATGTAAGTGGGTTCCGACTTACAGTGAAAATCGCGTTATGCCATGCCATACGTCTCCGACGTAACCCGAGGACCTACTATAATAGATATCTACTTTAACGATGATAACAAATAATCTCAGACCATGCAATGGAAAGGAACTGACACTATGATCTGAGTGACACGCTACAGGAAATGATAATGACTTTGAAATGATATAGACTAAGGTTAGGTGGTAGAACATATTTGGTTCTCAATTCATGTTTAATCTCTAACTTGATTCTTTTAATAAATACTGTATTATTGATGTATTGTGATGTAATGTGACATGATATACTATATGATAGTATGATAAGCAGGATTCACTAGTTGAGATGGAACCATTTTCCAGTTTGTATCTCTATATTTTCAAAAGTAGATGGAAATGAGTAGAAATTTAAAATATTATGAAATGCATACACTGTAAGCCATATATGTGTCAAGGATGTTAAGATTATGTCCTAACTGGTTTGGCTCAGTGGATAGAGCGTTGGCCTGCGGACTGAGGGGTCCCGGGTCAATTCAGGTGAAGGAATATGGTGAGCAAAGGAGAGGCATGCATGCACTCACCTTGAGTAGCATAGAATGATTGCTGTGAACTGATTATTTTGAAACAAGCCAGTATTACCTAGTTTGTTCACCTCCTTTATTCATCCTACTTGGTACCAGTTATCTATTGATTATTATCAGAAAGACAAAAATCCTATAAGATAAAAATCTAGAGAAAGATAAATATCACATGATCTCACTCATTAGTGGAATATAATGAACAGCATAAACTGTTGAGCAAAAATAGAACCAGACTCATTAAAGCATTGAACAGACTGTCCAATCTATGAGGGAAGGCGGGGGTGAGGGGTTAAGAGATCAACCAGAGACTTCTATGCATGCATATGAGCATAACCAATGGATACAGACTTTGGAGGGTGGGGGCGTGGAGGGCATGTGCTGGGTTGGGGGAGGGCAGCTGAGGAGAGGTCACTGGGGGGAAAAGGAAACTTATGTAATGCTTTTAACAATAAAGAATTTAAAATAATAAGAAAAAATCTATAAGATACAAATACTTATTCTGATATGGTTCATTTATGTTTATTTTACTGTAGGATCCAGGTTCCCACTGATTCAGACTTTTGTGTAGTTCACAGGCACATTGCATTAAGGTTGGTCTCTGGGACCAATATAATACAGAAGAGAGAATGGTATGTTACATCTGAAAATGTTATAAAATATTGTAGCTTCTGTCTTGGTATTTTGTTTGCTCTCTCTTGGATTGTTTGTTCAAGGAAAATCCAGCTATCATGTCACAAGAGCCCTAAGGAGGGGCACGCATAGTGAGGGACTGAGGCCTCACGCCAGTAACCACAGGAGTGGCCTGAGTAGGAGATCCTAAATCCTACTGAAGCCGTCCAATGACCAAAGTCAAGGCCGCCATCTTGACTTTGAGAAACCCTGAGCCAGAGCAGTGCAGCTCAGTTGCTTCTGGATTTCTGCCCTCCAGAAACTTTCTCAGTAGACGTTTTTGTTTTAAGCTTCTGAGATTGGGGATACTTTTTAAAAGCATCAATAGATAACTAATACAATTCCCAACACCTAGAATAATGCCTAATGTACATAAAAGATTCTCAATAAAAGTTTAAAATATTTAATAAATGGAGTGTTCACTAATTTTTTTACTAGGGGATTACTTTTTTTTAAATTTTAGACCTAAATATATAAGCCTCTATTAAGAATTCAAATGATATTTAAAGAATTTTTTAAAAATAATTAATTTGCAATCATTTGGTGCACTATCTACTTATTCACTTTCTAACTTAGTTCCTGACATTCAAATATCGATGTTGGCTGCAGGTTAAGATTTAATTCTCAGCAGCTGGCTCCATCCCAAGTAAGCAGGTATGCTTCTGTTTTTGCTTATCACTCATGACTTTTTCTCTTCTAGGAGCCAATTAGAAAAGATGGCTCATGGAAGTGTTGATTTTTATATGCAAAATTCTTAGATAAGCATGTAAACACAATGAGACCTTCATTTTGTAATCTCTCTTTGTTTTTCATTATATTTAAAAGGTCCTGGTATTAGGATATCTGATTTAAGAACTGAAATAACATTTGTACAGGATTTCAGTGAAATGGAGATTTGAGGTATTGTTCTGCATGGCCTACTTGATCAGCCTTTTCTTTCTTTCTTTCTTTTTTTTTTTAAAGATGTATTTTCTTAGAGCAGGTTAAGGATACACAGCAAATTTGAGGGGAAGGTACCAAGATTTCCCACATATCCCTTTACCCTTTCACATGCATTGCCTCCCTTTTATGCACATCTCCCACCAAAATGGTGCATGTTAGGGTTCTCTCTTGATGTACGCTCTATGGATTTGGACAGATGTACAATGGCAGGTACAACATTATGGTGTCATCCACAGTATTTTCACTGCCTTGAAAACCCGCTTCTATTATTCATTCCTCCCACATCACCTCCCACATCACCAGGCCCTGACAAGCACTGATCTTTTTACTGTCTTTATAGTTGTCACTGTTCCAGAAAACCATATGGATAGTTTCATATGCTATGTTATGTAGCCTTTTCAGATCGGCTCTTATTTTTCACTAGAAATATGAACTTAAGATTTCTCCATGTGTTTTCATGGCTTGAGAGCTCATTTCTTTTTAGCACTGAGTAATATTTCATTGTCTGGATGTACAAATTATTTATCCACACCAACTAAAAGGTATCTTGGTTACTTCAAAGTTTTGGTAACTATGGATAAAGGTGCTCAAAACATTTATGTGGACAGTTGTCACCTCTCTGGAAGGTGATAGCTGTATTGTAAGAATGTGTTTAATTTTATGGGAAGCTGCCAAGCTCTCTTCCAAAGTGGCCATAGAACTTTGCATTCCCACTAGCAGTGAATGAGAGTGTCCATTTTTCCACATCCTCACCAGCATTAGTTGTCAGTGTTCTGGGTTTTTACCAATTCTAACAGGTGTGTATCTGCATGTCATTTGTTTTAATTGCATTTCCCTGATGACACATGCTGTGGGGCACCTTTTCATATGCCTATTTACCATCTGTATATCTTTTCTGGTGAGGTGTCTGTTTAGGTCTCTGGCCTATTTTTTGATCATGTTTATCTTTTTGTTTATTTTTAAGATTTCTTTATATATTTTGGCTAACATTCCTTTATCAGATTCGTCTTGAAAATATTTTCTTCTGATTTGTGGCTTGTCTTCTCATTCTCTTGATATTGCCTGTCACAAAATTGGAAGTTTTTTATCTTAATGAAGGCTAGCTTATCAGTTATTTTTTTCAACCCTTTCATTATAATAAGTATTGAGATAATGGATACAGATGTTACCCACATAACAATGTAGCAGACAGACCCTAAGGTGATCCTCAGTGAGTCCCAGCCCCTGATGTTCATGCCTTTGTGCAGCCCCCTGTCCCTGAGGACAGGCACGGCCTATGATGTGCTTCTGACCAATAGAACGTAGCAAATATGATGGGGAATCATTCCCGTGATGGCATTAGCTCATATAAGACTCTGCCATCACAGACTGGTGCTAGAGACCCCCCTGGTGAGCTGATGAAATAAGTGCCCATGTTCGAGAAAACCCTATGGTAAGAAACTGCTGGCCTTCTAGGATCTGTAGGAGGTCCAGGCCCTGAGGTGGCCTCTGGCCAGCAGCCTGCTAAAAGCCAGGTGCTCATGCATACGTTCGCAAGGTACTTCCGCCGCATGGAAACTGTGAGAAAATAAACATGTACTATTGTAAGCAGCTAAGTTTGTGGTAATTTGGTACCCAGCTAGAGAAAATTAACATGCTTTGTGATTTAAATGTATTGTTATGTTCTTAGACTTCTTAAACTCATTTCTGTCTTTGGCAATGACATATATATTTTGCTATTTCAAAATAAAATTACTTCAAAACAAGTAATTACAATGGCAAACCAGAACAAATGCGTGTGTGTGTGTGTGTTTTGAGAACACATTCCCCCCTGTGTTATTTTTATAACATTTTATGGGGAAGGGGTGCGTGCGTGACATTTTCCTCCCCCGACACTAAATGACAACCAGTTCTCTAACATATAGGCACCTATCCCATTATTTTTATATGTAGGAAAAGGAAAGGGACATGGGAAGGCAGGGCCGTTGTGGTGGGTGGTCACCCAGGCATTTTATTGCAAACAGATGTGGCCACTGCATGGTGTTAAGTCACCCCGTGGTAAGCATCTGGGATCAGCTTCACTGTGGTACAGCCACTGGCTTCCGCCCTGCAGGCATGATTGACTCCTATCAGTTTATCAGTTTTCCTCTACCTTAACTCCAGTCTCAGTTGATGGGCATATGAAGAAGGGCTGCATTTAACAGAGAAACAAAGTATGACCCGACTAATTCGGTATGCTTTACACTGAATTTGTGTGAACCTCAGACTTTTTTCAGCCTCTACACCGTGCCATCCATTGATTTGTCACGGCAAAAGTAAACAAGAAACAACTTTAGATGCTAAAATCCACATTGTCTGCTTTTATGAAACCTCGCAGTTAAATTTATTTTGAATGGAAAGACTTCTCATCTGTACTGTAGCTCTCTGATAATCTCCATGTTTTCTTGTTGTTTTCTGTCTGTATTTTTTTGCCCCATCGCTCGGCTGTATCCTGCAGAGCAGGAACACACTTGCTTTTGCATTCTCAGCCTAGACCCTGGCTCCTCTTTTGCTTTTCCAGGAGTTGTTATTTTAGGTGCTGATTTTTTCATGCATACTTTCATTTGGTACCCCTTGGGAAGCTTATATTTTAGGCAATAATATTTATAATCTATAGGGGAGGAAACAGGCTTAACAGATTCAGTGTTTGAAGCACTTGGCATTAGAACGGCAGTTGGAAAAAATTTTCAATAATGAGAAAAAGCAAATACAAGATAGGTTATTTATATAAAGAGAGAGCAAGTATGACAGGTGAATTTTGAGAGGCGAGAATATTTATTGAACAACATAATTTTAGGGCCCTGGTCCAAACTCTGACAAGATTGCAGATATATTAAACATGATCTGATTATGATGGAAACACATTGTTTTCCCCAATCCCCCATGATGACAGAAGTATGGACTGAGGGGGACAGTGAGAGCAAGTGGACCTCACAGAGGGAATGGTCACTTTACAATGAGGTGGGCTACATGCAGCGCTTCGATAGATTAGTGTAGTCTGTTATAATATATTTTGAACAGGCAGAGAGTGAGAAAAAAAATTCTAGACCAGCCCAGCCAGTGTGGCTCCATTGGTAGAGTGCTGTCCCATGCACCAAGAGGTCACTGGTTCGATTCCTGCCCAGGGCACCACCCAGGTTGCCAGCTTGGTCCCCAGTAGGGGGCGTTCTGTGGCAGCCAATAGATGATTCTCATTGATGTATCCATTTCTCTCTATATATAAAATCAATAAAAACATATTTTAAAAACATTCTAGGCCACAAAGGCTGGGTGACCAATAGTAAAGGAGTAAAAAAAGTATATTGAGGGCAAGTTTAAAAAGAAAGAAAATTAAGTAAATGCAGAAATGAAGGAAAGATAGAGGGGGTAAATATGCCGTGCATTTCTCTCCTCTTAAAGGTCAACATCATGACCCTAAGGTCTCCCAGTTTGAAACCTAGTACCATTTTCACACCAGGCACATTAACTTCAACAGTTAAAGATGACTAAAATAGCTGAGCTAAATATGCAATACTTAACTGAATTCAATAAAATCTCCAAAGTTCTCCTTCTGGGTTATTTTATTTCAGCACCATCTGGGTTGGTGGAGTCCTGGGTTGAGGTAGGGGAAAGGGATTGCATAGAGATGGTTGAATTGGTGGCTCCCTCTTGATGGGGGGAGGAGGAGGGAAGTATTGAGAGCAGTTGGGAACCAGAACACAGAAGTCCAGGTTGCATGCATTTGGTGGTGTCGTCATGAGCAGCCATTGAAAGGTTTCCTGAGCAGTAGTGTGGTCGTGAGCAGAACCACTCTTTGAAAAATTTGAGTAGGAGACTGAAGGAGGAAAGATGATATCAGAATTAAATATAATATTTTAGGAGGAGGCAACAGGGGCCTGCCTCACCGAGGCAGTAAGAATAGGAGAAAGATGATAATATTGAGATCTAAAGAACAAGAGAATAGAAGTTCAATTCTAATTCCTTGTTTGAGCAGCTCTAACATGTGAATATCAAGTGAGATTCCATTATTCTCATTGCTGACATCAAGAAGGAACATTGTGTTACTTTCTTTTGGTGGAACATGTGCTGAGTAGTACGTTGGTATAAAGCCACTGACCTTGCCTAGCCTTTCACGGTGCCTGATGCCTACTTATACTTGGGCAGAAGGCAGCACACACAGAAGGAAGCACTCACTCAGGTCTCGTCAGCTGCTCGGCTCACATCCACACCTTCCCACTCGTGTGACTGAGCGTTACTCGGTGACCCACCCTAATCTCACCGACACAAGTGCAGGTGAGGTTGGCGGTGGTGTGCGTGTGGTCTGGCCACTGTGGGGATTAGGGGTTTCCGTGAAGCACTGAGCACAGGGCCTGGCCCAGAGTAAGTGCCCAGGCTCACTAACTGATTCGCAGACTGTCATCAAGATTCCAAAATCCCGGCCACTGCAGTCAGTGAACAAACCAAGGGGCCTATTGTCCCGCGTGGTGTGGTCTGCCTGAGGGCATCATGTTCTTAAATACCGGCCTTGCTATTATTTTTACGATGGGCCTATTAAGCTTATTTTCTCAGGAACAAAATTGCTATGCAGTGCCCATTTTCAGGGAACCAAATAAAAGATTCACTTTCAAACTTTCTTTTGAATAAGAGGGAAATTTCCACACAATGGAACTATAAATTTAAGTGAAAGAACACGCTTTGGAATTTACAATAGATGGCAGGCTGTGTTCTTAGTCTTCTTGAAGGTGTGAAATTGTAGCTAATTGCTCTGTTCTCCATTTTAAAGAGCAAAGAGCTCATAAATAATAAGCTCCAGTAGCAGTTTGCAAAGGATCTAAAACCTCTCAGTGTATTTTTTATTGCCAAAGATGTAATTCTTCTAAGTGTTGATTATTCCCATGAATTTTAAAGTGCCCTACAGAGACTAAAGGGATGAAAATCATCTCTCCATTCCCTTTGCATAGAAGAGCTGTTTTTGTCAATGAGAAGCCTGCTCCCTTTGGTTTCCAGTGACATGTGCATCCTTTACTGCAATGTAATATTTCTTAAAGATATAATGTAGGCTCTACAATAAAATGCAAATAATCAAATTACCACTTCCTAAGTAATGATAGCAAATTCTCAAAAATTTTGAGTTGTGTGTGTGTGTTTGGGGGGGGGGGCGCACACGCACACACACACACACACAGACAGAGACAGACAGATGGAAGGAGACTTATTTTTTTCATATCTGGCAGCTGTGTGTTCACTGAAGTTCATTCATTAAGTGACAGCATGATCTACCCAGTGTCCTAAATTCTTTGGGATTACAAATTTCACCAAACCTTTAAAAATACTTAAATGTTTATATACTACTAGAGGCCCAGTGTACAAAATTTGTGCAAAGAGGCTCAGCCCCTGCAGCCCCAGCTTCATCTGGAAGGTAGTCCAGAAGGACGTCTGGAAGTTCATTTGGCTGTCCAGTCTAATTAGCATATTACACTTTTATTATTATAGATACTACTCTTAAAGAGACAATAAATATGCATCATATTTGGCCCCTTGCACTAAACCAGCACAAATAACCTCATGAAAACCACACCCATCTGAAGTAAATACTATAATTCTTTGTGACACCTAGCACCAAGAAATTACTTGACATTTTCAAGGCACTAACTCTGCCTGGCTATGTTGTATCATCGTTTTTTATTTTCAGCCTGGCTTCATATATGAAGAATTTCCATGTGTGGCAAAGTGGTCAGAATCCTCTTTTTAGTGGCCACCTGTTCAGTAGGTAATAGTAACAGCAAATAAATGCATAAGCAAAAGGGCCCAACCCAGACATAAATAGAGCAGTTGTTTTACTAATTCAAACCCCTGCCCTGGGAATCCATGGGCAGAGATTAAGGTTTGTTACACTTATATGACTAAGAATCCCCTTTTCCTCTGGGTGCTTGAAATCCCATAATCTCCCACACAAGCAATTGCAAATCAGATTTGAAAGGACAATTCAGAGAGAACAAACAACAAATTGCTTAACATGTTTCTGAAGTTTAATTTAATCTCATGTTTTGTCTTTGGGAAATTACAGGAGGGAAAAATCAATTTCTGGTAACATTAAACATTGCCGTGTCCGTGTCATGAAAACCAGAATTTTTGCCCTGGGACATGGCCTGTACTCGGTTCTGGACATGGCATTCAAGTTCCTATTTGGCCGCCAAGACATTGGCCTTGTTGGGCTGCCTCGCTTCTTTTAATTATGTTTCTTTGAAGAGTGAAACGCTTGAGAAAATGGTTTGTAAATTTAAAATGTTGTGCAAAGATTAATCACTATAACTTTTTCCTCATTTTTTCCCCCATTTTTTCTCAGTTTCAAACTCTTTGCGGAGCTACCTTGTAAGTTCAACTTGAATGGAATGCAACATCACAGATTTAAACATGTCAGTGTTAAAATTACTAATCATGCCATTGGTGTAGATGTAAAAACTTACCCTTTTGTTAAAGAGCAGGTGTGTCTGAAAGTACACACTTTATTATTTTTTTTTTAATCTTTATTGTTCAGATTATTACATTTGTTCCTCTTTTTTCCTCCCATTCTATTCACCAGTTTATTCTGTTCATCAGATTTTTTATTCATTTGATTCATAGATTCACTTGTTGATAGATGAGTATTTGTTGTTCATATTTTGTATCTTTACCTTTTTCTTCTTCTTCTTAAAGGATACCTTCCAGCATTTCATATAATACTGGTTTGGTGGTGATGAACTCCTTTAGCTTTTTCTTATCTGTGAAGCTCTTTATCTGACCTTCACTTCTGAATGATAGCTTTGCTGGGTAATTT
>NW_006284336.1:100777-108528 GCF_000327345.1 Myotis davidii | reverse complement strand
CTGTCCTCTAGGGAGGTGCTAATCTCGCCTTTGCCTGAGGCTATCGGGCAAAAGCCTCTGTGCCGGCCTGGGCGGGGCGGTCTCGCCTTTGCCTGAGGCTATCGCAAAAGCCTCTGTGCAGGGCTTGGGCGCAGGGCGGGCGGAGAGAGAGAGCAGTTATGGCCGCTCTCAGTCCTGTCCCGGGGGCTCTGCCTCTCTGAGTCCCAGCAACCGCTGCAAACCTCGGAGAGAAAGCTGCCTTCGAGTTCCGACCGAAACCAGACAGTCCTGCTTCTCCCGTTTGAGTCTGTGCCCCTAAAGACTCGCCCGGGTCTGGAGCTCAGAGTCTGCGACTCCCTCCCGATTGAAACCGCCAACCGCGCCCTCCGCCGCCAGCCCGCTCCGCGCACTCCGCACCTCAGAATTTGACTTCAGCACTGCGCCTCCTCTGAGTGTCCATATGCGTTACTCTTTCCTCCTAGTTGTAGGACTTCCACTCAGCCAGCGTTCCTGTGGTTCTGGGTGATGTCCGTTCCGTCTTTTAGTTTCACTTTTGAAGTGGTTGTTGGAGGCAGCAAACTCCGGCGTTAACCTATGCCGCCATCTTGGTTCTCCTGAAAGTACACACTTTAGTCTTCACTGTTCTTAGAAGCCAGGCTTAGAAACTGGTGCTTTTCTTCTCATTCCAGTTTCCGCCTTTGTTTGATTTAGGCTAAATGACCACTTAGTGAGATACTGTTGAGTCCAGTGGAAGTCAACATGGCTGTACTGCCTGATCTTTAAGATCTTTATAGAAAAGTTTTGTAATAAAATACTTTCCACATCCTGGTGGGTACTTGGAAGTTACTAGCTGTAGTGATTGCATGATAATGAACTTTATAGAACAAAACCATGTTGACATTTTTGCCCCCCAAATAATTGGACAGCTCCCTGTTTGTACTTTCAGGGAATGGATGGCTGAAATGAGAGCTGTGCTCTTTTCTGATTTTCCTCAGATTCTCAGCATAAAAACCTTTATCTTACTTCATTCTCCTATTTTTATTGCTCTTCTCATCCAAAAACAAAACTAACAACTACTTAAATGAAAATCTCTGCTTTAAAGCTTATTAATCTTTTCCAGTGTAATACCTAAAACTATCCCATTTCCCTAAATTATACCATGCATATACCGGGGGTCGGGGGGGAGTTTAGGATCTAGAGAGAGGAAGGAAGAATTGTGAAATAAGTAGGAGGCCTTCTGATTTCCCTGAAACCGCAGAACCTGCTTTACTTGCTAATGCACACAGACTGCTTTGGGCGGCCTTCCTTGCCCCTCATGCCCTACAGACAAGGGATGCGGTTGTAGCAGCACAGAGATTCTAATGTGATTCTCCCGGGGAACAAGGCCCGGGCACACTGCGGCATTCAGATAAAGGGCTGGGCTTCTGCCCAGACTTGAACAAGGTGGGAGTGCTTTGTGGTCTCTTCCACTCCTGTTCTAGAAAACCTCAAGTTCAATCACTAAAGACACAGGAAAGTCCTGTCCTTTAAAATTAAGTACAATTTAAGACGCTTTTATATGTATCTAATTATTTAAAAATACTTTATACTTACAACATCAGTAAAATAGAGAAAAGAGAGTTCTGTTTTATTAGCCGGGCTTTACCTGTGTCAGTCATAACATTCATTCTCACTCTAAGTGGCACGGTTGCTTTGTCTCTCTGCCTCTGTCTCTGGGTTATAGAAATTACAAGCACATATGGCATGTTTTATTTTTTTAATATACTTTTTATTGTTGATAGTATTACAGATAGATCCTCTTCCCCCCTCTTACCTGCCTTCTCCCAGCCTCCCCCTCCTCCCCATGTCTTCACCACCCTATTGCCCGTGTCCATTGGCCATGCCTAAAAGTATATAAGTTCTTTGGTTTATCATATTGGCACCTTTAATCAGAGAATTTCAAAGTTGCCTGACCAGATAGCGGCAAGTGGCACTCCCAGCCCCATGCTCCTTTTCTGAAACTCATTCTCTAAGCTTTTCATAGGGTTCCTTTGACAGTCAGAATGATTTGGGCCATAGGTCAGACAATAACCTACAACAACGCCCAATGCCGTGAGAAAGCCATTTTCTGACACAGCAGTTGTTCAAGGGGGAGTGGGCTTCAGGCTGGGGTGGGCATCTGCAAAGGACTTGATGCTTTTCATCTCTCTGTTCATTTTCGGCTTTTCTTCATATGTTGCACGATGGCTAAGGAGATTGTAGATTTCACATAGAAAAGCTAACAATGAGCAAAGAAAGGGATGTCCTCCCTTGAATCTTTTTTTTTTAATTTTTATTGATTTCAGAGATGAAGGGCAAGGGAGAGAGAGATAGAAACATCAATGACGAGAAAGAATTATTGATCAGCTGCCTCCCACATGCCCCCTGCTGGGGATCGAGTCTGCAGCCTGGTCATGTGCCCTTGACCAGAATTGAACCCGGGACCATTCAATCCACAGGCCGACCGATCCACTGAGCCAAACCGGCTAGAATCTTTTAAATTAAGGTTTCAACGATTTTTTGCCAAAACGAGCCCATGCAGCTCTCATCGCAGCAGCTTGAACTGTCTTCCGGAACAGCTGGAACAGCATTTCCCTGCACCGTCCCAGCACCTGCCATCTGTGCTCTGAGCAAAGGGTTCCCAGCATGTCCAAGCAAAGACAGCTCTCCACCATGGCAGCCTCTGCCTGCTGGACATTAACACAGAAACAAACATGTTTGTTAATATTCTGGCAACAAGATTGTATAGATCATTAGACACCTTTCCCCATAAACTCTATATTTTTAACTTCAGAGGCTTATAATAATCACTAAAGGCCTGGTGGAGGAAATTTGAGCACAGGCAGGGTCCCTAGGCATGGCCAGCGATCAGGACCGATCAGGGCCTTCCTTCCCCGGCTACCAGATGCCAGCTGGGGCCTGCCTTCGTTCCGCATCGCCCCTGGTGGTCAGCGCACATCATAGCGAGCAATCAAACTCCCGGTCTCCTGGTTGAACTCCCGAGGGGACACTTTGCATATTACCCTTTCATTCATAGATAGGTAGATAGATAGATAGATAGATAGATAGATAGATAGATAGATAGATAGATAGATAGATAAGCAGCAGTCTTTGTGTTGCAGGCAGGACATTGATGGATGCTGAGATTCGGAATAATGTGGTTTAGTGCTTTACACGGCATTGTGGTTTCCAAGGGAGTCTGCTGAAGTCTCCTGACTCGGCTATCCCCACTTCCTCCTCCCCCGAACACCTAACCTTACAATGTGGATCTTACATTGTTCAGTCTTCAATACTCTATCCTCCGTGTACATTTTGGCTCTGGATGAGCCACGTTCTCCCCATCCCACCTCTTATCTCATTAACTTCTGTAGTTCAGATTCCAGGTGTGATGTCACTGCCTCTGGGAAGCTTTCCCCGATTCCTTTACATCGAACCCGTTTGCTTTGCCTGACCCTGTGCGGATCATTCTGCCATAGAACTTCTTGCTTAATAATCTCTGTTCCCCACAAGCCTTTCAGATGCTTGTGGGCAAGGATCTAACGTATGTCTGACACATCGTAGACAAACAAACAAGGAGTGAAGGAAGAAGAAAATAGTTCTATTTTTTGTCTTGTGTATCTAGGATACTTCTTGCCCCACACCATTCTCACTTATACCCACTTTTAGCACTTTCTAATAAGTGGCTTCTATTCTGTCTTACCAAGATATTTGCATTTTCACAAGTGACTCCTGAGGGCCCAAAGCCTTTCAGTCACATCTAGATTTTTATGTTGGGAAATGTTAGGGTTGGGAGATTACGTTTTAAAGTAGAAAACATTGACTAGTCCCCTCAGAATGCTCTGCTGGTGGCTGCTTATTGGTAAGACCATACCTGATACAATTTTTCTCCCTAAAATAAAAAATAAGAATCATAAGCAAATACATTTTAATGTTATACTGTCAATTTATTCATCCTTAAATTCATTTAATAATACCATGCTTTTAAATTATTTAATTATTATTTTAAATCCTCACCCAAGGGTCTGGTTTGTTTTTCTGTCTGTTTTATTGATTTGAGAGAGAGGGGAAGAGGCAGAGAGAAAAATCCATCAGTTGCCTCCTATATGCACCCCAACTGGGGATCGAACCCCAACCTGGGTATGTGCCCTGACTGGGAATCAAACCCGCAACCTTTCAGTGCCCAGGATGATGTTCCAACCAACTAAGCTACACTGGCCAGGGCAATAACCCCATACTTTAGAATCACTTTGTGCTAAGCTACATATATGGAACTTGGAATATGAAGATGAAAAATAAAATTAAACAGCTAACTTGGACCTTGGCCTTAAGAATTAACAAGTTACTGGGATGACAAATATACAAAATCATTTTCCGATACAATCAAATAATTGCTATGGTGGAGCACACGGGAGCATATGGTAGAAGCGTCTGTTACAAGTCCACACGGAGGAGAGTATTAAGTCTGTGCATATTAAATTATGAAACCAGCAATTGTTTAAACTGGATAAGTACTTGAGGTCATCTGGTTTATCCTTCCTACATCAAATTCACACTTTAAAAAAAAATTAATGAAAAAAAAAGTGTCTCAGGAGATGATTTGGCTTGCCCAAGATTGCCAAACAGTGTCAGAATCATAATTACAGCCAAGGTAACATTAAAAAAAATAATAAAACTTAAAAAGAAAAAAAGCTTTCATGATCTTTAATTTGTCTTGGGAGCCATGTCTTTGTAAACTGCCAAACTTTTTAAATCTTCCATTTGTATTCATGGAAAAAAATCAGGAGCGTTTGTGCAGTCAAGGACAATTTACTCCTCCTTTATACAAGTCAGATAGTAGACCAGAGAAACTGGCCTTAAGCACTGCGCACAAAGAAAATGTTAGGGTTTCAGCTCACTGTTCCAGAGAGATCTAGAAATTTCAGAAGAAGAGTCCAAATAGTTTCCTTTTATTTGTCAGGGTAATTGATACCTATATAATTAAACAGCTGCTTAGACACCTTTTCTTGATGACTTTAGGTATGTATGTGCATTTATGTATATATGTGTGTATATACATATATGTGTATGTGTGTGTATATGTGTGTAATATATAACAATGTTTAATGAAAATGTGTTTTCTTTTTTTGTGTGTTTATTGATTTCAGAGAGGAAGGGAGAGAGATAGAAACATCAGTGATGAGAGAGAATCATTGATGGGCTGCCTCCTGCCCACCCCCTACTGGGGAATAGACCCCGAAACCCAGGGATGTGCCCTGACTGGGATTCGAACTGAGACCTCCCGGTTAATGGGTCACCTTTCAACCACTGAGCAACACCAGCTGGGTGAAAATGTGTTTTCTTATTTTTCTAGATTAAAATGCAGTTTTTACAGACTCATAGATGAAGAGATCAGGCTGATGGTTGCCAGAGGAATGGGGGGCTAGGTGAAAAAGGTGAAGGGATTGAGAAGTACAGATTGGTAGCTACAGTAGTCATGGCATGTAAAGTAACAGCACAGGAAATACAGTCAATAATATTGTAATAACTATGTATAGTGCCAGATGGGGGTCTTCAAATATCGGGGGAACACTTTGTAAAGTGTACGATCGTCTAACCACTATGCTGTACACCTGAAACTAATACAAAATAATATTGACTGTAAAGTAATTGAAAAAATACAGTTAAAAAACTTTTTATTTTCTGAAGGCAAAATTTACTGAAACGTACAGATTTTTTGTAGATTTATTTTTTTATTTTTGAAAAGTATAGATCTTAAGGGGCCAGATGCATACATATGTATTACCTAGACTCCATCCTTCTAGAAATTTCCCTTGTTCTCTTTCTCTAAAATCCCTGCTACCCTCCAAACTCAAAGGATACTGGTGTTCTCTTTCTTTTACCTTAGATTCGTTTTTCTAGAACATTATTTAACTTAAATAACACAGCACTCTTTTGTGGTCATTTTTTGGATCAGCATAATATTTTTTTGAGATTTAAGCATGTTGTTGCTAGTGTCCATACTTTGTTCATTTTTATTGCTTGATAATATTTTAAAAGAATACAGTTTTAAATCCAAATCCTTTGATAGTTACTGAAATTATAATGTCTGGAGACAACATGAATTGAACAACAACAAAAATTCCCAGGAGAAGAAAAAGTGGGAACTGGATTGTGAGGTGAAGCTGAGTGTGAGCGGAGCCTAGAGTGGAAGCCATCCCACCATCCTCTCTCTTCTCTGGTGGAGTCACTGTTAAAACTGCAGATCTTTCGTGTGAGGGTTTCCCCTTCCCAGTAGAGCATCTAGGGATAGAGAAGTTGCCACTTACCTTTGCTCTGGTATGTCTGAGAGCTCTCCCTAATGCCCATTCACTCTGAGAGGCGCTGTGACAATAAGGCTGTCCCTACTAGTATTGCCTGCTTATTTCCTTTCCTGCTCTGCTGTTTGTGCACTTAGTGACTTGCAGAATGAATTCTGCAGGGTCTCTGCCTTTTCGAATTGTTTTAATTCCTTGTTACTACCCTAGTTTCCTGTTGTTCAGTCAGTATTTGGTTGGAATTTGTGTTTAAGCCTCTTATGCCAGTAAGACTTTGCCCTCGTCAGAAGAATGTTTCTCTCTTTACTCTTAGAACTTTTTCAGAGATTAAAAATCATTTTAAGAATGAATTTTCATCAGGTTAATGGTTGTTTTGCTGGGAAAAGAGTTTGGCAACTTTCTTACTCTACATTTTGCTCACAAGAGTTTTTGAGAATTTAATGAAATCCACAGTTCTTCACATGTAGTCAGTGTTCAGAAAAATGTTATTTTCTTTCTACTAGAGAATTGGCTCCAGTGGTTTTAAAGTTAGGGCCATTACGTGTGCAACAAATGGAAAATATGTTGCAAATTCAAATGTATGTACAGTTGGTCCTTAGGTTACGTTGGAGATCCATTCCTACGATGCGACGTAACGTGATTTTCGCTGTAAGGTGGAACCCACCTACATAAGCACCTATGTCACTCACATGGAGCACAGACACAGCAGTAATGAAATGAAACATAAAAAATATTTAAAGGGAAGATAACAATTCCTGATCTTTACTTGTGGTAAATAAATAATAAAAAACATAAAGCACATATGTACAGATGTTGAAATGACAGAGCTTTTTTTTAATATAAATAACTGTAAATGAGGGATGGCAACGTAATCATGAAAAATGTATGTCGAGTCCAACGTAACCTGAGGACTGCCTGTATATTGCATATATGAATATTTTACATAAAGTTTTAGCTATATATGTGTATATTTCACTATACCTTCATCTATACTACTGTATAATCGTAGCTTCAGAGAACAGTATAGCTTTTATCTTTAGAACACACATTATTCTTTGTTTTACTCTTCTTGTGTCATATGAAAGAGCCAAATTAATAAGGAGATGTGTGTATGTGTGTGTGTGTGTGTGTGTGTGTGTGTGTGCGCGCGCGCGCGCTGAGTGGCCAGATTATTATGACCACCCCATCAGTACTTCGTTGGGCCACCTTTTGCCTTCAATACTGTGGCGATTCTTCTTGGCACTGACTCCATGAGATGTTGAAAGGTGATGCGAGGAATCTGACACCTGCCCTGATGAATAGCACTGTCCGGATCTGTGAGATTTGATGGTTAATGGCTGCCTTATGGCTCTTCTCTTTAAACTTTATCCCACAAATGCTCAATTGGACTGAGATCTGGTGATTGTGGGGGCCACCTAAGCAAGGTAACGTCTCCCTCATGTTCTTGAAACCACTCCTGCC
>NW_006284336.1:73780-100255 GCF_000327345.1 Myotis davidii | reverse complement strand
CTATAAACATACTCAAAGGCAAATTTATAACTAAAGTTTTTTCTTATCTTTATAATAAAAGCCTAAGTGACCATTACGGCGGAATGACCAGAATGACCAGTCACTATGATGTGCACTAACCACTAGGGGGCAGACGCTCCAACTGGTAGGTTAGCTTGTTGCTGGGTTCCAGCCTATTGGGTCTGAGTGAGTCAGGCCGGACATGCCTTGGAGCCTTCCCGTGGTCCCTCCCTGGCTGGCCAACCTCCCGTGTCCCTCCCCCACCCCAATCGTGTGCCAGTGGGGGTCCCTCAGCCTGTCCTGCATCCTCTCTCAATCCAGGACCCCTTATGGGGATGTCAGAGAGCCGGTTTCAGGCCAGGCTGAGGGACCCCACTGGTTGCCGAATTTGTGCACTGGGCCTCTAGTATATATATATATTTAACTCTGTACAAATGTAGAGGAACATTGGTGAGGGGACAGTGTCTATTTAATTACAACCATTCTGAATATATTAGCATTTTTATTAATATTTAGTAATATTGGATCTGTTTGATATTGGTTAATATTTAGTAATATTGGATACACCTGCCACCTGATTAAGGGGCTCTTGTCCCTAACAGAGCTCACAAGACTCACATTGTGAAGATTCTTTTTGAGAATGAGCTCCCTGAGCTCTCTTGGCTGCACTCCTCTGCCTTCTCCCTCCAGAATGGGTTTATCTGTCTCTAACTTCCCATAAGACAACCTTATTGAATTTAGCTTTGCACTTTTCATATATGGAGGAAATTTATTTTGTTTGAATAAAAGTAGGATAACCCCGATTTCTTTAAAGTCTTTGAAAGCTTCTCACGAGCACATCCTGGAAGTATGAGTGGAGCTTTTTCATGACTAGTGTACCGCCTAAGCATCAACAGCGCACGTGGACATAAAACAATCAGTCTGGCATAGGTTTTTGGTAAAAAGAGGGAAATTTCTGGATACACTTCATCTAACAAAGTCAGACAAATTGTCACCCAAACAGCAAGTCCAGTGCCTTGCATCCGTCACACATCACATGCATGCATGTTGGGCCAACGCATAGCAGTGAGACAGAAATCACTAGGAAATACCCATTGGTGGGGTTTGTAGAGGAAGCGAAATGTCAGTGCACAGGACAAAACCATCCTCTGGCCCAGGCATTTTTACCTCTTTCTGTCAGGAAGAGAAGAGCACAGGCCTCAGCTGTCCTTTGAAGATCCAAAGAGAAATATTGATGAAAACAACCAATCACACCACACCGTGCAGAATCGCGTTTAAAAACCAGTGCCTGAAAATGGCATGTTGCTCACATGGTCCTCTTTCAGTGTCTGTGCTGCACTTTTGTTGTGAGCCTTGTCATGTTCTCAGATAGGTAGTTTTTCAGGAAGATCAAAGATTTCTTGCATAGGAAGAGAGCTAATGTGGAGAAAGTGACTTGAAAGGGTCTTGATGTGCGAGTTACGAACAGACGTGTTTGTTCCTTTACTTTAAAGAGAAAGCAAAAGAAGGAATGTCAGCATTCAAAGCTGACTACAAGAACTGTCTTATTCTTTATATATATATACATATATATATATAAAATTATGCTGTTACTTTACGGACACATGACATCATATATATAAAATATATGATGAGAAGGCAGGTACTTTAAGTAACTATTCAGTCTTACACTAAGATATTTTTTAAGGATGAAATTTTTGTTTCTTCCCAACTATTACACTTAAAAAACAAACAAACCCAGAACAAATAGAATAGTAGAAGAGGAAAATTTAAAACCTATGAAAAATATTAAATTGTTTTAAAGACCTTTAAAATTGATTTCTAGAGAGGGAGGAAGGGAGAGGGAGCAGGAGAGAGAGAGACAGAGAAACATCGATGTGAGAGTGGAACGTCAGTTGGCTGCCTACTGCACGCCCCCTCCCAGAATGGAGCCCACAACCCAGGCATGTGCCCCAACTGGGAATTGAACCAGCAAGCTTTCGGTGTGCTGCACAACACCTAACCAACTGAGCCACACCAGCCAGGGCAATATTAATTTGTTTTACATATTGAACAAGCTCTAATCTTACATTTCTAAACTAAAAGTGACTTAGTAAAACAGCAATACAATTAAAACTTTAATAGCCATGAATGCTTGGATTAGTGTGTGAGTGTATTTGTGTCTGTGGAGTGCATCTGTGTACTTTTGGTGTGGTGTGGTGCAGGTGTGCATGTAAGTGCATTGAACCCCTTATGTGTGGTGGGGGTGGTGACTGTGAGGGGCTCTCACCATCTTGTTGTGAGTCAGATGGGCTTCAATCTGCCGCAGCCATGGCCCCTTGTAAAGGAGGAACTGAGGAGGATTGAAATGGCTCTTCTCATAGGTTTTCAGGGTAAAGACAGGGATTTGAGTTAGAAACAGTGAGTAAATAAAGCCAGGCGGCTTCCTGGAGATCACATTGCTTTTTTCTCTGAGCTTTACACTGCGCTTAGGGAAGAGCTATTTCTGAGGAAGAAGAAGGTGGCTGTTCATTACAGCTCAGCAGGACCAGGCTGCCCTGGGCTCCCAGGAACACAGTCTAATGGGAACATTTCCGAGTTTCCGTGACTTTTTCTGCCGGTGGTGAACTTCACAGAAAGCGAAAACAAATAAAAGTAACATTTGCGCTGTTTAATATTCAGTGCAGAGCATCACAGGGTTTCTCTCTTATTGACAGAGGTTAACTGTCTCTGCGGGACCCGAGAAACCAGTGACTCCTCATTCAGTCCTGTCGGCTTGCGGCCTGTTCCGGGGCCGGCTGCTGTCTGGTTCCCTTGTCCATCTCGGACTGGGACTGGCAGACTTCTCCCCCGTGACCCGGCGGTGTTCCTGCTCCTGACACTGCAATTGGCCTCCCAGAAATAGTAGCACTTTCTGCTATTCCATGCTCTAAACGTGACATCGTTATGTGGCGTCAGGGTGGCTCAGATCAAGGTGATCTGCTTTGATTAATTTAATGAGAATTTAATGAGAAAGTGATCTGCTTCAGATATACTTGTATTAATATAAAGACAGAGGGTAGTTAGAAAATTCAACTGTTTTACCTGGACACAGGCATTTTCAGTTTGTGTTTTTATTAATATTTCTATAAAAATTCGTATTCACTGTAATTTAAATTGTATGAATCTGCATTGTCCAGCCTGGTAGATACTAGCCGTAGGAAGTGATTGAGCATTTGAAATGTGGCTAGTCTAACTGAGATACAGTGTCAGTATTAAAATGCAGAGTGAATTTTTAAATTTTGGGATGATAAACCATGTACAACATCTCAGTAATACCTTTGTATTGATTGCATGTTGAGATTCTATCTTGATATATTAAGTTAAATAATATATGTTATCAAGGTAAATTTTAACTGCTGTTTTTAATGTGACTATTATGAATTTAGAATCATATATGTGACTCTCGTGTGGCTCACATTATATTTCTCTTGGACAGAAATAGTTTTGAAGAATAAAATAAAGTAAAATAATATATAAGAAAAACAAAATAGAATAATTAAGTAAAAAATTAAAAGGTACCATTTCCTCATCTCCCCACAACCCCAGTCCATCTACTTACTGAGAATAAGTATATTTCTGAGTACATATAATCATAAGCTATTTTCTAACACAAAATGAAATCAAATATAGTTTTGTAACTTGCCTCTTCCATTTAAAAACATGTAACAGAGATCTTTTCACAAATATATGCTTTTTAAACTGTGCTTTTCTCTTAAATGTACAATGAAATCAGCAGGCTTGCCCCAGGCTTGCTGCCTTCATGGCACCCTGATGGCTGTAGGTGGCGAATGCTACTCCCATGTTTCTACCCCTCGGCTCCACGGCCTTCAGATGCCCGGCCTCTGGTCCCCTGTTCATCTTCCTCTGTGGTGGTCCCAAAGGATCCGGCTTCTCTCACATCTTCCCTTGCTTCCTCCCTTGCCTCCGAGGCCTCTGTAACTCCAGGTTGTGCTGTGTGTGGAGAAGGCTCCCTGCAAACACTTCTGTCTGGCTCTGAGAACAGCTCAGGGAGCTTTTATACTTAAAGGCAGTTCCACTCAACACCCCAGAGTAACCAAGCTTTAAGAGACCTTAAAACAGAAGTCACTCGGGGAGTGGTGCAAACGTCAAAATGTAGTCAATCATTACATCAACCAGTTATGTAAATGCCTCCTGATTAAGGGGCTTTGTGTACACATATTTAATACATTATTAAAGAAAAGCTTTGGGTTCAGAACCATCAGGTGGAAGTGAAGGTGAGGCAAAGGGATTTTACTGAAAATAGTAGCGGGATCACATGCAAGTCAGGTAACTGAATAGTGAGACACCATCTCTCTTCTCATGCTAGGCTCTCAGTGTTTTGGAGCTATATTTGTAACCCCCAAGTACAGAGGTTAGAGAATTCCCCTTTGAGGAAATGAGTTTATATACTTTTCAGTTGGGAGGGGAATGATCCCCACGTTATGGATGGCTGACACTGTGAGCCCGGAGAGTGAACACTACTGCATCTCGGTGAATCCTAATTCAGGATTGAACACATTGCCTTGTAGACGGTTGCAGGGTGATGCTTAATTTCTGCAGTTAAAGGAATCAGAGTTTCCTGAAAGGAGTAAATGACATCATTCTATGAAAACGTTACTTTTGTCACAGGCTTGTCTTCCCATAGAAGGGTTTCCTGTGAAGGAATGAATTCTTCCTTGTCTGTGACAGAGGCTGGGAGTTTGGGTCAGTGGCTTGTTTGACTTACATTGTGTAACTGAACGCAGGCTTTCTTTGGGATTACGATGCTAGTATTTGCTCCGGCCCCCAAGGCAAATATTCAAGGACATCAAGTAATAAAACTTAATATAGGAGCAATTAAAAGATGGAATATCATTTTTGAAATAATAGAAGCCAAGCTGAATGTTTATTATTGCAAACGTTAATAAAAAGTTAATTGTGCCCTTTAGCAATTAATTTATGCACAATTATTTCAGAGTGTTACTGGTTCTTCTGAGCTCATTATAATTATATACAGGTATTAAAAAGAAAACTCCGAAGTATCTACAAAATAGCTCCATAAAAATTGGTACGCTTAGCTGACGTGGAAGCCCTTAGCTATGTAAGTGATATTAAATGAGTTAAAACTATATTCCAATTACTCCGTAAGAGTTGATCATTTGAAATTAGTGTGCTGTGGTTGGGTACATTAAAAGAGCTTAAAAAGCATCACAAGGCATTCAAAACAATTAACGTCTATTGTACCTTTTATTTAATCACAGACATGGTCTTGTATGTTAGAGCTTCTGCATTTAGTTCAATAGATGTTAAATTAATGCAGTGGAATAATGTAGATCCTTGTAGTGTTATCTTCATAGCTGCCAGGGGTTTTCTGGCTTCCGCAGGTTAAAAACAAAAATTAGGCAGCTGCTCTCAATTAAATGTGTTACAATGCAAGTGACAATAGCATTTATTGATAACCTAACCAGGTGCCATGTATTTTACATATAACAATACAGTGGGGCCTTGACTTAGGAGTGTCTCGACTAACGAGTTTTTCAAGATATGAGCCATCTCTCGGCCGATTTTTTGCTTTGAGTTGTGAGCTAAAATTCAGGTTATGAGCCAGCTTCAGATACCCCACCGCTACAGCGAACAGCGAATGTCACAGTGAACGCCACAACATCAGCCCAGCATCACGTGTCTCACTCGTTCACTTTAAGATTTGACATACGAGTAATTTGAGTTACGAGCTCCGTCACGGAACGAATTAAACTCGTAAGTCAAAGCCCCACTGTAGATAACTCTTAGGAGGCTCCTAGAACCTGCTAGCTCTGTTTGAAACATAACTATATGTATAGCATCAAGCTCATATACATATTATATAATATGTAATATATTTTATATAAATATGTAACACATGAAGATATTTATGCGTATAATATATTTTAAAATAAACAAAATATTTTCTTTAAAATATTAAAAATATATATTGTGTTACTTAAATATTCGAATAGTCAATTTTATTAAAAAAACACATAGTCATATTTGGAACAGAACCTATCATGATCTAAGAGCCTGTTATGTGTGCATGTGTATGTATGTATATATGTGTGTGTATGTGTGTAGAGAGTTAATGAATAAAGAAACAATGAGTATATGTACTCATTTACTTTTCATAAAAAATGTAACTGCTACCACTATTATCCTTTTAAAGAAACTGAGGCCTGGGGAACTTAAGTGACTTCCCCACCACTGTGGCATTACAAAGGGCTAGAGCAAGGATTTAGACCAGTGGTTCCCAACGTGGGGCACATGCCCCATGGGTGGGGGGGCAATTTGATTTTTAAGGGGGGCAATTTGAGAATGAATTATTAACAATGAATTTTTGGCATTTCTTATGGTTCTAGGGGCCTCATATACAGTATACAAATATATATTGTGACATATTTATGCATTCCACTTCTCTATTATGTTTTGAGACTTTATTTGCTATTTTTTCATATCACGTCATATTATTTTTTAACAGTTTCTTAGTGATTTCTTCCTCTGTATTTCAACTGTCCTCTAATTCTTTTATTTCTCTCTTTCATGGATGCCATGTTCTTTGGAAGCCTGCTTAGACCAGGTTAATGGCCTTTTAGGCTTCCTCCACGTGAGTAGGAGTTCACTTTTTGAATAATAAGAATTGTATGTCACGGGAGGGCATCAGGATTTTAGAGATGCTTAGGTGGGGCATGGCCAGCAAAAGCTTGGAACCACTGATTTAGACCCAAGGAGCACAGCTCTGTTAATAGTGGGTCCTAACCACGAGTCCCCATTTCTTATTTGGAGTCATGTTTGGGGGTTTGACACCTTGGTCTGCCTCTTAGCAGAGTGTGACCTTGGGCAAGTTACTTAACTCACTTATGAACGGAGGGTAGTAACTGGACCTGTCTGATAGGGATGTCTGCAGTGTTAAATGAGAGGCCTGTGCACATGCATAGCCCAGTGCTGGCACATGCCCGGGTGTCCAGCAAATGCAGGCGTTTACCGTCATCTACTAGTGCAGTTCCCCGAATTTTACAGAACAATCTGATATCCATGAGGTTAAGTATTTGCAAAAGGCTCCTGGTGAGAGAACGAGCATTCTAACTAAATGTTATTTAATTCCAAAATTCCACTCTGTTCACTCTGACAGAGATACTGTAGTGATGACAGCAGACTTTCAAGGCTCCATTTGGTCAGACATGTTGGGGGAGGGGGGCAGGTATGGTCTATCCTGAAGTCGAAATCCTTTTCTGACTACTTCTGGCTACAAACAGCCACTCACTTTCCCAGTGAAGAGTCCAGGGAATGTGATACAGGGACTCCACTTTATTGGACACATTACTATTCCCAGGGCTGAGTGGTTCAAGAATTGGGGTGTTATAGGCAGAATATGGGCACGAAGGATATGAGGAGGACAAAAGGGCACCCGGATTCAACTCTTTTTCTTGAATCACTGTGAAGACTTATTTATATTTTCTGATAAAGTAGCCTAAATGTTTAATTTTATGCCTAAAATACTTACCTCCCCCAAACCACCCCCCCCAACACACACACACATACACACACACTGAAGTTGCTTTTCTGAGATAGCCTTGAGCTTTTTTTTGTACTCAGTGTTGTAGGGCTCTTTTTCCGATTGTGAATAATATTGGGCAACGTTTTCTTTCGTTTAGTATTTTTGTTGTTGTTTCTTGGTGGAGAGGGAGTATTTCGTTTCTCAAAGGGTATCTTGATGATCAACATTGCTTTGCTACCTTTCTCTAAAAAAGAGCTTCAGTGGTAGATGTTTTAGTAAATATTTAAGTTTGATATAATTTGAAATTTAGAAAAATAAGTTATAAAAATGATACAAGGAACAAATGTAGCCAAAATTACTAATTTTTAACTTTTTGTTTCATTTGCCTTATCAGATTCTCTCTCCCTCTCTTTCTCCCTTTCCCCATTTTTCTCTGTCTCTGAACACACAGAGACACACAAATAACACATCACATACATTTTTAGTTCATTATTTGACCATTTAGAAGAGAGTTAGTTGCAAATACAATGTCCTTTTATCTTTGTACAAAGATATTCTGTCAAATAACGTGTGTGTATGTGTGTGTGTGTGTATCAGGACACTTAATATTTTTTTAAATATATTTTATTGATTTTTTACAGAGAGGAAGGGAGAGAGATAGAGAGTTAGAAACATCGATGAGAGAGAAACATCGATCAGCTGCCTCCCACACATCTCCCACTGGGGATGTGCCCGCAACTCTGGTACATGCCCTTGACCGGAATCAAACCCGGGACCTTTCAGTCCGCAGGCCGACGCTCTATTCACTGAGCCAAACCGGTTTCGGCAGGACATTTAATATTGATGCAGTATTATTATTTCATCCTTAGTTTGTAATCAAATTTCACCAGTTGCCCCTAAAATGTCCTTTATGGCTACTTTTATCTCAGTCCAGACTTTAACTCAGGGTCACACATCCTACTTAGTTGTTATATCTATTTATTATCCTGTAATCTGCAACAGTTCTTCAGCTCTTTGTTTTTCATGACTTTGAAATTTTGGAAGCATACAGCCTGCTCATTTGAGTGTGTGGGATGTTTTCTCACGGTGAGGATCACGTTATGCATTCTGGGCAGCAGCACCACAAAGTGATGTGTTTTTCTCTGTATAAGAAGGAAATAACGTCAATGTTTTCATTACTGGTGATGTTAACGTTGGCCATCTGGTTAAGCACCGTGGTCGGCAAACTGCGGCTCACGAGCCACATGCGGCTCTTTGGCCCCTTGAGTGTGGCTCTTCCTAAGCCTTAGGAGCACCCTAATTAAGTTAATAACAATGTATCTACCTATATAGTTTAAGTTTAAAAACTTTGGCTCTCAAAAGAAATTTCAATCGTTGTACTGTTGATATTTGGCTCTGTTGACTAGTGAGTTTGCCAACCACTGGCAATGCCCATCAGGTATTTCTACCATTTCACTACTTGATTCCTTCTTTCCTTAGTTAATAAGAAAAATAGTTGTAAACTATGGGAATATCTTATTCCTCATCAAATTTTCATCCCCTAAAGTGGCAGGATTTTTAAAATTTTATTTATAAATACGTAGATAAATGAATATAGCGTGTAAGCAAACTGGACCAGTTATTGAAATGTATGTGATAATAAACTGAAGAAGAAAGTGAATTTACCCAAAGATAACACATGATACAAAATCATTGCATGCAAGTGAACATGCACAATACACTCAAAGCAACATGCAAGGTGTTACATGCAAACTAAAGCCATCTTCCTATCCATGTGAGAATTTTGACAAGTCAGGATTTTAGTATATTATTACATTTTTAGTCCCCAGGTGGGCTAAAAAAATGTAAGATGGAGAAGCATGCAGAGAGAGAGAGAGAGAGAGAGAGAGAGAGAACACCCCTCTACCCTACTGTCAGAGTCTTAAGCTAAAAAAATAAAGAGAGAAGAAGAACAAATAAGTTCTTTTAGTTTTGAACCCTCTTATATCTTCTGTTAGATTATTTTTGTTTGCTTGCATGCTTGTATGGCTAAATTGGGTTATAGAGCAAAATATCTCTGTGTTCTTATTATATGGTCCACAGTGCCTGTATATAGAATCAGACCACTTTTAGGACCTAAAGAATATTAAGAAGAAGGTAAAACAACCACAGATAAGGACAACAGTATGGTGATGACCAGAGAAAAAGGAGGTGGAAGAGGGCAAAGTGGGGACAAATGGTGGCGGAAAGAGACTTGACTTTGGGTGATGAGTGCACGCTGCAGTGTGCGGATGATGTGTCACAGAGTTGTACACTTGAAACCTGTATGGTTTGATTAGGCCCAGTAAATTCAATTAAAAATCATTTAATCAGCTTTCTTATTTTATAGATGAAAAAACAAATTGAGACCCAGAAGTAATCTGCGTTTTGGTTGTAGAGTACTAGCCCTTTGAGTTCTGCTTGTTGACAATGATCTGGTGTCAGACCCAGGAGATGACCTTGTTTCTTGAAGGCTTTCTGTTTGATTAAAACGGAGGATTTGGGGGGAGGGAGGGAAGCCCTGGGTTGAATTTATGGTGGCAGAGTATTCTTTCAAGTACCTGTTCTTAATAGTGTGCGTGTCCTTGCTTCTCTGCTCTAATAGCCTGTCTACTGGGACAAAGGGGCACAGGTGAGACAACTGTGATGGATTCCTAATATCATTATTAATTACATTGTTCTCACTTTCCATAATGGATTGTCTGATGCTGAGGGAAAATATACTCTTGACTGCCCATTCACTTCAATGAAAAACTGTGTATCCCCTCCACCCATCATATAAAAATCTTGTGAACATCTCCAAAGAGACATAGGTCATCTCAGCTCCTAATGTTACCTTCACTTTAGGAAAATTTCTAATGTAATCTTGACTATGCCTTGAAATATCACTTGCCTTATGGCCAGGGAGCTCAAGAATACTTTTAGACCCCAAGGCACTGGGGTCTCTCTAAGTCTTAATGGTACATACTTTATCTTTGGAATTGTATCAGGAAATCCATTTAAACTCTGTCTTTTACTAGAGGGAACATTGCTCCCATCATTTGCCTTGCGCCCAATTTATTTGGAAAATTGAGAGCTCATAGAAGAGGATCTGGTTGTAGTTTCTATCCCCTCTACTTTTCCAGTTGGATGAGACTTTTATAAATGCCCAAGCACCACTCCCAATAAGGATTTGTCATCTGTTGTCAAAATAGTCAGACACAATTCTTATTTTGAAGTTGAGCTTTGGATTTACTTACATGTTTTCTTTCTTTGCCTCATTGGCTTAATGTTTTAAGCTCTATAGTTATGATAATATATCTTCAAGTTCCATCTCTAAATCCATCAATAACATTGCAATCCAATTCTGAAAAAGAAATTAGTCAGTGTCGGTATATTAATCATTCAAAAACAATAAAATAAAATTGAGGGCAGAACACTGGTTGCCTGGAAGTGTTGAATAAGTAAACTCCTCTGGGAGATTTATCATCAGGATTTATAATTTTCTTTCCCAATGGAATTGAGTTTTGTCTATTAGAATTAAACTGAAGATCACCTTTACTGAGTCATACAACCATGAAAATATATTTTTGAAGAGAATATTTAGAACAGAAACCATATATAGAGAGAGCATGATTTATTTATTTCTTGCTTTTTATTTTTGTCGTGGTCAGTAAATTTTAATATATGATCCTTGTAAATAAAATGATTGCACAGATATTTTTAATTTATCTGAGTTGATTTCAGCCTGGGAATTTCCAATGAATAAATAAGTACCAAAGTCAAACAGTCAGTCAATAAATCGAATTGAATAAAACCACCTGTAAACAAGTGCCAAGGACGGAAGACATGTTGCATGACGACAAATGATACTAGATAGAATTTCACTGAGATAATAAACATTTTAACGTTCCAAAGCATTCCCTTATTTAATGTACTGTGTCATCCTATTTAGAAAACCACATGCATGATGGAAATATTTTAAGTAATAGAAACTACAGCATAGATTAGGGGAGAAATGTATTTTCCTATTTACACACTTAGTAAGTCCAAGATGGATAGATTTGAGTTTAGGGCAGTGATGGTGAACCTATGACACGCAAACTCATTTTTTTTGGTTGATTTTTCTTTGTTAAATGGCATTTAAATATATAAAATAAATATCAAAAACATAAGTCTTTGTTTTACTATGGTTGCAAATATCAAAAAATTTCTGTATGTGACACGGCACCAGAGTTAAGTTAGGGTTTTTCAAAATGCTGACACGCCGAGCTCAAAAGGTTCGCCATCCCTGGTTTAGGGACTTTGCTGTCCAGGGGTTCAGACCCTGCATCATTAAGCTCTGCTCTTATGTCCTTGTCTTCATTCTTGAGGCTTTCTCCTTGATAGTTGAAGGAGGCTCCAGGCTCATAAACATTGATTTCAGGAAAAATATACAGAGGCACTCTCCTCTAGAATTTTTCAAAATGTCACGAGTCATCTATTTGGCCCTGTTTGCTCAAATCCCTACCCATGAGGCTAATAACTGTTGACTGAAAGATGAGAAAGCAGAATGGGTTAACTCTGGATCAGAGTTCATGCTTTTTTGCCAGAGGGCATACAAGGCATAGTGATTGACAGCCCCACCTGAGTCACAGGGGAAAAAGAACGGGGCACTTCTCCCGTTGAATGAGGGGTGTTGGACAGAAAATCATAATAGATGTTGATTACATCCCATTCCTGAGCTTCATAAAAGGATGTATACTGTTTACCACCTTGTCTATTGACATTCTCAACAGTGTGGTAGTAGAAAGAGTCATCTCTTGCTGAGGGAACTTGAGTGAGGCTCGAGTCAGACTCTTCTTTGTAACTGATGGTCAAAAATTCAGGGATGTTTGACTTAAGGCTACATTTTCCCATTTCCCTCTTGTCTTTCTGGACAGCTTCTGTAGCTCTTCAATTTTCTAACAACGATGAATACTAATATGAGTCAAGCAATAAAAAAGGTGGTCTGGTTGGCTACATGACCATTGGGACCTGAGTCAGAGGGTCTGGATTTCCTTTCTATGCCTTGTTATTAGGAGCAAAACTTGAGTCAATTTTTATAAGCTCCATGAGTCTGATTTCTCATGTGTCAAATTAAGGGCATAATTGCTTTCATCAATATTTCTTTCTTGAGCACGTAGTGTACCCCAGGCATGTTGTAGCCATGGGATACAGCCATGAAAAAGAAAACAAAAACAGAGGAGGCCTTCACCTTGGGTTTCATTCCAGTGTGAGGGAGACCAGTAACAAATAGTTAAATAAATAAGCAAATAAATAAGGTAAATTAAGTAGTGCTAAGTGCTCTGAAGAAAATGAAACAGAGTAATGAGAGAGCAAATGATGGGTGAGGGAGTGGTGAGAACTATTTAACTGGGATAATGAGAGAAGGTCTCTTTAAAGGGACATAAATATGAGCTGAGACCTCAATGATGAGAGTAGGTTAGTCCCATGAATATTTAGGAAGAATGTGTTCTAAGCAGAGGAAAATAAAGCACAAAAGTGCTAAGTTGGGAATAAGCTGGGCAGATTTAAAGACTAGCAAAGAGGCTCAAGTGTTTAGTCCATCACGAGGAAAGAGAAGAGGGGAATCGAGTTCAGGGGAACCGACAGAGGCCATCTTTGCATGGTTTTAGGCATGGGGGTGGGTGACATGATCCAATTTTTGCTTTTAAAACAGTTTTTTAAATGACTTGTCTGGGGGTGGGGGTGGAAGTGATGACTCCAGTTAATGTTGTGATAATTGAGGCAAGATGTGTTGGTGGCTTGAAAGGGGCTATTTGGAATGAAGGTAGCGATACGTGGTTGTATGTAGGTTTTGTTAGGAGACATCATGACAGGGCCTACAGATAGAGTGCACATAAGGAGTGAGGCAAGAGATTGGACTGATTTCCAGGGCTCTACTCCCGAGCACCAGCTCATGTGTTGTTTGAGTTAATAATGTAGGAAGACTGGTGGTTGAACAATTAGAGTTTTGCCTTCTAGATATAAAGTGCCCTGGTTCTATGACTGACCGTGAACTGAAGGTGAGCCCTGGGCGAGCGAGGGCAGCATCACCCACACTCTGTATTCCCCCAGGTCACTCAGGAGGTAGGGGAATGCAACAGAGACTCGGGAGCGTTTTCACATTCTGATTCGAACAGTATCGTAGAAGCTTTTTGACACATTACAACAAATGTGGAAATGTCAGATATTCTTTTTAGCTCACTGACAGATTTTTTTTAGCCCCTCTATGATTTCTTTTCCTAAATTTGTAGGCAGACATGAATTTGGCAGTTGCTATAGAAATGGGAAAATTATGACATGCTGAACTACTCCATGACTAGATTTATCTTGGAAATATATTTCCTCTACATTCTTTCCTCCTAATTAATTACAACTTTGAACATTTGGGTAGCAGATAAATTGACAGAAGGCTTTGCCCCCTCTGGCTGAAGTGATCATAATATAGTGAATACTTCATCAAATTGTGTGACCCCTACACTATGCTGAGTACAACTGTGCTTTTCAAAGCAGAAAAGTAGAAATACTTCAAGATATATGGACAGTGTTTGAGACTGCAGCAGTTGCATGATGTCAGTGAAGGTAACTGGTAACGGGTTTCTTTTGTACAGAAAACAAATAAAAGTAACTTCCATAAAGTTGTTAAGAGTCAGTATTCAAGGTGGTTTATAATGGATAATTCAAACAATGTTGACTCACGTGATGTCTGCAATAGTATGCATGAGAAAAGGACAGAAGGCTCTTCTGAATTATGAAAATATGTAGGTATCATCATGTATCCCCCCTCTTCCATATCTCTGTCTGCATGTAGATTTCAGAAAGGAACATATGGTAGTTTGAGAGATGATTAGCAAAGAGAAAGATAACCTCACCCCTCAATTTCTTCCCCTTTTGGGATTTATTCAGCAGTACACAATAGGATCAAGGTTTTCAGGAACTCTCCAATATGGCTTTCTTAAAAATGGAAATAGTAACACCCATAAAGGCAGGGGAAGTGGCTTGGAGCATCTCCATAGTCCATCCATACCGGGTGATTCTGTGTCTATGTGCCAGTCTAAGGAGCGTAAGCCCATGCCACTGGTTTCACTCCCATGTCTTTGCCTGCTGTTCCAGTAAGACACAGTTTTGTGGGTTTATTGGCATTTCGGATTTACTTTTTAAAATATCTCTTTATGTCCTTTGCCCTGTTTTCTTTTTTTTTTAACCATTTGCCTCTGTAAGTTATAAATATCTTTTCTGAATTTGCTTGTGTCATGTAATTTTATGGTGGGTTTTTCATACAGATATTTTTAGCTGGTACAAAGTCAAAGCATTCAGTCTTTCTCTTTCATGGTTTCAAGCTTTGGTGTCATATATAGGAAGTCTTCTCTTGGGCACCTGGTTTCTATCTAGACCGGTTTTTCCTTTCTAAAGAAACCAGTATTATTGTTATGTTATGACCCTGTGAATTATAATGCAAGGTGAGAGATACAAATCCAAGTCTATGTATTTTCTTAAATGGTTAAACTTATGAGACAAGGAGCTCTATCTTCTGAGGCCTAACACCTTGTACAGTGCAGTGGGCTCTTTAATAAACTATCTCTAGACCCTAATGGCTCCCTATGGTAATGTTAACGTAAGAAGCATTCAAACCTGGGAAGGATTTTGTGAGTTTATTTGAGCCAAACTGTCGACAAATGCCAGGAAGCGGAATCTCAAGGGATTGAAATGATGCTCCAGAGAATGGCAGTTTCGCACCTTGTTTTATACATTACAATCAAAAGGAGGCATAAGTGGGTTACGTGAACTCCATTGGCGATACATTAGGGCGACGGGAGAAAGCAGAGCAGAGAAACCTCTGGCATTAGGTAGAGTAAAATGACAGACACTTCTTTTACTTAGGTGGGTGCAGGATGGTTAACAGTCAACAATGAACATAATAAAACAATGGGAGGATTTATGGTCTCCGCCCTGGTTGTGCCCTATGGGGTCTGGATAAAGGAATGTTTTCACAGATGCAAAAGACAATAGACAGGCTTAGTCAGGATAAAAAAGAATTACAATTCTTAAGTTGATGACAAAAATACCTGTAGGATTTGCAGCTGGTTTGGAAAAATACAGGTAACTTTATGCTTTGAGTAGGTACTTTTGTCATCCATGCGTGATTTGCAGACGCAACTAGCACTAACCCATTGCACATGAGACTGCTGACTGACTGGCTCACTCAACTCGTGCATTAATCACACGCACACCTCCTCCGCGCTGGGTATCCCGCGGCCAGCCTGCGCTGCATCTCCTGTCGCCCGACCGACCAACACCCCCCACTTCTTCTAACGCCACTGCTTCAAAATAGACTCGCCCAGGCTGAAAACCGACTTCTGCACATGGGCCACGAAGTTTCAATCGCACTGTACGTGTGCGCCCGCACGTGGTATTTTGTGTAAGAGCCGCACTCAAGGAACCAAAGAGCCGCATGTGGCTGGCGAGCCTCGGTTTGCCGACCACTGGCCTAGGACATGACTACACACCATACGCTGCTTTTAGTTAACAGTATTAATTTCAGACCCTCCTTTGTGGTCTCTGAGTTTGCAAGGCTGCCATGCAGGCCTTCCCTCAGCTAGTCAGATTAGCATGTGGCCCCTTTTCATCCACAGTATATGTGGCTCATAAACATGAAGGCTTATAATCTGATTACTGGCTGTTAAATGAGAGAGCTGACTTCTAAGGGCAATATAGTAATTAGTAAGAAAAGAGGAATCCTCTTCAGGGTCTAGAAACTCTATGGATTTTAAAGACTTTTTAAAGACACAACTCACCAACTTATTCTAACCCAATGAGAGACAGCATGGGGATGTGAAAAGGTTTCAAGTGAGGCAGGTTCACATTTGAATTATAAACTTGTTACTGATCTTCTAGACTCAGTTTTTCTGTCCTCACTGTGGGAATAAAATGCTTACTTTCCAGGAACATTGCAGGAATTGCAGTGTTAGCATACACAGACCATCTGGCACAGTGCCTATTCGAATAAAGGTTGTACTAATCCTAGCTGCCTTTTCCACTTTTCTCGAAGCATCTTTCTCACATTCTCAGAATTTGAGAGAGCTGTCAGGACATGTTAGCGTAGAAATCTTACCACTTGTGTTCCTTATGTAAACTTTTATATGAGAGTCATTTTATCTTGTCTAGAGAGGGTTTACTATTCTCTCAGTTATCATTGTGGTCCTGGTGAAAAGTCAGATTGAGTGAAATGCAGAGACTGCCAAGTTGCAGTGATTTGCAATTAAATACGTTGTTTCCCAAAAGATCACACAGCTAATGTAGTGGCAACGAATCCTGCACCACACCACACTGCTACTGACACGTGTCTCATTCTCAATTAAATAAATGCCTATCTTTACTCAATAGAACATTCAGCAGTGTTTAAAGCTAGCTTTTGAATTGCCCTTTTAATGAGTCATTCATATGTTCACATGTTCACATAAACTGAACTCACGCTCACATGATATTCTGTTGCTCAGGGAAATGCTGACTGAATTGCTTAATGATCCGAAGTATAACAGAAATGTAAAGAAACTAATCATGTGTCTCTGGGTAGCAGTGATATAGTCACTGTTGGGAGCACGTGCCAAAGCAATACATTATGCACGGGAGCTCTCCCTCTTGTTCCACTCCACGGACAGAAGGACCTGTTTATGTCATCCTATAAAAAGCATACTGTGCCTGGGAACAGACCATATTCTTACATACTTGCCCTAAAAGGCCCAGCATGCTTCTTTTCTCTCTAGCAAACTAATGAAATAGAGTGAAAAGAAAAGGATATCACAGGAGTACAAAGAAAATGCTCACTGAGCTTCTGTCACTCAGTGCTGTGGATGTCAACATGTTAAACTTTTAAAAAGAAACTTGGTCAGATTTATCCTTTATAGTATTGCGCTTTTGGGGTCTTTCATAAGAAATCCTGCCCTACTCCAGTGGTAAAACTGTTCCCCAATAGTTTATTTGTAAGAGCTTTAAAAATTAAAAAAAAATCATGTTGAAGCCTGTTCTTTGTATATAGCACAAGGTAGGAAGCTAATTTTATTTTTCCATATTGATTAATTCTAGCACCATTTATTGAATTGTTCTTTATTTTTCCCCCTAGAGATCTGATACCACTGCTATCATATACCAAGTTATTATAGGTGTTTTGGTCTATTTCATTCTATTTTTAAATAGAGAGAAACATTGATGAGAGAGAACCATCCATTGGCTGCCTCCTGCATGTCCCCTTGTGGGGATCAAGCCCACAACCCTTGCATGTGCCCTGACTGGGAATCAAACTGACAACCTCTTGGTGCATGGGACAATGCTCAACCAACTAAGCCACACTGGCCAGGGCTATTTTTCTCTTTTAAATTATGTTTGGGTCTATTTCTGAACTCTGTACCATTCCATTGGAGCTATTTATCTCTCGGTGTTAAAATCATACCATTTTAATTATGATAGCCTTAGTAAAACCTTTTACATGTGATATAAGAAATACCTCCTCCTCCTCCTTTAAAATTGTCTTAACCATTTTTGTTATTTTTCCTATCATATTTTAAAATTATCTTGTAAATAGCCTATATAAAATATAGCCAAGTTGGTTTTTTTATTGAAAGTGCATTGAATTATAGAATAAATTGGGATTTAAAAAAATAATAGGGGATGCCCTGGCTGCTTTGGCTCAGTGGATAGAGCATCAGCCTGCAGACTGAAGAGCCCTGGGTTCAATTCCATTCAAGGGCACATGCCCTGGTTGCCAGTTGCCAGCTCAATACCCAGTAGGGGGTATGCAGGAGGCAACCAATCTGTGGTCCTCTCTCATCATTGATGTTTCTATCTCTCTTTTCCCCTCCCTTCCTCTCTGAAATCAATAAAAATATGTTAAAAAATAATATTACAGGTACGTCCATCTGTGAACATGGGATATAGCTTCATTTATTTAGGTCTTTTGTCTATCAATAAAGTTTTATTTTCTTAAAACAATAAAAGGAACCTGGTTAAGTTTAAATGCTACCAGCAAACCAAGCTGGGCTTCTGCATATCCTAAAAAGGATCCATTCCCAAGAAAAATGTGAGCCAGTCTAGTTTTCATTTTCTGCTGGCTTTCCCTTCTTGTTCAACAATATGCCCTTTTCTTACAAATGCCTGGAACTCTCTTCTCTAAGCAACCTTGCTTAAGAGTGCTAATTTGTTCTATTGCATTACAGGAAAGCCACCTTTTCCACTGACAGCTGCGTGACTTTGCCTTACCTTTTTGTTGAAATTAACAAATTAACACCTAATCTTCAGTAAGATTGCCATCCCAAATGGCTGGAATGCTGATATTGAGAAAAATTCATAAACATTTTTCATTTTGTTTTATTCTATTTGGAATAAAAATGATAGAAAATAGTTGAAAATTCTAAAAATGTCCTTAATTTTATCTGAAAAATATATTCATTAGTAATGAGAATTATTTTGTTTTTATTGAATATATATATATATATATATACATATATATATATATGATTGACATATGTCATGCACTTATTATCTATATATATAAAAGGCTAACATGCACAGTGTCCCCACTGGAGTTCAACTGGAGACTGGGTGTTATGCTGCTCTCTATGATGTGTGCTGAGCACCATGGGGTGGTGCGGAATGAAGGGAAGCCCCAGCCAGCAGCCCGGGAAGGGAGGCCCTGGCTAACAGCTAGAAGGAAGGCCCCAGCCTGCATCCGGAAGGCCCCGATCAGCCCTGATCACTGGCCAGTCCTAGGGACCCCACCCAAGCACGAATTTTGTGTACCAGGCCTCTAGTTTAACATAATATTAACTCTTTCAGGGTTATCAGTAAAACACAATAATGATTTTTTTTTACATTCAAATTATCTGTTTAATTGGGGATAATTTTTTACGTCTCAAGGTTAAGTATTGAGATTTTACAACTGAATTATCTGCAGGTAGTAATTATGCATAACTGAAAGAACAGTTAAATAACTGTATGGGTTAATAGTACTCATAACATGAGACCATATTTAATTTAGGACTAAAGTTCATGTATAGTTTCCCCAAAAGCGAATTAGACATACAGTGTCTTGCATATGGTAGGACAGCCATTTGTTGAATGAATGAATAAATGTATGAATGAAGAAAACATAATAGACCTCTGCTGCTTTAACAATTCTTAGTTCAGCTAAGCCTTGGTCCCAGTCTATTTTTCTGTCCTCTATAATTTGATAAGTATACATTTTCCAGGGTCAAGTGCTAGTAGGTAATTTTATATACTTTTACTCATAAAAGTGATATAGAAACTCTTTCTTTCATGATTTCTATACTGTAATGTTACCTAAAATAACTATATATAACATTTTTAAATGTTCGTACAATTTTTTCTTGAATTGGACCATTCAAACCTAAAACCAAACTTATAAAATATGTAACATTCTTAGCTTCAGCAATACAGTGAGAATTGAGCTATAATTAAATGAATTTTCTTTCCCATTTGGAGAATGTCAGTAAAATGAACAGGGAATTAATTATTAATAATTGAGATAAAAATGTATTCATCTAGGTGAGTATATGGATTGGGCAGACATTACCTTAAAATTACTTTTGAGGTAAGGATTTTCAACAGATTCATTGAATTACATTTAATCTGAATGATCACTTCCTTTGTGGTTTTCTTTTTAAAAAATAATAGTTTTATTGATTTCAGAAAGGAAGGTACACACACACACACACACACATACACACACACACACATATATACACACACACACACATATACATATATGCATACATACATACACATCAATAATGAGAAAAAACTCATTGAACAGCTGTCTCCTGCATGCGCTGGGGGTCAAGCCTGCAATCTGGGCATGTGCCCTGACTGGGAATCGAACTGTGACCTCCTGGTTCATGGGTCTACGCTCAACCACTGAGTCACGCCGGCCAGGCCTTTGTGGTTTTCTTGACTATAAAGTATTGTAAGCATTTTGAGTCATCCTCGGCTCCCATGTGTGGTAGCAGAAGTGCTTGCGATTGGTGGAGGGCAGGTGTGGATGCTCCTGGCTTGGCCCAAGGTTGGTGAGATTTGCTAGCATCCAAATAAAGACAGTGCCTTGTGGTCTCTATTGTCTGAGGAACATGGGGGTCTGTCAGCTTCAAGCAGTAGCTGTCTGTGTAGATATCTGGTCTCAGCTGCCTTCCCCACTCCTCTGTCTTCCTGCTGTGATGAGAGCAGTCTGTCTTGTATCTGTAGGTTTTGATGGGCAGCAGCAGCTGCTAGGCTGAGGAGAGCTCTCCTGCAGGTCCCTGGTTTCTTGAGAGCCCTGGTAGCAGCATGCATCCCTGTTGCAACTCTAGCTGTTCAGGATCTGATATGTGACCATTCACTCTCCCCAGATGGGCACCTTTTCTTATCCTTGGCAAACCCACTGAGATGTCAGTTGAATATGTTGGAAAACAGATGTAAACTTTTAAATGGCAACTTTTCTTTCAAATACATAAATGATTTACAAACAAAGAAAAAAATAGAATGTCATCAGGTATTTAGCCACTTCTCCATGTCTCCAAGCCTTGATACTCCACATGCGTAGGCAAGAGTTGTGATCTGAACTCTGGTTCCCACCAGGACCCCCAGACCCACCTCTGTGGAGGTTTCTTTTATTCCCTCTAAGGGTCACCTGATCTAGGACGGGCAGGAAACACAGATAGACTTCTCAAGGTTTGGCGTGGGAGGGTTAAATACAGGAGCTGAAGATAGTGTTCAGATGTTGTTACATAACAAAAAATATATACACTGAGTGGCCAGATTATTATGACCACCTGATGTTTGTAGGCAAATTAGCTATAATTTCGCGCTGAAGTTGCTAGAGGGCCAGACCATTATAAATAGGGAAGCAAGTTGTTTACCACAACAGTAGAAGTGATTTTTTTTCTGAGGATATGGGTAAACAATGTGATTTAACAGCCTTTGAACATGGGAGATTATAGATATATGTATACACACACACACACACACACACACACACACACACACACTGAGTGGCCAGATATTTATGACCAGCCAGATTATTATGACCACCCCATCAGTACTTCATTGACACTTCCAAAAATACTGAATATTGAAAACTTCCTAACAGTGTTATGGTTTGGGGCATGTTTTCCTGGCATGATTTGGGCCCTTTAATTCATGTGGAAGAATGTCTGAATAACACAACATACCTACGTATCGTTGCTGATCAAGTTCATCTTATCATGTTGATGGCGTATCCCAATGGAGATGGCTTCTTCCAACAAGACAATCCGCCATGACACGGTGCTCATATTGTGCAGGAGTGGTTTCAAGAACATCAGGGAGACTTTACCTTGCTCAGGTGGCCCCCACAATCACCAGATCTCAATCCAATTGAGCATTTGTGGGACGAAGTTAAAAGAGCCATCAGGTGGCTGGTTCCACAGCCATCAAATCTCACAGAACTGGACAGTGCTGTTCATCAGGCATGGTGTCAGATTCCTCGCATCACCTTTCAGCATCTCGTGGGGTCAGTGCCAAGAAGAATCGCCGCAGTATTGAAGGCAAAAGGTGGCCCAACGAAGTACTGATTGGGTGGTCATAACAGTCTGGCCACTCAGTGTATATTTGGTCTTTGCCTCCAGTTCCTGGCATGAAATGCTGGTAATTTCCTGAGTGATAGGGGTGAGAGGAGCATCTTTTGTTATTCATAATAAGCCCCTTTTCACCAGAAAAGAGTTTGTGTTAATGAGATGACTGGTGGCTAGTGCTTCTGATAGCTTCAGGATGGGGTGGTTCCTAGAGGACCCATCACAGGGATGGAACTTTCAGCCCCACCCTCCAGTCTCTCCCAGGAGGGAGAGGGGCTGAAGATTGAGTTAATCATCAATGGCCAATGACTTAATCATGCCTACATAATGTGATCATCTTAAAAAACCCCATATGAAGGGGTCTAGAGAGCTTCTGGGTTGGTGAATGCATCCATGTGCCCAGAGGGTAGCGCACCCAGTTCCTACTGGACCTGCCCCCTGGTGCCCCTTCTCTGACTGTTCCTCTGTATCCTGAACATTCTTTATATAAACCAGGACTAGTAAGTAGTGTCTCCCCAAGTCCTGTGAGTCATTATAGCAAATTATGGAATCTGAGGAGGGGCTCATGGGCATCCCCAATTTGTAGCAAAATCAGATAGAAGTGTGGGTAACTTAGGGACTCACTACTTGTGATTGGCATCTAAAGTGGGGGTAGGGGACAGTCCTGTAAGACTGAATCCTTAACCTGTGGGGTCTGTGCTAACTCCAGGTAGGTAGAGTCAGAATTGAATTAAATGCAGGACACCCAGGAAGCATCCACAGAGAACAGGAGAATTGTTTGGTGTGGAAAACTCACAAATTTTTGTATCATAAGTATTCTGAGTAGAGAACTAGTTTTCCTTGAGCCCACGATTTGGATTAGTGTATATTCTTAAAGGATAGACATCAAGAACACTGACCCTACAGCCAGACTACCTGGTTCAGACTCTGATCCTGTCAATCAACTTGTTTTAGCAACTTCATCTCTATGAGCCTTCTTTCCCACAGCTGCACAATAGGAATATTAATAACACTAGACTCATTGAGTTTGAAGAGGATTATGTGATTTAGTATTTATAAACAACTTAGACACTTCTTGGCTCATAAGTAGAAGTATAATGCTTACTTAAATGAATACAATAGAGTAGAACAAATCTGAATTTTCCTGTAGTGCTTTTCCCCTTGGTCTCCATTTCTTTTTGCCTCATGGAAAAGTCATCTTGTATTTCTATTTATACTTTTTATCATTAGCCTTTGATGTTCAACTAATATCTTTATATTATACCTTTCTTTGATTACCGTGAAGGGCTAAACAACAGAAAAAACTTTCTATTGAAATATTCCTACTCAAGGATACAATAGAAAATGTGTGTTCACTGAGTTAAGAATACCACCCTGTATTATTTCTTCATAATTTTTATTTTTAATTAAAAATATAAAGAATACTGATGTTGCCGGTATGAATTGGGGTTCTTGCAGTGTCAAGAGAAATGCATTTCGGGGCCCACGCATGGAAGGATGAGGTGTAGTGTTAAGACTTACTGAAGCTGGAGTAAGCACAAAGTTCTCTGTGTCTGTGTCTCCCCCATGGCCAGGTGCTTCAGGTCCATCTCACTGTGGAAGAAGCCCAGCCTACTCCTCATCAAGCTCAGAAGAAGGACCAGGGTCCAGAAATTCTGTGCCATCAGTTCAGTCCATGCCAAAACTCAGTCCAGTTCAGTCTCTGTCCCCATCTGGCTAGCTTAGCCTCTGTTCCTGGCTGTGTTTCGGCTGGCGCTCTGCTGCTGTACCCAGGCTTGTGCTCAGATCCACATGGCTGCCGTGTCCACACAGCTGCCAGGCCCACACTTGGAGCTTTGTGGTTGTTTGACCCGCATGGTTGCTACATAAAGAAAACACACGAGCACACAAGGCCATGAATCGACAGATGAATGGTTGTTAGCGAGACGCCTTTGTTAAGGTTTGTTTGTATTATCTCAGGCTTTCAGAATGAACAATCTCCCAATCCTTCATGGACTTCGGTTGGGTCCCCTTTTCCCAGGCTTGCTTCCTCCCCGTTATGGTCACCATCTTGGTTTCTAGTGCATCATGTCCCAATGTTCTGCTTCATCATCTGGTTTCTACCCTGCATGCGCTTACTTCCCCGTGAGCCATCTCGGCTTCTAATAGATATGCACCCAGCAAAGGCATTTCCTTCACATCTTCCCTGGATAATCCTGCTACTGGGACAGTGGTACCCCAGGAATTTGGAAATCTAGTCCTTCCTCGCTATACAGGAGATGGAGGGGTGTTAGCCCCTTGGCGAGGCAATGTAGCTGACTCCTGGAGTGTGTGAGGCTGTAACTTCTGACCTAATTAAGTATAGCCAGTTTTGCTTCCTTCTCTTTTATTAATACCTACCTACCTATGCTAAAACCCCCATGCTATGAGAAAAGAATCAATGTATATTTCTTCTGTGCTGCTGAAAACTAGTTCAATAATATGTCCCTTATCTGAAAACAATTAGTATTCTGTCTGTATCAATGATTTTTAACCAGGAGTAATCTTGGGTACCTTTCTTTTCTCAAAAGGGACATCTAGCAATGTCTGGAGACTCATTTTGGTTGGCATAACTAGGGGGAAGGAGCTACTGGCAGAGTAGAGCAGTGATGGCGAACCTATGACGCACGTGCCAGAGGACACGCAAACTCATTTTTTTGGTTGATTTTTCTTTGTTAAATGGCATTTAAATATATAAAATAAATATCAAAAATATAAGTCTTTGTTTTACTATGGTTGAAAATATCAAAAAATTTCTACATGTGACAGGGCACCAGAGTTAAGTTAGGGTTTTTCAAAATGCTGGCACGCCGAGCTCAAAAGGTTCACCACCACTGGACACGCAAACTCATTTTTTTGGTTGATTTTTCTTTGTTAAATGGCATTTAAATATATAAAATAAATATCAAAAATATAAGTCTTTGTTTTACTATGGTTGAAAATATCAAAAAATTTCTACATGTGACAGGGCACCAGAGTTAAGTTAGGGTTTTTCAAAATGCTGGCACGCCGAGCTCAAAAGGTTCGCCATCACTGGAGTAGAGGCTAGGGATGCTGCTAAACCTACAGGGCACAGGACAGTTCCCCATGATGAATACGTATCCATCCTAAAATGTTGAGAAACTGAGTCACATACAGGTTCTACAGAATTTATGCTTACTCCTTATAAATTCTTCAAATTTATCCAGTTTTGTTGGCTATCTTTTAAAAATGTATACTGAACACATAATGAACTGAAAACCACTGAGTTGATAATAATTTTGATTATCAAATGCTGATGGCCCCCGTCTGATGTCAGTGTTACTCTTCAGTTAGTTGTGCTGGTCTTCTATCTTCTCCCTTCCCTTATATGTAGGTGACTATCTTGAACTATAGATTCTTGCCAGCTGTGTGCCATGCAAACGAAGATTGGAGTTGATTTGAGTCATATGGACACACATGTTGGGATAGCTAAAGGACCTTGCTTGCCTTTATAGCATTGTATGTACTATCTGATATGTCAAGAAGATAAAATACTTTCAAAAGACAAACATCAAAAGCCTTTTTATCGCCTCTTTCATAATGCTAATAATTTATTGCGACATTTGAGTCATTGTGGTATGTAAGATGATTGGGTAGAAGGGACACTGGACATGCACGAACGTGGCCAGAGGTTATCTATAGAACCTTTGTGAATGTTTTCTTCTGGAGTCAGCCTTCAGACAGGGCAGTCTGCTTCCATGATATCCCAGGGCATTATTCATTCATAAGATTATCCGGAGACTTTTGGTCTGTCTTCTGTATTATAAACGGAGTGTCTAAGAGATGAAGACAGTGTGTGGTGATGGTGGGAAGACAGGAGTGTCCTGTACCAGGAACAGAAGGCACTGGAATTTCATCTGTGATGCTAGAATTTGGGAGATTGATAGTCCTTAATGTTACTCAAATGAGATCTTAAGCATTTCATAGATGATGAAAATTAGGTCAATCTGCTCTTCAGTTCAGTCAGAATTCAACAGTGCATTCCTTGTTTTATCTTGAAAACTTTTTCTGAATTTTAAGGAAAGCACGTCAAGAATTCTAAGCAAGGGGTGGGGGATGGGTAACGAGACCAGGTTTTTATTTTCCAAGATTGTTGTGACAACAATATGAAGAAAAAATTGGAGAGAAACAGGATTGGAGGCAGGGAGATCTCTTGTAAACTCATCAGAGCAAAGCCCGCCCTGAAGCAGTTTTAGTTGGAATAGAAAAGAAGAAATGGGCTGGAAAGTTAATATAGGATTAGCATCTATAGCACTTGCTCATAAATCAAATGTATAAAGTGGACAGCAGGAA
>NW_006284336.1:63671-73572 GCF_000327345.1 Myotis davidii | reverse complement strand
AGGAATAGAGGTGAACTATGAGGAGATATCTAACAGGCTGAGATTAGCTGAAGAGGTGGGTGATAATGCCATTCATTAAACTAGAGAAATCAGGGTCAGCCTAAGCCCTAAGGACTTAGGGGAAAATGACAAGTTGAATGGAGATGTTGATTGAGAGGTGACTATGGAACACATCCCCTACCCCACAGCAGAGAGAATAAAAACATTAATTCAATGAACAGCTTTTCTAAAGACACATATTTTGAGGTCACCAAGATATCGTGGTAAATAGTTAAAAGATATTGGCTTGTCAGGGTCTTAAACCATGGTAATTCTGAGACTTGGGTCTCCTGACTTTAGTGCAGTTCTGCATGAGACAGATGGTGTTCCTTTTACAGGAACACTAAGGAAATACATTAATAATTAAGCTGCATTTCCCCTTCACATTCTGGATATATCTGAATTTGGCATTTCTCTTTATAGATTTAAATGTTTAAATTTAAGTATCTCTATTTTATATTCAATAAATATTTCACATTGTATTTTATTTCATACGTATCTCATTATAATACATTCTTATAAATATTTTTATTTGTAGTGTATCATCAGTGTAGTTCATTTTATTATAGCAATGCTCAAATTTTCAGAAGAAAAGAACAAATCACTGACACGAGATGTTGTCAAATGTTGTTTGTTCAAGAATATTCTCAGGCAGTCCTGGGAATGTGGGTGGGAAGTGGGGCTGGGCAGAAGGTAGGGAGTTGGTCTTCAGTCTGACTTTAATCTACTTGAAAAGAAGAACATCAACCAGTGAAAAACTTAATGCATCTGCATGAATGGAAATCAGTGCCATTGATTTTCAAGGGACTTGTTCCTTTGCTGCCATTTTAAAACTCGATTCATGCAACATTTTAGAATAAGGTCATTTAAAAGATCAACGGGAAAAAAAAATACAAAGTTTTACTTAATGCATGAAGATTACACTTTTGCAAAAGCCTTTAATTATACAAGTTTTCAGTGAGATTTGAAGTTTAATTTAATCACAAATCTATAATATGCAAGTAGGCATTGTGCTTTCCAGTACTAAGAAATCCATTCTTCCACTGATGTGTGAAGGATTTAAATGGCCATCAACTCTTAACACTAATAGCTTTTCTCTTTTCCCTCATGCATCTGCAGCATATATTGTGATTGCCCCAAGGACTCTGAGCAGTGTGTTTGAACACATTTAAGAATTAAACATAAAATTTTATTAAATCATGACATGAAAAAATATCTACGGTAATTATACCCACCAGATTATGACAACATAACTTTCTTTATTCCATTAAAAATAAGAATCAATAACTAAAATGTGTACACATAAGTGTTCATATTTTTAAAAGTATTTGCTTACAAGTGGTAATATTCTTTAAAAAATCAACTAAAACATTTAAATTGTACTGTAACAATTTACTAAGTTATTGTTAGGGACCACTGTTTTATGAAGATTTTAAATTGGACTTGTAAACATGTAATATAAACATGTTTGTGTGTGTATGTATGCATATGTGTATATTTGGCTGATAAAAAATTTTCAAAAGCAAACAATAAAAGAAAAACATCACTGGACCATTTCTCTAAAAAGTGGCAACATCAACTGAACATCAGAATTAATTCAAGCAACTAGAAGATGAGACTCACATAAGGATGTGGGAATTTTATTGTAGAGTTATTGAAAATTTTTTTATCTTGATTGGTGTGTTGGTTAGTCATGTGTATACATTTACCCAAATTTATAAAATTATACATTTTGTAAAATCCATGCATTTTGCTAATGGAAATTTTACCTTAGAAAAATATTGGTAAACTGTATCTAATAGTGTTTATAATTTAAAAGAAATTTTATTGGTCAGAAAGATGGAACTAAGATAGCTACTCAGCCATCTTACTTTCTTTATCCTTATGCTGATGAATTATTTGAATGAGAATCTTCATCTTTGTTTCCATTTCCTCTTCATGGCTTCCCCTTCCTATCTTAAAAGCTCACTAATACTCTTATGCTTTTATGACAGTCTGTGGTTGGCAGCATAATGGCCCCTCAAATATGTCTGCATTTTAGTCCCCAGAAACTATATGAATGTTATCTGACATAGCAAAGGACTTTGTGAATATGGTTTTTGAGACAGGGAAATTATTTTGGATTATCTGGATGGGCTCAGTATCATCACAAGGGTCCTTACAAGGGAAAGATGAAAACAGGAGAGGCAAAGTGAGAGAGGACGTGAACACAGAATCAGAATCGAAAGTAATGTAATTGCTAGTTTGAAGATGAAGGGGACCATTAGGCAAGAAACACATGCAGCCTCTAAAAGTAGGAAAAGGCCAGGAAACTTTCCCCCTTAGGGCCTCCAGGAAAAGAACAGACCAATGAAACACAATCCTGCAGACACCTTGATTTTTGCTGTGAGAGCCATTTCAGTCTTCTGCTCTCTTGAATTGTAAGATAACTAATTTGTGTTGAGTAACTATATGGTATTTTGTTATAGCAGCAATAAGAAACTAATACATTGCCCTAAACTTTCAAAATCCCTCTGTTCTTACCATTATGACACTAAACTTTCCTAGATTTTATTTTCACTTCTTCTTACCCTCTGTCTCCCTGTGAAATTTTCCTCTAAGAGGATTGTTTTCTTTTAATTACAGTTTACATTCAGTATTATTTTGTATTTGTTTCTGTTGTATAGCATAGTGGTTAGACAATCATATAGAAAGTTTTCCCCAGTATTTCCAATAAACACCTGGAACCATATATAGTTACTAGAGGCCTGGTGCATGGATTCGTGCACCAGTGGAGTCCCTCAGCCTGGCCTGCGCCCTCTTGCAATCTGAGACCCCTCGGGGATGTAGGACTACCAGTTTCTGCCCAATCCCCACAGGCCAGGAATGTAGTAGTGTGCAAAGCAACAGGCGGCCGGGGAGGAGCCTGAACCTGGGCCAGGCACTGCTCCCGCTCATCCCAGCCCTGCTGGGCCTGCTGCTGCCACTGCTCCGTAGTGCTGCCGAAGAGGCGGGGGAGGCTCACACTGCAGCAGCTGTGTTCACCAGCCGTGAGCCCAGTGTCTGGGGCTCTCCCTATGGAGCTTACTGACCACCAGGGGGCAGCTCCTGCATTGAGTGTCTGCCCCCTGGTAGTCAGTGCAGGTCATAGCAACTGGTCAAACAGTCGACTGATCGCTTAGGGTTTTATATATAGAGAGATAATACTATTGACTATATTTCCTATACTGTACTTTACATCCCTGACTATTTTGTAACTACCAGTTTGTACTTCTTAATTCCTTCACCTTTTTCCACCTACATCAAGCATCTTCTCCAGCTACAATGGTATTGTTATGGGCAATCTCACTTCTTGAGTATGACAAAGGGAGAATTCAGAGCCAAGACCTCTAATGTAAAGGGAAGATTATTCAGCAAGCATAGTGAAAATACACTGGAAAGGAAGAGTCTGGTGGGCTGCTCAGAGAGCTGCCTTGGTCTTTTAGGAAGAAAGTCACAGAAGCAGAAGAAATGGACCAGCTGGGCTGCCTGGTGTTGGGAAACGAGTTGCAGAAGCAAAAGAAAGGCCAGGGGAACAGGCTCAGGGGGATAGCTCAGGATGAACTGTCCCGCCCCCCAGTTGGAAAGCTGCTGGGAACCTTTAGATCTAAGGAGTGGTCTTGCAAAGGAGAAGAAGGCAAGTGTGTCAGGATGCTAGATAGGGTCAGTTTGAATCAGCCATCTGTCTCAGTTTCCCCATTTTACTTGCCAAGGAATTTGCCTAGCTTCTTAATGTCATTACAAGAGAAAACACACATACACAGACACACACACACTCACACACACGCTAAACAACAATGAATGGGTTAACAGTGAGATCAAGGGAGAAATCACTAAAGATACCTTCGCTGGGACAAGAACCCCGACATAAATGCTGGAATGGGTCTACGGCATACCTTGAGACAAACGAAAATGAAAACACAACCACTCAAAATCTATGCAACACAGCAAAAGCAGTCCTAAGAAGGAGGAATTTTTTTTTTTAATTTCTAGAAATCAGATTTTGGATGACTTTACATCACTTGACACATAGCATTCCACATCTTTATATTATTTCTTAAATTAGGACTTCTCCAAATTGTCCTCTTTTTGTAAATGGTACCACTGCTTTCTAGACATCATGGTCAGGACAGTGAAGCACATGCCTCCCTCTCCTTGCTAAATGGCTTCCCCCTAAGAATTGTTATGTGGGTTCCCTGGTGGGAAGAGGAGTAATCTGTAGAAAAGGATACTTGTCCATATTAAATGAGATATAGAAAGAGGCATAGTAATCCCTCAATAACTCTCGGTTATTTTGTGTGTGTGCACACACGTCCTATCCTTCTGCAAAATAGATTTCTAGAAGTAGCCTGTTCTAAATATGCAAATAATATGGAGATCTGGAAATTGCCTAGTGATTTGCATTCCTCAGTTACCAGACATTATTTCATAAAATGTTTGTGTGATTATGCCATAATTTTATTGCCCAGATTATGTGAGTAAAATAAATTTGTAACTCCCCAAAGGATTTCAGACATAGATTCTGTGTACTAAAGAATTTCCTTTCTTTTCTTCAGTAACATTTTAAAATAAATCATTCAAATGAGTTCTGCTGCATAATGTGTTTTTTTCCCGTTTTTAGCTTTTTATCTCTTCTCCACAAGCCATGCTTGGGTAGATAATTTTAAAAGATTTTAGCAGTTGAAAAGTATACAGAGCAAAACTGGAAAAAGCACTTCCCATCCTCCTCCATGATCATGCCAGCTTAATGCTGGGGTATCTGAGGAGTATTGTTAAATAAAATAAAAACTTCTGAAACTATTAATTAGGCAACTAATTCTCTCACTTCTTCCCTGATTTATTTTTTAATTCAAGGTCATGTTCAAAGTCTTAGCCTACTAGTTGCTAAATTTAGTCTTTTATTATTTTTTATTTTATTGTGGCAAGAACACTTAGCATGAGATTCACCCTCTAACAAAATTTTAAGTGTCCAATACAGTACTGTTATAGAACTATAGACACAGTGTTGTGCAGCAGTTCTCTGTAACTTACTCATCTTACGTATTTGAGACTTTGTGTCCATTGGTTAGTACCTCCCCATCTTCCCTTCTCCCAGCCCCCAATAACCACCATTCTACTCTCTGTTTCTGTGAGTGTGGCTATTTTATATAGATGGACTCACGCCCTCCTTTCCTTGTGTAATTGGCTTATTTCACTTAGCATAATGCCCTCCAGGTTCACCTGCACTGTTGAAAGTGGTAGATTTGCATTCTTTTGTAAGTCTGAATAATATCCCATTGTATGTTTACCACATTCATCTCAGCCACTTGTTTATCAATGGCTATTTCCACATCTTGACTATCCTGACGAGTGCATCATTGAACATTGGAATGCTAAGTATATTTTAAAGATGCTGATTTTAATTCTTTTGGATAAATGCACGAAGTATGATTTCTGGATCATACAGTAATTGTATTTATCATTTTAAAAAAATATCCACACTGATTTCCATGAATGACTTCATGGATATGACAACAAGAGCATTGGCACGAAAGGCAAAAATATGCAAGAGGGACTGCATTGAACTAAAACGCTCCTGCACAGCAAAGGAAACAGAAGAGTGAAAAGATACTGTGTAATGGGAGAAAATGCTTGCCAACCATATGTCAGATAAGGGGTTAATTTTTAAAATGCAGGGGTGGCCAAAAGTAGGTTTATGTTTTGAGTACATGAAACAGTTTATTTTTGTATTATTAATTAATTATTGCATTATTTATTTGTATTAATCAATATGAACAATTATAAACCTACTTTACCCACCCCGTATACAAGAAACTCCTACAACTCAAAAGCCAAAAAATAAAGCCCACAAGAATCTATAATCTGATTAAAACTGAGCTAAAGACATGACTAGACACTCTATAAAGATGACATACACATGACTAATAGGTACATGAAAAGATATTCAGTATCACTTACCATCATGGAAATGCAAATCAAAACTACAGTGAGATGTCTCCTCATACCTGTTAGGATGATTTTTATCCAAAAATCTAAAGGCAGGAGTTGGTCAGGTTGTGGAGAAATTGGAACGCTTGTGCTTGTAATTTCAGTCTTCAGTGCACATTACCAAGATTGTGACTTATTGATCTACGACTAATGTTCATTACAGTGGGTTGGTCCATCATGAAGCCAGTTCTACCACATTGTTCAGAAGTAACAGAGCTTAGGATAGACTCTTGTTCAATCTTAATGTTCTGAGTGCATCCCTCTCTCCTTTTACTCTTTATGTATTACATAATTGATAACTAAAAATAATTTTAATATTTTTTTGTTTTCTGAATAAAGCAAAACTAGCACAGTTCTTTAGGTTGATATAATTTGCTTAAACGGTCCTACTGTTAAGAGCCCTCTCAATATCAATAGCTAATCATTATATTTTATGAAATTAGCACTGAATCATTCTAATAAGTACTAGATAGCTTCTGATGAAAATTATCAGAAAAGATGTGAGGAATATCAGAATATATCTTTTATAATTTGTAATGAGTAATAGCATAATCAAAGCTGGTTATAAGTGTATTTTTCAGAGCTTTAATTAGATTTTATAATTTTCTTGTGACTAAAGTTCTGCATACTGGGTAAAACATCAATTACTTTAAGAACTCGGTATCAGTAAGAACATGAAACAAGCATTGGAAGAGAATGTTAGAACTGTAGGGATTTTGGGAAACCTCTGATCTGAACTCTATACTGATGGAGAAGCTGAGGTCCAGAATATAGAAATGAATGGCCCTCCTTGGCTAAGCATTACTGATCTATCTATTATGTGAGAGGAACCAGTGGGTTTAACGGTGCAAAATCCCAGAGGCAGGGCAGGGAGCCTGCCCTTTATCCATCTCCCATTATGTGTGAACTCCTGGGAGTCCACAACCATGTGGCACTTTTATACAGTTCTCAGAAAAACTCAAAGAAGAAGACTTTGTGTTCCTGTTCTGAAGCCCCATGTTAGTGGGGAAACTGAAACTGAAAATCTGCTCTGAACGCAGTGTTGGACTGAATGTGTGTGATCACCCAAAGTTCATACATGAGGCCCTACCAGGGGTCCTCAAACTTTTTAAACGGGGGCCAGTTCACTGTCCCTCAGACCGTTGGAGGGCCGGACTATAGTTTAAAAAACAGTATGAACAAATTCCTATGCACACTGCACATATCTTATTTTGAAGTAGAAAAACAAAACGGGAACAAATACAATATTTGTATTTGCATGTGGCCCGCGGGCCGTAGTTTGAGGACCCCTGCCTAACCCCTAAAGTAATTCTATTCAGAGATGGGGTCTTTGGAAGATAATTAGGGTTGGCATGGTTCATTGAGGGTGAGACACAGTGATGGGATTAAGACCTTATAAGAGAGAGAGAGAGAAGAGAGAGAGAGAGAGAGAGAGAGAGAGAGAGATCATTCTCTTCATGTGCATGCATCAAGGGGAGGCCAGGTGAGGACATAGGGGACCATCTACAAGCCAGTAACAGAGCTCCAGTAGAACACAACCTTACAACCTTGCTGGCACCCTGATCTCAGGCTTCCAACCCTCCGAAGGCTGAGAAAATCAATTTCTGTCAGTTAAGCCACCCAGTCAGTGGTATTTTGTTATGCCAGCCCAAGCTAATGCACCCGTGGAAGTTGCAAATATAGTGGGTGCTGAGCCCCCAAGCAAGTAGATCTCTGTGCACTGGGCCCATCTGTCCCGTGGGCCTCAGAAGTCAAGCTCTGTGAGGCCGTTTTAACATTTGCACTGGCTGTCCATCCCTACGTAAACTGTTAGCATGCCATCGTAAAAAGAAATACCAGATAACTAAGGCGCACGTCGATGGACCGTGTACTATTGCCTGGTGCTGTGCTTAGTATTTTATAAAAGCTGTTCCACATAAGCTGGCTTTCTGTTTTTCTTAGTTTTGTCTCTCTTTTCCTTCTAAATGATAACACTTTATACTTCTACCTTCTTCAATAATTGCTCATGTCTGATTCAGGGGAGAAATGACAGTAGGGCCCCATATGCTTTCCTTATGAAAACACCCTCTGTGGACATTAAGAATTTGTGCAGTATCATTTCTTCAAAAAAATTTTAACAGAAACTCTTTAGCACATTTTGGTGTTTCATGTGAGCCCTGAACGAGGAGAAATTGGGCAAGTTATTATGATAATATGGCTTTCCCACTGTTTGAATGGACAATCTTGAGTAAATCATTTCATTGCTTGATCTTTCCCAATTCTGACATCCATTCATGACTGCTGCTTATGAGAGATTACATGAAGCAGGACAATAACACATATCAGTGTTGAGCTAGCATCCGGACTGCTATAGAGGAGCCTCTGGGAATACACTGGCGCAGAAAGAGTCTCCATACAAAAGAGCAGAGGGACCTATGCTTGGCTGCTCCTCATATCTCCCGTCTGCACTCGGGTTTAGCCGAGATACTTGAGGTCAGCCCCGTACAACCTGGAAAATGTAAGTCACTGGCCTGGCAAGGCAGTCTTTCAACTTCCTAAGAGGAGCCTTTGGAGACAGAAGACTGATTAACATGAAAATGAGGAGATAGAAGAGATCTTAACAGGGTCACTAAGCAAAGGAAATATCCATTGAGGAGATTATGGATTCATATATTCAGGAGACATGTGTAGGTAATGTGTCAGGAGCTATGCTGGCTGCTGAGGGTGGAGCAGTGAAAAAGGCAGAGCCCCTAAAGCTGTGGTCAAATGCATCGTTTCTTAAGCAGGGTTTCATGACATTGAGAAATGCTGCTTTCTCCGTACATAGTGCGCTTGACCTGTTGGAATGAATTTCACAGAATGAATCCTATAAATCGAATGGCTTATACACTAAATAAGGAAGGCCTGATAAAGACTAAATAGCATTGTGCAGGGGTTTTAGAATCACACAGATATGTTGTGAACCTCTTTCTTTGAATTGCATGCGAAATCGTGAGCAGTAGTTATGTACCAACCCCAAACCTCAATTTTCTTGTCTACTCAGTGGTGGCTAATCCAGTTCCGACCTCATTTTGTTTTGTTTTCTGTTTTGTCTTTTTTGAGAGGTTACTCAGATGATGAATATAAAGTGATTGCTATAGTGAAGATACATAATAACCAATTGGGGAAACTTTGCTGTTTTAATGTTCTCATAATTATCAGTTGATTTAATTTTACAGAGAAGATGAGATAGGAAGAATAGTGCTGCCTTAGTTGGGGCCCCCCAGAAATAGACCCTGAGACATATTGTTTATTTGGAAATTGATTCCGAGAAACATCAGAAGAGATCAGAAGGGAAAAAATATGAGAAGGGAAGGAAAGCAAAAAAAAAAAAAAAAAAAAAAGCATTATCAAGCCTGCCCCTGGAGCTTACTCTGCCAGGAAACTCTGGATCTCAGTGAGGAGCACACCTTGACGCCACCGCACTGATGGTGCAGGGTGTGTAGCCCCCCAACTCTGACTGTCCATCTACCCATCAATTCCCTGGCCCTTCTGTCCTGCATCCTCTAGGGCAGGGTGGGCTCCGGAGGCCAGAGACAGCCTTCAGAGAAAGCGAAGAGGCCTTGGCAACTGGAGGTTGGTCTGTGTATTCGTTTTCAAGTCACTACAAATTTAGTGCCTTAGAACAACCCCTCTTATTATCTCACGTTCTGTAGGTCAGAAGGCCAGGTACAGTTTAACTCAACTGAATGCTCTGCTTAGTCTCCCCAAGGTGTCCGCTAGGTTGCATTTCTTCCTGGAGGCTCCAGGGATAAGCCTGTTTCCAAGTTCACTCAGGTTGTTGGCCAAGTTCAGTTCCTGGAGGTCCTCTGCGCCTAGAGACTGCCCCAGCACTGCT
>NW_006284336.1:52013-63653 GCF_000327345.1 Myotis davidii | reverse complement strand
ATTCCTGCTCAGATTCTCCATGGGGCTCCCCCCAGCCATGGTAGGTGAAGGTACTCCCATGCTTTCAGTCACTCTGACTTTCATGTCTGTCCCCTCTCAGACTTCAGCTGGAGAAAGTTCTCAGTGTTTAAGGGATCATGTGACTAGTCCACTGAGGTAATCCAGAATAATCTCCCTGTTTCAAGGCCCATAGCCTTCATTATATCTGCACATCCTTTTTTTCCATGTAATATAACATATGCTTAGGTTCCAGAGGTCAGGGTGTGGGTGCCTCAGACGTGCACAGAAGTGGTAGGGCCTAGGCATACATACCGGCCACCAATGGCAACTCCTAGAGCTCCCACGTGCTGTTCCGTTACCCATGTGCCTAAGAGATCTGAGGGGAAACTCTAAAACGATATTTTGATAGAGGCAAAGGGTAGCAAGATGTGGTGCTTCTTCAGGTCGTTCTTATTAATGAAGAAAACGCATTTAATTTGCAGAGAAAGGAAATCTATAGCATCTGGCTCTTTGACATGGGAAACCTAAGAGGACATAGACTCTAGAATCCAAAGAAAATCTACCTCATGCATCATTTGTGGCCACTAAGCAGCCATTGCAGTATCAAAACTTGCCTGGAAGTAGAGAGAATTGATTCCATGATGTCAAATTATGGGACCTGGGCGGGGACACATTGAGAACCACCTCTGTGCCTTCTTTCTGACAGGTGTATGTAGAATAGATTTGTGCCGAATGCTCCTTCGAGCAGAAGAGGATATCTGACGCACTTGTACGCATGCAGTTTATGTTGAGCGCGTGAATGCTTGTCCTCTATTGGTGTTCACTGGAAGATGTCTGGAGCCACGCCATCAGAGGCTGGGACAGTGCACCACAAAACCCCACGCCCCTCCTGTGGGGGGAAAACTGAGTAGAACTTGTCTGTTTCATTCATGAACATATGCTGATGTTTTGCACTCAAAAGTAAAGAGTGGGTTAAAGCCTTTTTACTTCTTCCCAGTTGTAACAGTGCTACACCCAAAACACCACTGAGACTCCATAAAAAAAAATTCCCAGTGACCCCAGAGTTCTCGCAATAGAGGCATCTATATCATAAAAGGTCACCTCTCCCAGGCCCCGGCGTAGACTCGTGGCTTGCATGGCAAGGCGAGGCTGGCAGTGGGGGGGGGGGGGGTGCCTCCCCGACCCCTACCTGCATGCTGCGAAGAGGGTGCAGCATGGCAGGCAGACACAGGTCCTCAGGTTGTGGGGGAGTTGGCGGGGGAGGTTGCACGCGGGGAAGGGCGCAAGCTGGGAGTGTCAGTGTCCATGGAGCGCGAGGCGTCCCGGGGTGACGGACATGGCCCTGATGGCAGGCTAGGCCGAGGGGACCCTACACACGCACGATTTAATCGTGTGCTGGGCCTCTAGTAGTGTAAAAACACAGTGTCACTACAGATTCACTACCTGGATGGGACGAGGAAAGTTTTGAATAGTAAGAAAGCAGCTCCACCTGCTGTGTCCCTTGATGCTAGAGCTGTTCTTGGCTCCCATTTTATCTGACAGCACAAAAGCGTGGCCCCTGAAAAGCTGGAGTGACGCTTTCAAAGGAACAGTCTGTTCCCCAAACGCCTGCTAGCACTTTCATACTCACGTGTGAGCCATTAGAAAGAAATAACTATGTTTTCAGTTTAAATCTGAAGATTCTGTACATATCAGCTCAGTTGACCTGTTTGCTTCCAGGAATGTGCTAAGGAAGATGTCAGTGGCTTTTATCTGAGGCCTCCTAGGGCTCAGCCCTTTGCTGGGAACTTTCTCTCCTAATAGAGTTCACTCGCTGTGCTCCCTTATCCTCACTGGAATCCCAGATGTAAGCTGGTTTTCCAGCTTCTGTTTGCTTGTTTCTTATTCCTTCTCATGGAACAAACCTAGAGTGGAACCCCCACCACCGCTGGAAGTACACAGAGTAAACAAAGTTAAGGCTTCAAACCACAAAAACATTGCGAGTTCCCAGCTAATTTTATCCCAGGAGGAAAAACAAAACAGAACCTACCCTTAAAGTAGCATTAAATGTAGTGCTACAGTACTGAACTCTAGGGTTTGCTTAAAGATTTCTTATCTGTCCGCCAACTTGGCTTTCACGTATGTGAAAGGATGTCGGTTAGAAGCAAGTGCTTCTGAAATCATTCACTGTCTCAGATGAGAAATCTCGGGTTTCTTTGCAGCTTTCAACTTTATTTCCAAACAATGCAGGCCCTGATTTAAGATGCATATTAAACAACCTTAGGCTAGGCTTTTCTCCTTTCATTTTTTGCAATATTGTAATTAGATGTGCCTGAGAGACCGGGAAGAAGCTTCCTACAATCATAGTTTGTTTGTATTATAACTTTTTGTTGATATTAAAACTTTCGAGATGTTAAACACAATGCATATTGTAATTAACTAGGTTCTCTGTAGAAATGGAATGTAATTGAAGGAGCATGCCCTGGTGAGCAGGTGGCACAACTACAGGGATCTAGATTAAAACGTCGTCGCTGTGTCCTGTTGGGATGTGTTTTGGTTTTCATTAGACGCCTTTCCCCGCAGCCTTATTTTGTTTTATCAGGAGCTACCAGGTAGCCTGAGAGAACCCATCCTCACACACATGTTGGACACAACTTGGGACCCATTCAAAGATATGTCCCCGGATGTAAGGCCAATAAGAAGAAAGAAATTAAATTTTATGTAAACGATAACAAAGTATTGATTAGCTAGCATTTCTCCTCTCTGTGTTTCAACATTGATTTTCTTTTTTGTATTACCAAGTTTTTAATCATTCATGATCCCTTAAGAGGAAAAGGACATTCGAAAGCAAGGTTCCATGCTGAGAAGTGAAAGTACAATCACAAACCCCCCTGGCTTTTAATAAATGCCCTTTTATAATTTTTTTTAATTGCTCAGAACTAAACTTTCCTGTTGATATACTATTTTATTTTTCCACACTGCACATTTGTGGGTGAAAAATAGGGAATGCGAATGGTAAAATTACATTATTGTGATTCCTCTATGAATTCTCTTATCGACCTCGCCTTTGAGTACTTGGGTGTTTCTCATTCCTGGGCTTCCTTTATTGACTGTCCTATCAGATTCTCTAATGGCACATCCCGTAAATGTGCAATTGTAGGGCTTTCATTAATGATCTAGCCTAAAATTTAGCAGCAGAAAATACCTCTTTTGAAGAGCTGATACGCTTTCCTTAATCAGTTAATAGATATTAAAGAGTCCGTCTGGAAACAAAATTGTCAATCAGAATAATTATATAGACTAGGATTTTCTACATTTCATCTCATCTAGACCTACACTACTTTGATCTACTTCTATTTTTATGCTTTTACAGTGTGGGTAGGAATATGTTTTACATATATATATATCTTAATAGAAAAAAAATAGATCTTCAGTTGTAACAACTTAAGTTAAACTTGAGGTTCTATGAAATACATGACATCAATTACGACTCTTCACAATTCAAGGTTTCACGAGTATATAATAATTGAAGGTCAAACACAAGAACCACGTGAGGAATTCTCTTTGGAGTAATAGCCGTTTTGCCCAGCAACTTGCTGCTTTAGAAATTACATTCTCAAGAAGAACACCTGATATTTGGGGCCTAAACTTGAGCCACTTTAGCATTACCTTAGCCTTCCCTCTTCTCTGGAAGTAGGTTGAGAGGTAAGTTTAGATGCTTGTTACCATGTTCTTTGAGGAATGTAACTAGCCAAACTAAGGAAGAAGATAAAAGGAGAACTCTTAACCCATGCCTTCCACAGAATAATCTGAGGCGTGGTGCTTAACTAACGTCAAAATCTATAAAATATCTGGAGTTTTTATTTTATCTCCCATTAAGGGTTAGACTTGACCTGTATTCATGGACAGAGACAGTATTACATGGCTGAAGGTGAGTTGTGCTATTGGTGGATTTACTTCTCCGAAGATGATCTGGGTTGGGAGCAACTCAGAGAAATCGCAGTGCTTGTGGAAGAATCATTTCATCTGTGTGTTGTCAGTGACCATTGTTTAGAAAAGAAAAATGATTAAGGTTATTACGGTGGCCTTAGTCCTTCTCCAATCAGCCATAGTTATGGGAGCATGGTCTCCTAGGCCAGCCATCACCAAATCTTTCCTTTATGATTTCCCCTCCTCATCTTGCTGCACAGAGCTTTGCTACCCACCTGGTGGCCCCTTGCGGAGTGCTGGGAATCTTCCAAAACTGAGCCTCACTGAGCTCCTGAACACAGAAGGCAAAATTCAGTGAGGAATTGTATGCAACAGAGTACATGCCTAGTGGACCAGTGTGTAAGTTAGGACCCAGATGGCATAAGTGAGTGGTGTGGTTTTGAGTGGCGGACTTCATTCAGTTGTTAAATTCTGGCTACCCTATTTTTGTTCTCTCAACATGCAAAGCTCAGAGTGGTACCATCTCGATTGGTAGCCCTTTCTCTTCCTCTTCTAGACCACAGCATGAAGTAGTCATCCAAGCTGTATCTCAAATCTTCCCTTTATTCCAAATCTCACCAGCTTGAACAGGGCATTATCAGTGGATGGTTGGAGGACTGTGCTGGCCTCCCCATTGTGCAAGGCCTTCACACATCTTCATTAACTGTGAATACTTGAAAATTACTTAATTCATTTACTCAGTGTAATATTTATTGCACAGCAGTTGTCACATACTGTAGTATATGCCAAGGATAAAATTAATAGATGAGATGAGAACCTCACCTTCAAGGAATATTTATGAGATAACAGCTTTGAATACACTTAGTAGAAGAAATATGGAATTTTCAAATTTTAATGATAGGATTTATGATGTGGAAATTGAATATAATTTGGGGGAGTCAGGCCTGGTGTATTGGTAAGAGAGGATGGGGCAGGATGGGGATTTGAGCAGAGAAGAAGAGACATGAGGTGTCAGGACATTAGAGGGCGTAGCTCAGGGCTCTGGGTACCTAAGAAGGATCCTACAGTGGTGATATGCGGTTGCTGGAAGGGAAGACAATGATCAATGTTTCTTTAATGTGCTGCTAGTCCCTCGGTCTGTGCCTCCATGCCTCCCTGGAATCTCTGGATTGTTAACTAGAAACTCCCAGGGGATGCAGAGCTATGACCTGAGCTCCTCCCTCCCAGGGCAGCAGCATCATGGAGGGTCTCAGGTCATCCCCTCTGTCTTCTTGGTGAGGCAGCCGTGACTGCTAATTGCTGCTGACAGGGATTCTGGAACAGCCATCAGGGTAATGAAGCCTCTGGAGCTGTTAGTGGGTTTATATTCTTTTACTGTGGGGCTGTGCCTAAAATAAACACGCGTTTTCAGATAAAGTGCTTCCTCTATGGCCGTCACACCAGGATAATGAAGAACTGTCAGAATCCAGTAGATCCATGTGTTTTTGTTTTGTTTCCGTGGTTTCCTTTAGATTGTGCTAGAATGAAATTAGATTGAGCCTAACCGTATCGGAGCTTTATGAAAGAACATTGCACTTTCAGACTGAAAAGTTGGCTGGGGCTCTAGAGAGCCACTCCCAGAACTGCTGCTTGATTTGCATTTTAAATTATCTGGGCTGTAGAGATCCCGTTATTTCTGCACTGCCACTTCTTAAAGACGTGAAATATTCCCATCACAGCTCCAAAACTGGAACACCAGAAGCAGAGCTAATGAAACCATGGGCAGTTTGAAATTAGGGGGAAAAGATGAAATGACTTGTTTTGTTCTTAAAATAATAATGACTTTTTTAAATGTTTCCCATGAGATTGGGTCTGTTAGTTAAAAAAAGAGGCTTTACCCGTATACTTACTTTTTTCTTTTCTGTGTAGTTAATAAATGAATATAAAATTTAATTCTTATTTACTATTTTTTCTTAGATACTCATCTTGTATTTATTCAGGTTTGGGTTGAATAAATCATATTGTTTTCCCACAACAAATGTTTGTCATACACTTTTCACAAAAGCAGTGGCCTCAATTTTTATGTCACATAATGTGCTGGGTGAAGGAGACAATAACTAGATCTTATGATTTTAAAATAAATGGTGATGCCTTCTAGCTATACTCTAAACCTGAATCTGAAACAGAGGATTAAAATGTATGAACGTGTGCATGTGCACACGGGTGTGTGTGTGTGTGTGTGTGTGTGTGTGTGTGTGTAGCTATTTTGGGAGGAAAGCTTCTGTGTTGGAGTCAGGCCTATGGAGCTAATGCAGGGAGTTACTCAATAGCTCTCATCTCCCTCCCAGCTCTGCCATTAGCTCCTCCAGACCCAATGGGAAGAGGATAAAAAGAATGATAAGGAGGAGAAACAGCAGAGATACATGAAGATAGGGGTGTGTGCTGTGATGTCGTGGTGGTGGGAATTAAAGAAATACATAACATTAATTAAAATAAAAGGAACTCTTCCCTTGTCCCATTTCACTTGAAGATTCCATTGTATATGTGAAGGGCTGTTCTATTTTCTTTGTGCAATGTGATAATAAAAATAATTTGGGAGCAGAATAATATTGAAATAAGTAAATGAGTATGTTCACACCTCTTAGGAGCCTGATACCTGGCTTCTAACTACCAACAAGATTCAATTTACAAAGTAAGACACAGAGTTTGGAGGTGGGAAAGGCTTGGACACTTACATAAAAGTTTTCTTTTAGGTTGTGTAATGGAAAAAGGGTTAGGAAAGGGAATTTACCTTTTAATAGGACAGAGTTTGCCAGGAAATAAGTCAACGACAAGAATCTGGTGCCTCCTGTCTGATACGACCTGTTTATATGGTTCTCATGAGTTACTCCCACTCCAAACTCCACTTGCCTATTTAACCTAAGACAATGTCCAAAAAAGCATTGAGTGACATTGGAGAAAGCATCCTTTTTTTTAAAAAAAAATTTTTTATTACAAAGGGTATTACATATGTGTCCATTCCCCCCCCACACACTAGACAGTCCCCTAGCCTCCCCTATCCCCCAGTGTCTTATGTCCATTGGTTATGCTTATATGCATGCATACAAGTCCTTTGGTTGATCTCTTACCCCCTAGCATCCTTTCTTTTAAGGCTTGTCCTTCTTGATAGACAGACTACTGGTATCATTGTTTGTTTTATTGATTTTAAATATAACGTGACTTCTTGACAAACATCCCTTCCTTCTTTCTCCATTTGATCAATAAAGATGTGTATGCATATATCTGCATGCAACTGCACCTGTAAGAGAACACACATTTTCTTATTTGCAGTCTGAAGGCCAAGTAAATGTCCAGAGTTGCAAGGAACTAAGGACACTTTCCAGAGAGGGTGTCTTGAAACTGTCATCTTATTTTCACACCCATGATGTCTATCAGGCTGGCAGGGGAGTGGTTGGGAGCCAATAGTTCTGGATTGTGGGAGGGATGTACGAATGCCCATTTAGGACCACCAGGATCTGGCCTAAACGGTCAGTTGGACATCCCTCGAGGGGTCCCAGATTGGAGAGAGTGCAGCTGTGCTGGGTGACACACCCCTGTGCATGAACTTCGTGCACCGGGCCTCTAGTACTGTTAATATTGTCATTTAAGCTGTTGCCTACTCATGTGTATGAATAAGAGGGTTATAGTTTTATTTGAATGGGGAAAACACGTGCCAACAAAGGAAATCTACCAACCACATATTGGGAGTAGGGGCACCGTTTAAAGCATCTGCCCATAAAACTTAGGAGAGGGGCTCAAAAGCTGCCCTTTAATTATCGCTTTTCAACTGTACAAACCCAGAGAGGCTGCATGGAAGCATTGGTATCCATTGTTATCACTCTTTCTTTTTAAAAAATAAGTATTTTTATTGCTTTCAGAGAGAGGAAGGGAGAGGGTGAGATAGAAACATCAATGATGAGAGAGAATCCATTGATTGGCTGCCTCCTGCATGCTCCCTACTGGGGATTGAGCCCACAACCTGGGCATATACCCTTGACTGGAATCAAACCTGGGACCCTTCAGTCCACAGGCCAGTGCTCTATCCACTGAGCCAAATCAGCTAGGGTATTGTTACCACCCTTAAAGGGTTTGCATTAAATAAGCATTCTACAATGAACTCCTTCCTTCTGTCACCTGTCAGATCTAAAATCAGAAAAGAATTATGACTTCCATGCTTCATTGTGATTCAACTGATGGGAATTATGTGTATATATCTATATACTGATACATGTCCGTACCAGTATACATCTATTCATGTACCTATCCATCTGTCCATCCATTCTCCCTTCAAGGAATACTTTCCTGAAAACTTATTAAATGAGTTCTGTGAATAATATTCAGATGCAAATATGAGACTTTAATTGTGTCATGCTCTGTAAGCAGCTCAAATGTTTTTTTGACATAATTGATTTTGCGCATACAATAACAATCACTAAAGAACGTTGAATAACTGCTTCTATTGATAAATTTCATTGCTATCATGTGAAAGCTACACATTTTAATGTTTGTCCTGGCACTTAACAAATTGACTTTATTAGAAAAGTTTTCCTATGATAATTTATAGCTATTTGTTCCAGAATACAATGGAGCAAATGATGTCATATTTCCCTAATCATTTTAAAACTAGGTCTGTGATCCTACCTGACAGGGTTCTCTAGAAATGAAATTCCAGATGTATTTTGAGGTTCTCTTTCTCACACCAGCATCTCACAGATTTTCTGGAGTCTTTCCTGAGAGAAAGTGAGTTATAGGCTTGTTTTTACTTCATGGTTGTGAGCATGACACTACTGACTTTTGGACCAAAGGATGGAAGCTGCAGTCAGTTTAGGCCAGTCATTTCCATCTACCATAGAAACTCCCATAGAAACTCCACAGAATCAAGCCAGCTGGCTCAAAAGGGAAATGCCATATGGAATTAGCCTAGCTAATACATTGCTAAAATATATTTTAATAAGGAATACATGGTATTCACAGAGCCTGGTTTTACCACCACAGTGTGTTGTTCATCACAACGCTCAGAAAGATGCTGGTGAACTGGAAAGATGTGTGGAGAGTTGAGCCTACACACCCCCCTCTATTATATGTCACATGTGCGCTTCAGTAGGTAAAGGTCAGAACAGCTGTCCTCAGATCACACACCTGTATCATGATTTCTAGTGAAGCGAACCTACTACAGCCATTCGGGCAGTGTCATCTATTGTCTTTCTTCTGGAAATGAGTTCAGGAACTGGCCTGTCACTCTGAAGTGATTATCGAGCACCCTGTGCTCATTCTGTATTGTATGTGCATTGGACAATATTCAGAGTATTCCTGCATGGCTCTTTCTTAGTCAAGGTGTGGCCTCTCTGAAAGTGGATGGGAGGAAATGTGTATATATGAATTCTAGCCCCGCAAACATTGTAGGAGTAGATGGATTTATTATTATCCTGGCGGATTACAATGGTGGTTTAGTCATCTTTCATAGCAACTGGTACTTTTTTTTTGGTAGAAATGCAAAAGCATTGGTAGAATCTGTACAGACAGGATCTGGATTTGAGTGGTAACATGGGGGTAGCTCCGTCTTAGTTACCTGATATACACAGGCCCCTTAGATCAGTAAGAGGGAGTGAACTAACCAGAAGTACATAAAAAGATGCAAGTGCTTTTCAGAGCATGTACTATCCAAATGTCCAGCTGTGCTAGTTAACTTGTTACTGTGTGTCCCCAGCCTCTACCCTCTTTCCACCTTCAATCCTCCTCCCCTACTTCTGGGTGCTGTCCCCAAGGTGGATTCCAACAGTGGATGCTCTTGAGAAAACATGTCTACATGACCTTGGCTTATCTGGGACACTAAAGTGACTCCAGGGTCCATGTGTGAAGTCTCTTTTAACAGGGAGTTAGAAGATAGAAGAGCATAATAGTTATCCCACTGACCTATATGGTCAGACATGCCAAGATTCCAATCTGAGATCCAGCATTTTGCGGCCAATTAATCATGTACAAATAGTTAAACTTAACAGCTCTTTGTTGTCTGACCTGTAAAAAGTGAGTAAATATGTATTTCCATAGACTGGGAGAAATGATTAAATTAGGCAATGTGACGCGTTCAGCATAGTGCCCTGGAACATAGTAGCTGCTCATTAAAGAGTACAAGTAGTTATTTTAGAGTTTTAGAGACTGTCTGGGCTGCTAGAAATGTCACATTGGTATTTAGCTGAATAAGCACTATCTGCATAGTATATCATTCTGTTGAATAATTTCAAATTTTCAATTAAAATAATTTCTGTAGGGCCTTATGATGAGTGAGTTTTGTCCATTGATTTTAATTAAAAGAAATCTATGAATGTAATGTCAACATGAATATTTGCTTTGTAGAATATGATAACCCTGAAAAAAGTGTTGCATTTATATCCTCTAAGGCAGCGGTTCTCAACCTGTGGGTCGCGACCCCTTTAGCAGTCAAACGACCCTTTCACAGGGGTCGCCTAAGACCATCCTGTACATCAGATATTTACATTACGATTCATAACAGTAGCAACATTACAGTTATGAAGTAGCAACAAAAATAATTTTATGGTTGGGTCACAACATGAGGAACTGTATTTAAAGGGCCAGAAGGTTGAGAATCACTGCTCTAAGGTATATTTATTGCATATAAGAAGGGTGGCAAAAATGATGGGGAGAGAAATACATAAGAAATATGATATAAAGAAGATATGGGACTCATTTTGTTTTCTCTTCAATATCAAGGCAAAAGGTGATATTATTAATCTCTTTAATTTCCCGCTGCCAAAAGTGATTTATTGCCCTGTATTCACGTATTATACTCTTGACCTTTATGTAAGTGTAATATTCCAAAATATAAAGAAAATGACCTTTCAACTTGACTTACACTGTTTGCTTACAATGGGAAACTTAACATCTGTTAACTGAAAGTTTGCATATTATGGCTATTGGAAGATCTTGAAAGATATTTTTGTTTTTCATTGTTACTCTATTAAAACGATGACTCCAAAATATCCTAGCAGAGTTTAGCATCCACTGGGCTTACTCTTTAGTCAGGTATTTTAGATTCAAATATTATAGATAAATTAATTAGGGCCCTAATAATTCTTACAGTGTAATAACTGACCTCAATTACTAATAATTATCTTAAAATATAACATTCATGACTTTTGAGCACTTACCTTGTCCTACCATTGATGACTTACCAAACAATTCATTTCAACATTTCTTTCTGTTTTGAACAAGTATTTAACTCCCCAGAAGCAAATAAAAACTCTTAAGGGACTATATTTATCTTTTAAATTGTCATTGGCGTTAATTTTTAGTATTACTTTGCATTACTGGCTTCTTGTATTTAATTATAGACTTGTTCTTTGCAATGGTTGATCTCACCCCTATCTCTGATGTATGCACAATGAGGGAGCATTTGAGTCCTGGAGAATCTAGCTGTCTATGTGGTTGCAACAGTGATGCAGGTTCATTTTAACTGAATTTGTTGAGCAATGCTCTCCAGACCAGAAAGATTTAGTTGGTCTGTTAAACTGGGAAATGGTTGTCTTTCCTTTCAGCCTAACTATTCACAATTTCCTTTTATTTATTCATTATTATGGCTTTTTAAAAAACCCCTCAGAAACAATGTCACAGGTCATTCACATTGACTTGGTATGTGAATTAGTGGTTTCCATTAGAATCACTGACTTGAAATTTGTAGAACAAAAATTACTTGGG
>NW_006284336.1:24102-51558 GCF_000327345.1 Myotis davidii | reverse complement strand
GGCAGCTGCTCTATCCACAGAGCCAAATCAGCTAGAGCTTGTCTCTCTCTTTAAAAATCAAACACATGGGAACCCTTCCGCACTAGTGGCGGGAATGTAAATTGGTATAGCCACTATGGAAAACAATAGTGTTCCTCAATATATTAAAAACAGAACATGTGATCTAGCAATTATATATGAAAATGAAAACACTAATTCAAAAAGATATCTGCACCCCTCTGTTCACTATAGCAGTATTTATAGTAGCCCATATATGGAAGCAAACATACACACACCCACACCCACCCACACACACACACACACACAAATATTACACAGTAATAAAAAAAGAATGAAATCTTGCCATTTGCTACAACATAGAGGGCATTGTGCTAAGGGAAATAAATCAGGCAAGTAAGGACAAATACCATACGGTTTCACTTATATGTAGAATCAAAAAACAAAGCAAAAACAAACTCATAGGAACAGAGACCAAAGAGATACTTACCAGAAGGGAGGGGTGGGGGATGGGTAAAAAGGGGAAGTGGAATGTCATGAAAAATATTGTGATTAGTTTATATGGTGACAGATGATTACTAGAACAACTGAGGTGGTCATATATAAGGTATAAAAATGTAAAAACACTATATTATACATCTGAAACTGTTATCTATATCCCATATAATAAAAGGGTAATATGCAAATAGACCAAACAGCAGAAAAATTGAACAACCAATCAAAGCATAATATGCTAATGATATGCTAAGGCTGCTCAACTGCTCACTATGACGTGCACTGACCACCAGGGGGCAGATGCTCCCACTGGTAGGTTAGCTTGCTACTGGGATCTGGCAGATCAGGACTGAACGAGATGGGCCGGACACGCCTTGGAGCCCTCCCGTGATCCCTCCTCGGTCTGATCCCTGGCCTGATCATGCACCAGTGGGGTTCCTCAGCCTGGCCTGTGCCCTCTCGCAATCCGGGACCCCTTGGGGGATGTCAGAGAGCTGGTTTCAGCCCAATCCTGCAGTCTACTTCTCTTGGGAGTCCACCTGCAGGCCACCCAGAGGGACCCCACCTGTGCATGAATTCATGCACCAGATCTCTAGTATATATATAAAAGCCTAAGTGACCATTGTGACTGAATAACCAGAACGACCAATGGACCAATTGCTCGCTATAACACGCACTGACCACAGGAGGCAGATGCTCAATGCAGGAGCTGCCCGCTGGTGGTCAGTACGCTCCCACAGCCAACCTGCAACCAGCCGACTGCCCATGGTCCCTCCCCTTTTCCTTCCCCCCAGCCAGCAGGTCCCAATCGGCCTGGCCAGACCTAGTGACACCACTTGTGTGCGAATTCATGCGCTGGGCCTCTAGTAACCAATATTATATTGTATACAAACTATCCTATATAATGAAGAGCTAATATGCTAATTAGACCAAACAGCAGAACGACCGTCTAAATGACCTAGATGAAGCCAGGGCTGCGAGGGCTGAGCCCCTTTCATGAATTTCATGCATCGGGCCTCTGGTCCTCAAATAAAAAAGGAAATTTAAAAGAAAAGAAAAAGAAAAAAGATAGGTGCAGCCAATATGTAACCTGAACAGGACTACAACCAAATCTTGTAACCAGATTATGAAATAAATACCTTGTTTTTGAAGAAAATATAAAGTCTTATTGAACATGCATGGATGGAGAGGATAACTGAACTCAGATCCTTAGGACAAACTCCATATAGAGGTCATAAGGAAGAGAATGAGCCAATGAATGGGAATGAGAAGAAGTGGATAGCAAGGCATAACCAGGAGCATGGGAATAAAACAAAGAAAAGACATTTTAATGGAATAGAGCAAAATGAACATAACTATAAAAAGAGCATCATACCGCTACATTTATTTTAATTGATTAATGTATACTGAGTTATGTCTCACTGGTAAATATATTCTGCTAATTAAACTTTGCATTTTGACTTCTTTTAATTTAACAGAAGCATTTTCACAGCAACCATAATGATGATGACATAGAGTTTCATATCCAGGAAATTAAATTATTATTAGAAATAAATTATCACACCCAACAATTATCACTGCAAGCATATGAAAATTCCAAGTGGCTATATTCAAATATTCTCACCAGTCTACAGCCTTTCAACAAATTACCAATTCCCTCATTTACATAATGTATTCAAGAAAATGTGTGAATATGACAATGAAGCAATTCCTGTAGAGAGGGCAAAGAACAGGTGAGAGTCATAAATGAATTGTGAAGTCTTTTATTGAAACACATTTTAGTTTGAATGTTCATTAACTTAATTTTTTTTTACATTAAACTTGGTCTAAGAATGAAAAATACTGGCATTGTTATCTTTCCAATGCATGGATTTTCAAGTATCTAATGTCTAAACAAGTAGTCAAACTGTTATCATGGGTCAAAAAGCTAATGAACAGCCCTAGCCATTTTGGCTCAGTGGCTAGAGCTTCAGTTTGTGGACCAAAGGGGCCCAGGTTCAATTCCGATCAAGGTCACTACCTTGGTTACAGTCTCCTCCCCTCCTGGGCTCTGGTCAGGAAGCCTGCAGGAGGCAACCAATGGATGTGTTTCTCTCACATTGGCCTTTCTCTCTGTCTTTCACTCTCTCAAAAAAAAAAAAATCAATGGAAAAATATCCTCCAGAGAGGATTAACAACAATAAAAAGCAAAAGCAAATGAAATGTACTCAGAAGGAAGAGGTGTGGTCTCCCCCCTTGTTCTGGTCCTTGTTCTCTGTGCCTGCTATAGAATGCCTGAGCCTTTCTCAGTCATCCCCAAGAACTACTCACTCAGTTTCCCATTGGATGAATAAGATATTACCTCATGAAGATGTCACATTCTTCTCAATTTCAGCCATTTGAGCTGCTAGCAATAACTGAACAAGGAATAACCATTAAGTTACTGTGATTCAGCAAGGTTAATTCTGATACAAATTTGCAAACTCCACTTGTTCTCGGTTGTCATTAATCATTACAAGCACTTGTGATAATGTATATGTTGAAGAGTCAAAGTCACCACTGAAAATGAGGAAAAGCAACAGACAGCAGAGAAAGCAAATTGTATGACAAAGTATGATATTTTGCTGCATCATAACCATTTTCTCAGAAACCCACTTCACAAAAAACTTTGTGACAGATAAACTCTTATTTGGCATAGTTTAGTGGTCGGCAAACCGCGGCTTGTGAGCCACATGTGGCTCGCAAGCCGCGGTTTCCCAAGCCTCAGTTTGCTGACCCTTGCTGCATCATAACCATTTTCTCAGAAACCCACTTCACAATAAACTTTGTGACATATAAACTCTTATTTGGCATAGTTCCACTGGCATAGCTCATTTTCTAGAACACATTTAAAACGTTTGGCTCCTTGGAGAGTTGTCTGATTCTTGGTCCGGAGTAGGAAATACCAGATAAACTTGGAGGATCTAGTAGTGCCAAAAAGTAAGAAATTGCTAAAGAAAAAAAAAAATGAGGCAGACATGCAAAAAGTATATAGGAGTAAATTTGAAAGACCTCCCAAAGGCCAGAGCTGGAAAATTATGAGCAGCAAAATAATCACAGTATTTTATTATACCTCAAATAAATATCTGAGTCAATATTGATATAAATAAATGATTGAATAAATAAATGTGGGAGAAGGAGTGAATCTTCCTTAGAGAAAACCTCCAAATAATTCATCTCCTCCAGGGAAAGATACATCCCTCCAGGTGGTATAACAATTTCCTTCCCGTTGAGTGTGGGATGGATTTAGTCACTGGCTTTCAGAGAATCAAATGTGGGAAGGGAAAAACAGAAGCTTTATAGTGAAGAAACCCAGCCTTGGTCAAGAGTAACGTCACGTGGGAAGTCGGGCTGATGTCAACAGTGTCTTCTATGATTAGGGTCATTACCTCTGCAAGTGTGTAACTCATTACAGTGTCTTTATAGATATGCTATACAGTGGTGTGTGTGTGTGTGTGTGTGTGTGTGTGTGTGTTTTCTTATACTATAGATCAGTGGTTCTCGACCTTCCTAATGTCGCGACCCTTTCATACAGTTCCTCATGTTGTGGTGACCCCCAACCATAAAATTATTTTCCTTGTTACTTTATAACTGTAATTTTGCTACTGTTATGAATCGTAATGTAAATATCTGATATGCAGGATGTATTTTCATTGTTACAAATTGAACATAATTAAAGCATAGTGATTAATCACAAAAACAATATGAAATTATATATGTGTTTTCCGATGACCTTAGGCGACCCCTGTGAAAGGGTCGTTTGACCCCCAAAGGGGTCGCGACCCACAGGTTGGCGACCCACAGGTTGAGAACCGCTGCTATAGATACTTCTAGCACCAGGAGATCTGTTGAATCCTGTGACTGAAGAGGCTACATGCATCTCAGCCTGGATGAGCTGTAGCAAACATTTGTCCACAGGACCACACTCAAGATTAAGTCTTCCACATAACCTCATAAACAAGTCCGAGCATTGTCCTCAAGTGTGGAGTATGCAGAACCGGAAGAAATCCCATGTGTTACAACAAAGGCCCAATGTGCAGAATTTTATTTTCGTGGAATGTGCTGGCAATCTGAATTTTTGTGGAGTTTTTCCCTCACAATAAGGGCTACTAAAGTATTGTTTCTCTTTGCTCTGCCCTGGATTAATATGATGTCATAAATATAATGGACCAAAGTAATGTTCTACACAATATCCAGTGTGGCAGGACACTACATTGTGGTGAGCCTGGGGATTAACTCCCTGAGAGACACAGCTGCCATGAACAGGGCAATTCTCAGAGCAGGGGTGGGTGGTTCACATGAAGCATGAGTAGCCCAGACCTAGAGTGGTTGAGGAATGGATGCACTGGGCACATGAGAGGACACCAATTATACTTGTATTGAGTACCATGAACTAAAAGAAGCTAACCCCCCCCCCCAAAAAAAAACAAACAAATCCACACACGAGAAAAATAACGCATCAACTATGGATTAAAACCAGAAGATATTTTAGGTAAATGACTGACAATTAATTTGTAATAATACCAAAAAGAGAGAAGCCATCTACTTGTGGTTCAATGAGCCAGGATAAATTTTATGAGTTTCATTTATGTTTACACTTGTAGAATGTGGAGTGCATACACCATCATTTTCAAGCCAATAACTGGAATGAAAAATCAGAAACAGAATATTAATTAAAACTTGTAAAGTAGTTCAGTTTTCTGATTGCAACTATTTTGTGTTTTGAAAATCCTTTTACAAAGATAAACTAATTGTTAAGCCATCTTTGGTGGCTAATACCCAGATCAAAACCCTTTTCCAAGTTTTTATCAAATACGACTCAGAGAGAATTGCCCTTATAACTGATAGAGTTGTCTCAGTGCAGACATCACTGGAAGGGTCACCGACATCCATGTAATTGAGCAGAAAGGCCCAGTTCCCAGACATTCTAAGTACTCGTAACATTGGTGAAGAGAATGAAATAGTAAAGTAATCATTGCAATATGCAGGCTTGGCCACAGGATGAGAATTTAGGTGCTGAGTAATCGTAGACCATTTTTACAGTGGTTTACTGGCCATTTGGGTGAGCCTCACTGGACAGTATGTTTGAGCTCCTTTGGAGTAGCTGGGACTTGGTTAGTGATTACCAAAGGCTATGGCAAAGCTTTGTGTGCCAGCTGGACGGTAGTAAGCACTTTGTCCTATGACATTTTGGCAGAAGGGAGATTCTGTATATTCAAGCCTAGGCCTTGTGCATTCCCACCTATCCTTTTTTGTCTTTTCTTTTAAATATATATTTTTTAGTGATTTGAGGGAGGGAGAGGGAAAGACAGTGATGAGAGAATCATTGATCAGCTGCCCCTACCTGCCCCACACTGGGTATCGAGCCTGCAATCTGGGCATGTGCCCTGACTGGGAATTGAACCGTGAGCTCCTGGTTCATAGGTTGACGCTCCATCACGGAGCCACCCTGGCTGGGCTCCACCTGTCCTTTTGTGTGCCGGGCTTTGCCATGAGCGGAACAAGCCCTAGCTCTCATTATCCAAGAAGGATGCACAACGTGTGGAGCAGAGTCACCCCAGCTGTTGCAGCCAGAAGCAGAGCTGCTCAGCCAGCTCAGCCTCGGTCAGAAAAACCCGGCTGACCTGCAGAACCATGACAATAAATGCTTGCTTCTGTATGCCTCGAGAGTCGCAGGCCATTTTTCATGTAGCAAACAAAACCAAGTGAGTTGATTTTGCCTACATCTGTTCTCGACCTTGGCCTCTTGCTATGGATCAAAGTTCCCTTTGTCCCTTTCTCATTCAATCCTGCCTCCACACCCATGAAAAATAGCCACCTCGGGCCATTTGACCTCCACCGTCTTTCCTGACTATACAGTCTTGGGCCTGAACCTGGTATAAATTACATTTATCAGCTTTTACAGGAATCAGCCATAAAGTGAGGAATTGAACTAATTATCCAACTCATTGATGCTAAAGGTTAATTTATCTGCCTATGATCTGTATGGGGACTTGGAAGTGAATAACATTTATTGAGTACCTACTGTGTGTGTAGAGGACATTCTGCTGTGGGTTCTAATGCCCAGCACCTCATTCAGTCCTTAAAATAAATATTAACATGGGTATTGTTGCCTTTAGAAGAGACTTAAAACTCAGAGAGGTTGTGTTACTTGATAAACATTTCCCATGTGGGAATTGGTGGCCGAGCTGCAAACCCAGGACCGTCTGGTGCCAAAGCCCACTCTTTGTCCACGACTCCAGTGTACCTGACTCCAGATGCTGAAATGATTCCACTTTGCTGAAATTGCTAACATGTTGGTTTACACAGGTCTCATAAAATAAGATAGAGCAGGAAATATCAGTCTCTATTTTTTCTCTAAAATTGCATTTGTAAATAATGTATCCCAATACCTGGTTCATAATTATTAGTTACCACTAAGGTTGCACCCTCCTCACTATTTTTACAAATATCTTGTATAATAAAAGGGTAATATGCAAATTGACCCTAATGGTGGAAACGACCAGCCGCTATGATGTGCACTGACCACCAGGGGGCAGACGCTGAACACAGGAGCTGCTCAACATCATTGGCAGCAGAATGACACAAACGTGAGAGCAACTCATTCCTTAAGATTCTGTTGGATATCCTCCACACACACACCCTCCACTTCTCAAGGAAGACTTTCTGTTACCAAGGAACCTCAAAATAGTTCCTGGTTTCAGGAGAGTCTGCAGTGGCAAAGGCCATCAATTATTCTTTCCGGAAAGTTTGGTAAGGACAGAAGTAATTATATACTGTGGGGAGACAGGACATTTCCCTGTGGGGAGAGCATTGCTCTGAACTGCCACTGAGAAGCTCATGGTGCTTTCTGGAGAGAGGACCTCCAATTAATGCTCATGGGAAAGAATAAAAGACATGCCGTTGAGTTTCTTCTTTTTTAAAATATGGAATCATCAAAGTAAGAGGAATCTCCATCAAGCTTCAGACTTATTTCTTATTCGAGGGAGAATGTAGGTCAATTGTGCCCAAAGTAAAATTTCTAATTTCTGAATTCTTTAAAACGTCACTTTCCCAAATTCTCTTGGTAGTGAAACTGGTTAAAAATGAGTTTTGTTCTGCCATGAAGTCAGCAAATTAAATGAAATCAGCATATTCAAACCACATGGCGACCTTTGCAATTTGATTTTCGGCATTTTAATGATTAGGTAATAATTTATGATTCCTTACCTTGGAATTCCATATACAAAATAAATACTACATGAAAAAAATCTTTACACAAAACTCTAAATATAGAACTACTTTCAAATTTATTTCATGTAAAGTCAAAAGACTTAATTTGAATTTAAGTTTTCTCTTTTACCATCAGCTATGTTCTAAAAATCCTCTTTAAAAACTGACAATGCCATATACTGGCAAAGATATGGAACAACTGAAACTCTCATATATTGTTGGTTGGAAGCAAAATGACACAGCCCTGTTGTGAAGAGTTTGGCATATGACCCAGCAATGTCACACTTAGGTATTTATGCGAGAGAAAAAAGAAGACATATGCCACAGAAAACCTTGCATGAGCGTTTATTGCACTTTATTTGTAAAAATGCTAGAAACAACTCAAAGTCATTCAATGGATGAATGGAAAAATTACAGTACAACTGCACTGTAAAATACTGCTCAGCAACGTAGAGGAATACACACAGTAACTACTGTGGATGGACCTCAAAGACATTATGCTGAGTGAAAGATGCCAGACTTACTATGCTACATACTATGTGCTACCATTTATATGGCATTTTGGAAAAGAGAAAATTATAGGGACAGGAATCAGATTGGTAGCAGCAAGGGACTGGGGAGAGGGGATTCACTATGCGGTGATGTCAAATATTTTATTTTAATTTTTAAAAAATTTATATTTTTTCAATTGCAGTTGACGTACAATATTATACAGTAGTTTTACTTTCTTATATGTTTTGGGTATTAAATCCCTCAGTGGATGTGTCATTGGTGAATGTTTACTCCCATGCAGTAGATTCTCTTTCTGTTTGGTTGATGGTTTCCCTCACTGTGCAAAACCTTTTCAATTTGTTGTAGTCCCATTTGTTTATTTTCCCTTTTGTTTCCCTTACCAGATGAAACCTATCCAAAAAAAAAATGTTAGTAAGAGCTATCTCAAAGAGTTTACTGCTTATGTTTTCTTCTAGGAATTTTATGGTTTCAAGTATTAATCCATTTAAGTCTTTAATCCATTTTGAGTTTATTATGTAATATGGTGTAGAAATGTGGTTTAGTTTCATTTTTTGCATGTATGGGGAAGGGATCTAGTTTGTTTTTCATATGGCCGTCCAGTTTTCCCAATACTTTTTATCGAAGAGATTGTTTTTACTCCATTTTATAGTCTTGCCTCATTTGTCATAGATTAATTGATGATATAGGCATGGAATTTTTTCTGGGCCCTCTGATCTGTTCTACTGATCTGTGTTTTTATGCCAATACTATGCTGTTTTGCTGCCTTGTACTATAGTTTGACATCAGATTGTGTCCTACAACTTTGTTCTTCTGTCTCAATATAGCTTTAGATATTTGGAATCTTTTGTGGTTCCAGATAAATTTTAGAATTATTTGTTCTAGTTCTGTGAAAAATGCCATATTTTGATGAGGATTGCATTGAATCTGTTGATTGCTTTGGGTAATATAGAAAGTTTAACAGTATTAATTCTTTCTATCCATGAGCATGATATATCCTTCAATTTGTATATTTTTCTATTTCTTTCTTCAGTGTCTTACAGTTTTCCAAGGACAGGTCTTTTACCTTCTTGGTTAAATTTATTACTGGATATTTTATTCTTGTTGATGCAATTATAAATGGGCTTATTTTCATAATTTCTCTTTCTGATAGTTTGTTATCCTATGTAATAAGAGCCTAATATGCAAATCGACCAAATGGCAGAACTACAGGTCAGCAGGGAGCAGGGCCGGTAAGCAGGTGGCGACAGGCCAGCCAAGGCAGGTGCCAGCGGGCAGAGGGAGGGGACAGTGTTGGGGGGTGGTCGGTGACCAGCTTTAGTGGTGGAATGATGGAGGTTCAGGCCAGAGCTGCCCTCTGGTGGTCAGTGCGTTCCCACAAGGGGGAGCGCCACTCAGCCATATGCCAGGCTGAAGACTGGCAAGTTCAGCAGCGGTGGCAGGAGCCTCTCCCACCTCCATGACAGCACTGAGGATGTCCGACTGTGGCTTAAGCTGTCAGTCAGACATCCCCCAGGGCTTCCGAACTGTGAGAGGGGGCAGGCCGGGCTGAGGGATTACGCCCCCCCCCCCCGACCCAGTACACAAATTTTCATGCACCGGGCCTCTAGTTGGTATATAAAAATGCAACAATTTCTGAATATTAATTGTTTATTAGCTCTTTAATGAGGACACTCTTCCTCCTCTATTTTAGGGAGGGGCTTCTCTTACACCACCTTTAATGATGTGGTTTTCATGGAGATTGGCCAGAGAAGGAAGCAGATGATGTATTTCCAGGGTTTTTCTAATTGGAACTGAGGAATCTCTAAGAATGAGAGATGTTTTCTGGGAGCTTCTGGGGAAAGCCTTCTGTCTCATGGAAAATGCCATGGAGAGAGAAGGCAGCCTATAGAGCAGTGATGGTGAACCTATGACACGCGTGTCAGAGGTGACACGCGAACTCATTTTTTTGGTTGATTTTTCTTTGTTAAATGGCATTTAAATATATAAAATAAATATCAAAAATATAAATCTTTGTTTTACTATGGTTGCAAATATCAAAAAATTTCTATATGATATGATAACTCTGTGTGACAAAAGAGTTAAGTTATGGTTTTTTAAAATGCTGACACGCCAAGCTCAAAAGGTTCGCCATCACTGCTGTAGAGTATGGAGATGGAAGCCACAGAGTCCTGAGCATCTGAGCTCTGCCCTTGCCTTCCTGCACTTGACACAGATGAGGCCCCCAGTGTATGCATTAGTCACGTGCCTTCTCTTTAGTACTATTGTATTTTATCATAGCTAGTTTTGAAATGAGGTTTTGTTTTGCTTCAAACAAGCCCTGACTAATAGCCTACAGATCGCTGTTAACAAACTCTGAGATAAGCCATAAAGTCATGAGCTTTTATATTGAAAGTTAAGATAATACATGCAATCCCTTGTCATTAATTTTAATGAAGAAGCTGAAGCCTATAGAGTTAACTAATTATCCCATTATCATATGGTATAAATAGCACAACCAGGAATTGAATTGATGGCTTTATTTTTTTATGCTTCCTCCAGTGCATCCAAGGAAAAAACGTGTAACATATCTTAGCCTTTTATATCACAGAAGGCAATGCCCACTGTTACAAAAAAAGTTTGTTTTTTGCCTTGGCTGACTTGGCTCAGTGGATAGAGCGTCAGCCTGCGGACTGAAGGGTCCCAGTTCGATTCTGGCCAAGGACACATGCCTGGGTTGTGGGCTCGATCCCCAGTGGGGGGCGTACAGGAGGCAGCCGATCAATGATTATCTCTCATCATTGATGGTTTTGTCTCTCTCTCCTCCCTTCCTCTCTGAAGTCAATAAAGAAATATATATTTTTTTAAAAGTTTGCTTTTTTAAATTAAGAGATTTGGAAACAAAGTTCTACACAATCTGGCTACCTGTTATTCTGGGATATGTATTCCACTAACCTCCTCAAATTCACTTCACTCTAGCTATCAGCTCATTATTAGTGCGATATATTCTTCCCCATCTATTTTCTTTAAACCTACTAGTATATATTTCTTTATATTTAAGTGGTTCTATTGTAGACAGCATATAGTTGGGTCATGTTTCTGACACACTCAGACAATCTCTGCCTTTTAATTGGTACATTTAGACCGTTGACATTCAAAGTGATTATTGAATTATTGATTATTCATATTGAAATAGTGTTTATTGATATAGTGGTCATTGGAATTGATATGATAGTTATTGATATAGTAAGATTAATCTATACCATATTCATTACTGTTTCTATTTGTTATCCTTGCTCTTTGTTTTATTTTGGTCTTCCACTCTTTCTGCCTTTTGTGGTTTTAATTGAGCATCTTATGTGATTCAATTTTCTCTCCTTTTAGTATATCAGTTATGCTTTTTTCACTTTTTGAGTGGTTTCCCTAACTTTGCATTTTACATTTGCAGTTAATCCAAGTCCACTTTCATGTAACATCATGCCACGTCATGAATAATGTGAGCATCTTTTGTTATTGCCCCACAGTCCTTGGATTTTCTGTTCTGGTGGTGCTGGTGTATTTTCAGTCTTTGTTTCCTTTGCTTTTCAGTTTTGGAAAATTCTATTGAGATGTCCTTAAGCTCAGAGATTCCTCCCTCGGGTGTCCAGTCAACTATTAAGCCCATCAAAAGCATCTTTATCTCTCTCACAGTATTTTTATGTCTGGATTTTCTTTTTTGCTTCTTTCTTAGGATGCCAGTCTCTCTGCTCACATTGCTCATCTCTCGGGCATGTTGACTCTCCATTAGAGTCCTTAGCTTATTAATCATAGTCATTTCAAATTCATGGTCTGATAATTCCAACATCCCTCCCATGTCTGGTTATGATGCTTGCCCTGTGTCTTCAAATTGTGTGTATTTCCTTTTGATATGCCCTGTAACAGTTTTCCTGAGAGCTAGACATGGACAGGGTTTAAAGCCTATAGCAGTGTGGCGGGAGGTGTGGGGGCAGGGGAAGTGTTCCAGAGTCCAAGAGGTCTCAGGCTTTTAATGAGCTGTGCTCCTGGACTGAACAACCCACGTACATCTCAGGGTTCATTCCTCTCCCCCATGTTGATGGGACAGGATGGCAAAAGTGGGTCAGAGTTGTAGGTACTCCCTGTCCCCAGGCCAGTGAGGTTATGACAATCATACCTCAGCAAGGTAGGTGCTGGCTAAGCAGTCTCTCTTGAGCACAGAGTGCTCCCGTGTGTTTCAAAATGGGTTCTTTTCCCTTTCAGCAGGGGAACCCCCCGCCCCCCATATTTGCTTTGGGAACCTGGCTGAGCTCTCGCAGGTAAATCTCACAAGACTATGGGGGTGTCCTTATGACTGGGTCTCATGGAGTTGTCAACACCAAGCCACCAGCGAGTGGTTCAGGAATCACAGTTCAGGTTTCCCAACCTGTCACTTGTTCCCACCACTTCCCACAAGTCTCTGCTCCAGGAAGCCAGTACAACCCCCTCTTCTTTGTGTCTGTTTCTCCAATCTTGGGTCAGTGGTTTGCCCGGTGACCTCACCTCTCTTATGGATCCAAGGCAGCCAAGAACAGTTGTTGATTTCTTTGTCTGTTCAGCTTTTTACTCGGTAGGACCGCGTGGTGACTTTCCAGGTCCTTACTTGTGGGACTGGAAACCGGGAGTCTCCCCTTACTATGTTCCAAACCTGCTTGTCATGCTGCCACCTAAAATCCCCTTTTCTTCCTCCCTCTTCCTGGATTTCTCTGCCATTGGCTGTCCTCTTGGCTCACTCCCTCATCTTCAGGTGTCATTTTGTAAATAAAGGCTCTCTGGACACTTCATAGAATATTGTAATTCCCCACCTCTTCCCCCCTCACGCATTTTCTTGTCCTCTCCCTCATGTTGATTTTCCTCTTTAAAAGGCATCATTAACATCAATTACTCTTTTGTATTCTTCTTATTTATTATCTTATTTCCCCACTGAAGTGCAGGCTTCATAAGAACAAATATACTTGTCCATTTTGTTGATTGCTGTATCCATAGACCCTTGAAAATGCCTAGTATATATGAGGTACTCATATTTTCATCAAAATGTGTTCAATGAATAGATAAGCAAATGCTTCTGGGATTTTATTTCTTTGACAATTGATTTTGGTCACTGAATACAGAACTCACCAACTAAATATTTTGGGGGTTTCATTTTGGTCCTAGTGAATGGAGGGCCCAGTTCTACCCAAATTCTGTACAATGAAGAACATTTTGATGATAGGGAGTACCTCGGGAATCCAAGGACAGAATAAAATGTATTTCCTGTCCTGAAGTGATCTATTTGTAGAAACAGGGACCACCTTGACGTCTGGGCCGCTCTGCTCTGCCCAGTCCACCCAGAGCCCGGTGGTGTCTGACCTCCACCTTCCTGCGCACATGTTCCGCTCTCTGCTTCTCTCTACTTGGGCTTGCTGTGGTTACCCCAAGTGAGTTCATAGAACACAAACAGGGCCCTGGGTTGGCTATATTTGATCAGGCGTCCTTCCCTGTGATCACCTGTGACCAGGAAGGTGGAATCACAGGAAAAGTAAGAATGCCCCTTTAGGGGACTGTAGACAAGTAATATTCTCTACAAAGGACTAAGAGCAGGTCTGACAGGGAAACATTTAGAGTATTATTTCATTTATAAAGTGATTGATGTAATGCAAATATAAGCCTGTGATTCTCAGCTGTTTATAGGGACCCGGCACAGACCACAATAGATGGCATACATTCTGCTTTCTTCATTTTAAAGAGGAGGAAATTCAAACCCAGGAATGTCTTGAGTGTCATCCATGTTTCACATGACTGCCTTTGATATTTTATTAAATTAACCTCGGCATCCTAGGGTCTCAGGTTCCTAATTAATGAAATAAAATGAATTATACTATTTAAGATGATAGTATTGACCTTGAAATGAAATCTCATCAATAATCTTCCCTACCATTTCTCTCACTATTTCTGTGTTTGGCAGACACTATTCTTTCTGGGTTTTTTTTTTTTCTTCCTCCATAACTTAATGGAAGAGTTCAAATTTCTTAATTGGTGAAACTATTTCAGGAAAAGAAGAAAAATGTCCCAAAGGAAATTTCTCATTAAGAAAAGAAAAGCATAGCAGCTTCACCCAAATAAAACAAGAACTTGTCAGGAACGCTTAGACGTACAAACACATATATTCATATACAGGTGAACTGTCAGATGTAGTCACACCCCAAACATTATTCTTTTGTGAAGAAAATAAATCAACCATAGTATCTACAGAACTTCATTTTGATTTTGTGCAACACAGGAGCAAAAAATAAACATGTTGTGTTTTTTCTTGAGAAGTATCTATTTACTTTCCATTTGTAATGCTTTGCTTTACATATTTTTTTTTGCACGCATTTACTCTAATATACATCTCAGCAAAATCACCAGGGACACTTTAAAAAATGAAAAGAAAACTACTAAAATAATGTGCAGTGCAGACTCCTTAACACAAATCATCTTCAAAGAATAATCTACTGGAAAAGAAAAAGACAACCCTTGAAGTGAATGCCACAGTGTAATCTAGAATATGATTTGTCTGAAAATTATGGAAGCTAAGACAAGCTCCACTGCCACTGGTATAATTTAATAGATCTTTATACAACAAGAGTGATATTTTTGCCCACTGCCACATATCACTGAGCTCTGAAGTTGTAAACAAACATTTGTTATAATTTTTCAGATTGTATGCAAACCCCAAAATAGCTAGATGTTGGCAGCTTAAATACATAGGTTCATATTTTTAAGAAAACATGAAGAAACAAATGCTTATTTATCGCACATATTTTATCAGTTACCTCAGAGATTACACAGGGTGGACAAAAGTCGGTTTACAGTTATCCGTATGGAAAAATGTATAATACAAGAATAAATAGTAATACAAAAATAAACTGTTTCCCATATTCACTACTGTAAACCTACTTTTCCCCACCCCTATATAGGAAAACTTCATTTTCCTCAATGACCTTGGGCACATTCTGTAGCATTCTTGAACCTCACGTTTTTCACATATACAACAGATTGTAACTCAAAGCACTATTGGGAGAAATGCTTAAATGTCTGTCTTTAGCAAGCTTAGCACAGAGCCTGATAGATAGTGAGACGGCCAATAATGTTTGCTGTTGTTATTACTGTAATTCAGTGGCATCCGTCTATGACCATGGAATCAAATGTTCTCTAGCAATCAATATTTTGAAGGACTCTTATATTTGGAAATCTCTGAAAAGTAATTTGCCTTATTTTCAGTTGGTAACGAGCAGTGTTCAATTATAAATTAATTTATATCTCGGGATTACATAGAGGGTGTCACCTTCAATGGATGATGAACACATACACCTTGACCAGAACTGCATTCACACACAAAAGAATATATGGCTGAGTCTGAGTTTCTGCGGAGTGACTAATGTAGTCGTGGCAAATGAGCTGTCCACTTTTTGACTCACTGCGGTAATGAACTTGCCTTGATGAAATGGTAGTTCATAGCACTCAAAAAAAAATAACCATGCCAGATAGTCCTCTTATATTTCATTTCATTTCCATAATAGACAAAACATGCTGATTGCATATCTCTAAAATGTGACCTTTTCCTCCACCTTCCTGTTGTATTCTGTATTTAATACACGCAAGTGGTGTGAGGAGAAAAATACTGTCAAAACAAGTTGCTCCGTAACCCTGTTCTTCCTTTTATCTTCTCATGACCATCTTTGACTTGGCTAATGATTCACTTCAAACATTTCATCAACCTAGAGTGGCCAATCAAGGGCTGGCGGGGAGAGGGGAGGGTCTGGGTTCATAACACAAGTCACCAACCTCTCCATCGTTCTCTCTCCACTGGATTTCTTTCATTTCTTTCTCTTCCTTTCAGTTTGCTCCCATACTGAAATGCTATCTTTTACCTCCATGCATTTAATATCACTCTATTAAAATTTCAAGGCTAAATGAGGATGATTCTTATAGGAATATGTCTAGACCACAGAGCTATCAGCTTTAGGGAAAAAACTTTTCCCCAAACCCCAAACAAATGACTATCTAAAAATCTTCCCTGCTGATTTCAGAAAGTATCTCATCTACCTCTCTTGATAAAACCAAACAGAATTCAGCTTGGATGTGTTTATTAATTTTTTATATATATATATTTTATTGGTTTTTCACAGAGAGGAAGGGAGAGAGATAGAGAGTTAGAAACATCGATCAGCTGCCTCCTGCACATCTCCTCCTAGGGATGTGCCCGCAACCCAGGTACATGCCCTTGACCAGAATCGAACCTGGGACCTTTCAGGCCGACGCTCTATCCACTGAGCCAAACCGGTTTTGGCAGTTTTTTAAGAAAATTAACTTGATATTCAGAGGCAAGGTTACTTTTGGGCAAGATGCACTATTCCCAATCCTCTGCTTTTGTGATGTATCAAAATATTTTCTATAAGCAAAATTGAAAACATAGCACATTACTCAGTAAGTTTAGATTTGATGCCAATAATTCTATTTACATCTAGAGTTTGAGGGCAACTAAATTTGTGTAAGATAGTAAGCTTTTAAATAGATTTGATGAACATTTATATTTGCATATGCATATTTAAATACGGAAGCAACTGGTCAACACTGGAGAGAAAAACTTGTTGGTTCACTGGCTGAGAAAAGCAAGCATTATCTCCTCTTATCAGTAGCCACATACAGACCCCGAGACAGAGAAGCTCAATCCTGAATACGGGATTCAGTCTCAGAAATCTCTGCCTCTCCTCGCATCTGGCATGCCCTTTCTAAGCCATGCAAATGTTTCAAGAGCTGGCATTCATTGAAAACTGCTATGCGCCAACCAGACGTGGACCAAGAAATGGAAAGGATTTTGTGCCAATAATATTCACGTATACAGATTCTTGTGCCAAATTTCCCAAAGAACTGGCATCAAATCTAATGGGTGTTTGCAGGTGATTTGTCAGAATAATATCAGCCCCTTTCTACAAAATGGTTCTTTCATGAATTTAACAGCATCAATAAAACAGACATACATGAGTAGAGTGAAAGCTTTCTTTCAGTAGAATGGCAATTCTATAAAGGTAGAAGGACCATAGAAAAACCACCATTTTGGAACTAGCATAGACATAACTGATACATCAGTGGTTGTTAAACCCATTAGGTGAGAATTTGTTTCAGAACAGGATATTAATGCAGTTTCAAAATTTTTCACCACAGACCACTTATTAATAGCAAAGGGAACAAGATAACTTTTTTGGGGGGGGGGATCTGGTGCATACCACTTAACCCAGTAATCAGGTAGCATTACTATTAATAGGATTAAGTGACAGCAGGTGCCTCCTGATAAAATCCACTGTGAAGGACAAAATACCATGAATGTCGTGTTTTGCCAAAAAAAATGCATTAAAATTGAAACATGAGGAAAGATTTGGTTAAACTTGAAAGAATAGACTACTGTGCAACTAGCCTGCAGCCTGTGGTGATTCTTAAATATTCAATTGCTTTCAGTGGGTCATTTCTCAATCACCTTTAAAATTTGTTGCCAAAATAAAGAAAATTAAATTTTAATATATGTATAAAGTGAAGTGAAAATATAATTGAAGACCCACTGAAAGGGTTTCACTAGAACAGTGAAACAACAAAAAAAGCAACATCACATTGAAGCAAGAAAAAAAAACAAAAATTCAACTAAATGCAGCATTCATTTTACACCAGAGACTATCATTTATGGATATGGAATTTGACATATTTTAAGTCCTCATATCCCACCAGTCTTTGTTAAAAAGTGCTTAAATCTTGTTTTATACAGCATTTCAACTGTCATATCGACATGGGGATTGGAGTGATGCATTGAATCCTAGAAGAGATGAAATAGATTACAATATCACGAAGACACCCCAGAGTGTTTTGTGGTTGTTAATGTGCAGTGTGAGTGGTGGTTTTATTTAGATTTCACTTCATTCTGTGTGATCTCTGGGGAGTGGTCTCATGAGTCTGTTTCATGTGGAAGCAACGATTGCCCAGCTATGCCGGTGTTCCGTGAAAATGGTGGGAAAGAATAAGAAGACAAACCTGAGCACATTCATCCGGACCTTGGATCTGGTGATTGTCAGGCTAATGGCAGGCTGGCATTTAGCTCCTGATAGCCACATCTGTGCCTCCCCACATGTTCGCCTGTTTTTAATTCCTGCATTGATTAGGTATGATCACAGTGTGATTTCCCCTCCTGCAGACAACTCATTTGTATTGCAAATTGTTAATAACATCCTAAAGTCCAACAATATTATCATCACCGGGCCCCCACAGCCTTCACATTCACTTCCATGTTATTGAGCTAACAAGCCCTACACAGGGCCAGCTGCAGCGCCTGGTGACGCTTATGTAATCAAAGCTGACTTTCTCAGTGGGGCCTCAAACTATTAAAGAATTGTAACAGATTAGGCGAACAGAGGTGAAAAAAATGTGCTTCATTTGTCCTTTCTGCTGGTACATACGTTAGGAATGCTAGGGTTTATTTTAGTAGGTGGTGTCATAGAAACATTCCCTATTTATATTTTTATTTATATTCATAGTCAGTACTTTCCCCTCTAAGTATACTCCAGCTAAATTTATTGAACAGTATAGAAATTGGATGTACCTTTGGGCTTTGGAATAAAATATACTTGTGTTAGCATTTTGACTCCTGTGATTACAACAGTGAACTTTAGAGCAAGTTTCTTTTCTTCTTGTGCCTGTTTCCACATATCAGAAATATAAATAGCAGTAGTCCTTTTCTGTACTTAGCGAGTTGTATTTAATGAAAATGTAGATTAAAGTGCTTGTGTACAATAAATACCAGCGACTACTAGAGCTAATCATGAAAGTGCTTTCTGTGGCAAGAATTAGCTATTTCTTAGATTTTATTTTAAATGAAATAAATTACATTGTGCATTCTATTCCACTAAATATATAATTATATTTTCCAAATTACATTTAACATACTGGAATCTTGAAGGGCCAAATGAATCCAACTCCTTGAGATATTTAAATGATCAAATCAGCAAATAATCTCACTTGAAATATGGTCACCCATTTACTTAAATATTTTAGATGGATGGTAATTTTATTCTATCAATCATTTTCTTTCAGGGCTTTATTTTTAGACTCAACAGTGTGGGAATTGAAGATTTCTGCTCCTGGCCATGATGGATTACTTTGAAACTGACCATTACTGAATGCCAAGAACACTAGAAAAGGTAAATGCAATAAAAACACATTTTTGTAGGTACCAGAGAGCTATCAAGGCAGTTAGAACTTACAGAGCCATGAACCTGGGGAAAAGAAAAACACATTGGAGGTATCTAGGACATTTTTAGTCAAGACATTTGCAGATTGTTAAACAGCATAGGGCAGGATGTAGAAAAGCTGAGTCTGCCCAGTGTGGCTCAATGGTTGAGCGTTGACCTATGAACCAGGAGGTCATGGTTTGATTATCCATCTGGGCACATGCCCAGTTTATGGACTCAATCCCCAGTAGGGGGCATGCAGGAGGCAGCCCATCGGTGATTCTCTCTCATCATTGATGTTTCTCTTTCGTTCTCTCTCTCTCTTTCTCTCCCCCCCCCCCCCCCCGCCGTCCCTCTCCTTTCCTCTCTGAAATCAATAAAAACATATTTTTAAAAAATGTATTAGAAAAGCTGAACAGAAAGGAGCAGCTAAGCAGTGTTTCTGTTAGACTTACAGATGAGAGAGCCAAAGATTGGGGATCTAGTCTTTTAAAGGAGCCAGGATTTGAGGGGCCATTTCCTGCAGTGAAGGGAAGAGGAGAAAACCTAACTCTGTTCCAATTTTCATCTCAAAGTTGTTCATGAAAAGGAGTCGTAGGGTGAAAGGCTAAGCAGGGATTGGCACCTAAATGCCTGAGAAAATGCTCCTATTTTTGCAGGTGCAAGCACAGAGAAGTGAAAAACTGGAATCTAGGTCCCTAAAAAGAAAGGGGTCCTGATAAAACTGTAGTAAGAGTAACCAGAAAATACATCAGGTCATATAAAAACCCCCAAGCCCGCTCTTGAATCTGTGCAAGTCCTGCTTGCAAACAGGATTGCCTAAATTAACTACAGGCAAGAATTTAAAATCTCTTTTCCTAGAGGAATATATCATCATTTAGAGCCTGTAAAATTTTTCATGTAAATTGGACAGCATTTTATTTTAAAAAGTTAAGAGGTGAACAAAGAAAGAGGTCTAAGAAATAGCAATGTTAGAAATGATCATAGTTTGAAGTGAGCAGAAGGGTGAAACTGTGATTTATAACAAGAGGAGAGATAAGTTAGAGGATTTCCACAGAGAACTGAAATCCATAAAAATTTTCTGCATGATTTTAGAGTAGGCAAAATTTTCTTAAGTAGATGCAAAAAGCAGTAATTACAATGTCTACCAGTTTCATCCATGTTATTACAAGTGGCAGGATCTCCTTTTTTTAAAGGATGAATAATCCCAGTGTGGGGCGTGCAGGACGCAGCCGATCAATGATTCTCTCTCATCATTGATGTTTCTATATATCTCTCTCCCTCTCTCTTCCTCTCTGAAATCAATAAGTTTGTGATATGTGTGTATGTGTGTGTGTGTATATATATATACATATATATATATGTATATATATATTACAATTTCTTTATTCATCTGTTAACATATAGGTTGTTTTCAAACCTTGGCTATTATGAATATCAAACACATGGAAGCAGAGAGTAGAATGGTTGTTACAGGGGTGGGAAGGTGAGGAAAATTGGGAGATGGGGAGATGTTGGTCAAAGGTACATAGCTGTAGTTATGTAGTATGAATAAGTCTAGAGATCTATGGTAGAGCATGATGACAATAGTTAGTAATATTGTATTGAATACTGGAAATTTTCTAAGAGTGGATTTCAGGTGCTCTCATCACAGACACAAAAGCTTCTAACTATGTGAGGAGATATGTTAATTAGCTTGAATGTAGTAATCATTAAACTATGTATATGTATATTAAAGCATCATGATTGATATCTTAAATATATACAGTTATAAATGAATTAAATATTTTGAAAATAAGAGCAGTCATCATATGGGAAAAATTTGACAAATAGCTTTAAGAACTATGGGTCATTAAAAGACACCAAGAAGAGACTAGAAAAACAAGCCAGAGAGTGGGGGAAGTGATCTGCTATCTATAACCAAGGACTCATATAAGAATAGATCAGCAACTTAAATGAATCACACTTCACTGATGAATACAACCAATAAACCAATTAGTATATAAGAATATACTCAACCTTCCAAAAATGCAAATTACATAACAATCAGAGTAGATAATATTGAAAGGCTGGTGATACGTTGGAGAGGATGTAGAAGAACACATCTCATATTCTGGTGAAAGGAAAAATGGTTACTAGGACTTTGGACAATTTTTTGGCACATATATGAATATTAGAGGCCTGGTGCACAACATTCGTGCACTGGGGATGCGGGGAGAGGGGTCCCTCAGCCCGTCCTCGCCCTCTCGCAGTCTAGGACCCCTTGGGCAATGCATGAGTGCCGGCTTAGGCCTGGGAGGGAGCGGGCCTATGCTGGCAGTCAGACATTCCCCTTGGGGTCCTTAGTGCTGTGGCGGAGGTGGGAGAGGCTCCCGCCACCACCACTGTGCTTGCCAGCCATGAGCCCAGCTTCTGGCTGAGCAGTGCTCCCCCTGTGGGAGTGCACTGACCACCAGGGGGCAGCTCCTGCATTGAGCGTCTGTCCCCTGGTGGTCAGTGCACATCATAGTGACCAGTCATTCCACCATTTGGTCGATTTGCATATTAGGGTTTTATTATATAGGATGTGGGTATTCCATGACTCAGCAATTTAACCACAAGACTGCATAGACAGAAATAGTCAAGTTCATGGCAGCATTAGTAATAACTCAAGCCTCAAATACTCCCCAACTGTAAAATAGATACTTAATGGTGTAGCCATACAATTGAATAATACTATATAAAAATAAAAAATAATTTAACTTGTGCTATAAAAATGACCAAGGATAAATCTCACCAGCATATTACTGAGCAACAGAAATTAGTCGTAAAAGGGAATCTGATGTTAGTGTATTTATGTAAATTTCCTTAATAATCAAATGGGAAGTCTAAACAGTGGATATTTCTGGCTGGTGATTATGAAGCAGGGTTTCTGCAGTACTCGTAATGGAGTTTTTCTTAACGAACACAATAGTCACATGGGTGTGTTCATTTTAAATGCATCAGATTGTACCCTTGTGATAAGTACATATTCTCTAAGGAAGTGAACTCAGTCCCTCAGAATCCCTTATATTGCCTTAATAGAATTATTATTAATTTATAATCAAGCCAAACCACAAGGTTGTTTTTGTTTTTGTTTTGTTTTTAATCCTCACTTGAGGATATTTTTCCCTTGATTTTTAGGGAGAGTGGAAGAGAGAGAGAAATATTGATATGAGAGAAACACATCCATTGGTTGCCTCCTGCATGAGTCCCGATGAGAGCCCAGGCCAGGGAGGAGCCTGCAATTGAGGTAAGTGCCCTTGACCAGAATTGAACCCATGACCCTTCGATCCACAGGCCAATGCTCTGTCCACTGAACCAAACCGGCTAGGGTTAAACTACAAGTTTTTATAGTTTGCCTTTACATATGAATTGCATTTGCTTTCTCTCTATCTGGGATTAATGTCTTTCTCAGCTTCCCCAAAATGAAGACTGCTTATAATCTTAATTTTCTGAACAGAGCACATTGGACATTGCTATTCCATCAGTTCTCATATATCAGAATAATATTTTTATTGCTATATGAAAGAATTAGTACATGACTTGGCCTTTTGCATGTAACAGAAGATGGAGTATGACATTAGTTTTTTCTGATTGTTGAATAACACCACACTCTCTGAAGCATTCTGCTTGCCTTTCCTTATTCATCTGTCTGCAAACATCTGGAAGAGATATGTTCCGATAGAGGAGTGTGTGAGTAGAAAGATACCATACCCCCAACCCCCATCAGCAGAATCTTAACAACAAATTAATTTTCTTAAATTTTTATTATTCTATAAAGGATCATTTACCACCTAAGTCAATTTAACCCAAAACTTAACATTGGTAATGCTTTTGCTTTGCTTTTATATTTGTCTGTTCCTTTATTTGTTAGGGTTGGCATGCCCTTGGTTCTATACAATAATACTATTTCTCCCCAAAGAGAAGTTAATATACTCTGTGGAAATATTACCGTTATTATACTTGCTCAGTTTTTCAGACCTCCCCCGAATTTCATAATGCTTTATCTATTCTCTTGCTTTGCAGCTTTATTGATTCTTATTTTCAGCTTTTGCTATCTTCACTATCTACATTTCCTCTACCATTTGAAAAATACTATTTTACTCTAAACAAGTAATGTTTTAATTGTCAGCAAGCAATACTTGCGAAAATGGAAGATACTATCACCTTGTTGGTCTGTGAATCAATATCCACATGCATGAGGCATTTTAACCATAACACTCAGATCAGATTAACTCTGCAGGCTGGTTCTGTCTGAAGAAAGGGAGTGAGATTTAGGGAAGCTGGTGAGACCAGGCGGTGAGCTCTTCCTTTAATAAGGCAGTGTGTGTCTCAATGCTCTGTCAAATCTCTTGTAGCTTTTACACTCTGAGGAGGGCATTTCAGCTTGATAATAGCAGCTTAGTTGGTGATAGACCAACTTTTGCCCTGAGAACTTCTGGAAGAAACCTGATAGAAACAAACAAATAAATAAAACTATTTTAAGACATCTGAGAGCTACCTTTAAGGCAGTGGTTATTTGAGGGACTAAGATCTGAGAAAAAGAAAAAAGCCAAGAGCTGTGAGCCTGACATTTGGTCCCATTCTCCACTCAAGGCAGTGACTGTTTTTAAAGCAGTTGCTAGGAGACTCCGTAGAGTAAAAGTTCCCACAGTCCTACAGAGCTGGGAGAAGGAAGCAAATGGAGTTTATATTCGCCCATGGAGGAAGGACCCATGTAAATCAATAAGGGTTTCTGTTGGTTCCTGGAATCTCCACACAACGTTATAGGTGAATCAGAAACCAGCACTTGCTATTGAAACATCTCATTTAAAATCTATCCAATGCCCAATTAGATTAAGGTGATCTTTAATCTAGTTGTCTGTCTGAAGCAGAAGTAAGTCCTTAATTCTATATTTTTATGTAAATACTAGAGGCTTGGTGCACAAATTCGTGCACTTGGAGGGGTGTCCCTCAGCCCAGCCTGCATCCTCTCCAATCTGGGACCCCTCAGGGGATGTCCAAATGCCAGTTTAAGCCTGATTCCATGGGCCAGTGGTTGGCAAATTGCGGCTCATGAGCCACAATGCAGCTCTTTGGCCCTTTGAGTGCAACTCTTCCACAAAATACCATGTGCAGGCGCGCATGTACAGTGCAATTGAAACTTCGTGGCCCATTCGCAGAAGTCGGTATTTTGTGGAAGAGCCACACTCAAGGGGCCAAAAAGCCGCATGTGACTCGTGAGCTGCAGTTTGCCGACCACTGCCATAGGCAGTCAGACATCCCTCTCACAATCCGGGACTGCTGGCTCCTAACCACTTGCCTGCCTTCCTGCCTGCTTGCCCCTAAGCACTTCTGCCTGCCTGCCTGATCACCCCCTAACCGCTCCCCTGCTGGCCTGATTGACACCTATCTGCTCCTTGCTAGCCCAGTCGCCCCCAACTGCCCTTCCCTGCAGGCCTGGTCACTCCCAACTGCCCTCCCTTGCCAGCCATCTTGAGACAATGTGAGAGTGGCCATCTTGTGATGACATCGGGGTGGCCATCTTGTGACACGAGGGCATGAGGGTCAATTTGCATATTATCTCTTTATTATATAGGATACAGAATTCAGTAAAACATATAAAAGAAGGAAAGACTAAGAACCAAATAAATTTATATAAGAGATGCAAAAGGAAAGCAATGAAAGCAATTTCAATGTACCTTGAAATGATAATTCAAATTTTCAAAGCATGAAAACATAAAATTGGCAGAGAATTAGAAACACTAATAAAGTGCAAAATGAAGGTTCTAGAAATAAAACCAGACAAATAGTTACTGAGTGGATGAATATCATGGCAGTTTAGACATAGTTTGAGTTTAGGTGGATAGATGAGAATACAAAGAAAGAAGCAGAGAGTGAAAAAAAAGCATAAAAAATACTAAAAAGAATTTAAAAGATAAATTAGACATGAGTAAAACTCTGATATACGTGTAATTGTAGTCCCAGAAAAGAGAAGAAAGACAACAGGGCATAAGCAATATTTGAAAATATAACTGCAGATGATTTTTCAGAATTAGTGAAAGACATTAAGCCACAAACTTAAGAGTAACAAACCTCCAGCAGGATAATTATTAGAAAACCACACCCAAACACTGCTAAAAACGAAAGACCTAGAAAATCTTAAACATCAGACAGAAAAAAAAAAAGTAACTTTATAGCAGCACCAGTAAGAATGATAGCTGGCTTCTCAACCTGAAACAGCGAAAGCCAAAATGAAATCATTTCTCATTACTTCTGAAAAGTGCGAAAACAAAACAAAACAAACAAACAAAAACCAGTCACTGTAGAATTCTATACTCAATAAAAATATCCTTCAGAAAATGGAGGCAAAACATTTTTAAACAAACAAAATTTGAGAACATTTGTAACCACAGATGTTCACTAAAAGTAGTATTTTTCAGTCCGGGTTGAGAATATGTGTATGTGGAGGGCCAACTTAAGTGACCCGGGAATTTTCAACTGCATGGTGGGGTTGTTGCCCATAACTCCTCTTTGTTCAAAAGTCAACTGTAATACTAAAAAGTGTCCTCAGGCAACAGGAAAATGACATTAAAGGCAGAAGAGCAGAAAGTAAAACTAGATAAACATTCTAAACAGATAAACGTGAGTAAAAATGATTACTGAGTATACAGTTTGTTTTACAAGATGAAAGAGTTAAATTGGAGCTGGATGGTGGCAGTGTTTGTACAACCTCATGAACATATTAATGCCACTGAACTGAACACCTAAGACTGGCTAATATGGTAAATTTTATGTCATGTGTATTTTACCACAGTACAGAAAATGAAAAGGACACACACACAAACACAAAGATATGAGGAATAACGTAACAAATACTCAGCAGCTTAAGAAATACTGTATTTCTGGTCAGTGATGCCTCAGTGATTAGTCACTAAGCACATGGTTCCTGGGCTTGCTTTATGACATGCACGTAAGGGGCATGGAGGCAATGCAAATTTTAAAAAAATATATATTTTTTTATTGATTTCAGGGAGAAAAGGAGAGGGGGAGAGAGAGAGAGAAACATCAAAGATGAGAGGGAATCATTGATTGGCTGCCTCCTGCATGGGATTGAGCCTGCAACCTGGACATGTGCCCTTGACAGGAATCAAAACTGGGCCACTTAAGTCCGCAGGCCAGCGCTCTATCCACTGAGCCAAACCAGCTAGGGTTTATTTTTTATTTTTTATTGAAGTAATGTAACTTTTATAGCAGTCCTTCCCTTTCTTAATAAACAGCTCCTCCCTGAAATTAAAAAGCTAATTCATTAATTATTGTACATGACAATACATCACAATGTCTTGTGGAATTTGAAATTCACATAAAATGAAATATTCAGTATCCATAGTACATGAGCTAGAGAAAGGGACAAGTTCTCTGAGGTGCATGCATTGACAAGGATGTGGCAAAGTGCTAACTTAAATTAGACTTCATTTAATTAAGAATGCATGCTACAATCTCTAGAGTGACTTCTTAAGAAAAATAAAAGAATACACTAACTTACAAGCTAGTAGAGAGATAAATGGAATAACAACATAAATAGTAAATCAAGCTATTTTATCATGGGTCCTTTAAAATAAAAATCTCAAGGAGACCCTTGTCTAAAATATATTTAAATTTAACCATTACATCTAAATACCAGAAAAATAATTTTGAAGTTGTTTCATACAAGAAAATAAACATGCAAAAGAAAGACGTGGCTTGGGGTGGAGGTAATATGCTTTACAAAGAGAAAGGCATGAAATTGTATATCCTTAATTTGTGTTTTGCCCATGTTATTCGTTATCAGTGACCTTTGAAATGGGAAGAGAAAAATATTGGAGTGAAAGTGGAAGCCAAGAGTATGTGATAAGAGACCCTTGTTAGTCAATGATAATATAAAGTTCCAAATTCATGAAATAGCAATCCTGAGTGTTAATCTAAAACCTAGTGAGCC
>NW_006284336.1:19132-24060 GCF_000327345.1 Myotis davidii | reverse complement strand
AGACTGCTGACTGAAGGGTCCTGGGTTTGATTCCCAGGCAAGGGCACATAACTGGGGTGTGTGCAGGAGGCAACCAATCAATGTGTGTCTCTCTCCCTCCCGACCCCCCACCGTTGCTTCCCTCCCTCCCTTTCACTGTCTCTGAAAAACAATGGAAAAAATGTCCTCTGGTAAGGATTAACAATAAATAAATAAGAGCTAGTGAAGCCATGGATGGTAGTTTATAGGGGGAAAGACTGTTTTCTACCAAGACAGGTGAGGTAGAATCTCCCACAAATAGCAGTTCAGTTAGGGCTGCACAACTAAGATGGAAAATATGTTATTTAAGGAGCAACTAGAAGAGCTGGTGGCAGTTAGGTTCCAACATAAAGACGAGGTATTTGCAAGATCGTCCTGTGCAGGACTAAGTGCTCATCTCTAGTTGTTTATGTAACAGAAATCCTTCTCTTCCCTAGATTTCTAGGAGTATTTCAGTATCTTACTAAGGACCTAGACCACGTGTGGGGAAATGACTTTCTCATACACTTTTATCCTCTCTTATGTCTCTTTTACCTGAAGGTTGACTTTCATTAAAAACAAGGAATGCTCTAATAATCTTCCAATATTCTCAGAGCATTAAGGTTGGCAAGGAAAAGAATGTCCATGTGTGATCTGAGACAATGCTTGAAGAATGAAAATGCTTACTCACCTACACATGGCCTTGAAACCAACCACATCCTGATCACAAATCAAGGAGAATAAATGCATATCTTTAAAACATATTTAAAATATCCATAATTAATGATACCCTCATCTCTTTGAACCATTTTAATCCACTGTCTTCCTCATCTCTCACTTAACAAAAACTGTCACACACACCAGCCTTTTTGAGTCTTAGGTATGGAAGTAGGCAGTCCGCATAGGAGGAAGGTGCATTCTAGAAACAAGAAGAATCTAGGGCAGTGGTTCTCACCCTTCTGGCCCTTTAAATACAGTTCCTCATGTTGTGACCCAACCATAAAATTATTTTCGTTACTACTTCATAACTGTAATGTTGCTACTGTTATGAATCGTAATGTAAATATCTGATATGCAAGATGGTCTTAGGCGACCCCTGTGAAAGGGTCGTTCGACCGCCAAAGGGGTCGCCACCCACAGGTTGAGAACCGCTGATCTAGGGGCTTAAATGACTGTGGCCTCCTATGATTTTCTTGGTCACATTGCTCTGTTACTGTGTGTCATAGGTACTTGCTGGATTTTCCCTATAATCAGATCGTGGTTTCTGATTCATGCATCATACTCATTTAACTTAACTGCATGTAAACCCCACTGCAGGAATTTCTCAGTGGATGGTTTGGTTTAATTATGCAGAGAACTGAATATATGATAGTGGGCCACTCCTACTATCTGATCATTCAAAAGCCCATTCCACTCCACTGTCAAATGGTCATTTTTACCGCCCAGAGTTTAACTGGGCAATTAAAAATAGGTTTGACTACTAAATAGCAGATTTTAGAAATGGTTTAGCCCACTTTTTTTCAGGAATAATTTAGGGAAGTATGTAAATTGTTAACAAACTAGAAAGAATAATTTGCTTTATCTTCTAACAAAATTCTTACATACACTTGAGTATTTAATCCCACTAGCCATTATTTTTGAAAGGTAATTACTTCCACCTTCATTGTAAAAAATTAATGTCTGTATTAATGAGGGGAGTTGTCTGTGAAAAATAAAATGCTTTCTTCAGGTAGAGAAGACAGTTAAGTGTTCTGGGGATCTGATCCCTGGATCTAGCCTGCCCATGCTGGAAAGCAATCTCTTCTTATCAGCTGTGTGCCCTGGTGAAAGTTAGGTGAATTCTGAGTGCCTCAGTGTTCTCACCTTTAAAATGAGGATAATAGAGTATCTTTTTCTAAAGTTGAAGTTTAATTATTCATTTCAGATGCTTAGTATAAGCAATTCAACGTATGGTTATACTCTCAAAAGAATTGAAAGCAGGTACTTGAACAGATATTTTTATACCCATATTTTATAGCAGCATTATTCACAATAGCCAACTGGAATCAATGCAATGTCCATTGAAGAATGAATGTGTAAACAAAATGTACTATGTATGTACAATGGAATATTAGCCTTAAAAAGGAAGTATTTCCTCATTTTTATGGCTGAATAATATTTCATTGTATCTATAAACCACAACTTCTTTATTCATTTATCATTAAGGGACACTTAGGTTATGTCCATGTCTTGACCATTGTAAATAATGCTGCTATGGTCATAGGTGGGTGCACCTCCATGTATTTCTCTCTTTATCCGATTCTACCTTCCCCACTCCCTTTTTCCTCTGAAAATCACCATATTGTTGAGTCTGTAAGATGTTTATTTTTATTTTAGTCCCTTCACTTTTTCACCCAGTCCACCAAACTATCTCTCCTCTTACAGCTGTTAGTCTATTCTCTGTATCTATGAGTCTGTTACCATTTTGTTTGTTCGCTTATTTTGTTCATTAGATTCCACATATAAGTGAAATCATATAGTATTTGTCTTTCTCTGACTGGCTTAGTTTACTTACCGTAATACTCTCCAGGTCCATCCATGCTTTCAAGAAAGGTAAGATTTCCTTCTTTTTTTTATGGCTGAGTAGTATTCAATTGTGCAAATATACCACAGCTTTTTTTATCCACTCATCTACTGATGGCATTTGGCTGCTTCCAAATCTTGGCTATCCTATCTAATAAAAGACAAAAAGGGTAATTGACCATACCTTCGCTATGCTTCCCATTGGCTAATCAGGGTGATATGCAAATTAACTGCCAACCAAGATGGCAGCTGGCAGCCATGCAACTGAAGTGAGCAGGAGGCTTGTTTGCTCCAAGGTTCCCCACCTACCGTGGCCCGGCTCTGAGCTCCACTGAAAGCAACAAAGTTTCAATTATAGAAGCTAAACAAACCCCAGATACCTGCTTTCAGCAGGCCGTGGCCTCAGAGCTGGAGCCGGCTCTCAGCTCCAGTGACAGCAATGGAGTTTCAATTATAGAAGGTAAATAAATCCCAGAATTAAAAAAAAGGAGAGGCTGAATGACTGGTCACTATGACAAACACTAACTACCAGGGGGCAGAAGCTCAATGCAGGAGCTAACCCCTGGTGGTCTACCAGTAGAGCAGTGATGGTAGGAGCCTCTCCTGCCTCCTCAGCAGCACTAAGGAAGTATGACTGCAGGTTAGATCTGCTCCCCGCTGGCAAGTGGACATCCCCCGAGGGCTGCCAGGCTGCCAGAGGGATGTCTGATTGCCATCTTAGGCCCAATCCCTCTGGGAGCAGGTCTAAGCCAGCAGGTGGACATCCCCCGAGGGGTCCCAGACTGCAAGAGGGCACAGGCCAGGCTGAGGGACCCCCCCGCCCCCCGCGCGAGTGCACAAATTTTTGTGCACCGGGCCTCTAGTTGTAAATAATACTGCAGTGAGCATAGGGGTACATATGTTTTTTTGAAGTAGTGTTTCAGATTTTTTCCCAGAAATGGAATTTCTGAGTTGTAAGGCAGTTTATTTTTAATTTTTGAGGAAATGCCATACTATTTCTTACAGTAGCTGCACCAATCTGCATTCCCACCACCATTTCGCAAGGGTTCCCTTTTTCCACACCCTCACCAACACTTGTCGTTTGTGGATTTATTGATGATAGCCACTCTGACAGGTGTGAGATGACATCTCATTGTGATTTTAATTTACATTTTTCTGATGATTAGTGACATTCATATGTCTATTGGCCATCTGTAAATCCCCTTTGGAGAAGTGGCTATTCAGGTCTTTTGTCCATTTTTTAATTGCATTGTTTGCTTTTGTGGTGTTGAGTTGTATAACTTATTCATAAATTTTGGATATTAACTCCTTATCAGAGGTATCATTGGCAAATATCTTCTCCCATTCAGTGGTTTCAACAGACTCCCTAGGATGATTCTGATGTATATGCAAGCTGAAGTTCAAATTTTATGGAAGGAAACAATTATGATTGATTAACAGATATTAACTTCAGTGACATCACTTATTCCTTTTCTGTATTGTTTAGGCTCTTTTGATTCATTTTCCAGAAAGTAAGTCTCATTTAATTTTCTTTGTGCTTTTATTTATTTATTTTTAAATTTATCTTGATTGTTGAAAGTATTACAGATGTCCCTCTGTTTCCCCCATTGACCCCGTCTATTTAATTCCATAGTTGCCTTCTTTACAATACCTACTCTAATGTCTCACAGCTCAGTGTGTAACAGAAGGAAATGTTCAGGGGTAAACAGTGCTGAAAGTCATTACAGGTGGAGGCATGTCCCCAAGGCTTATCTTTCATTATTTGAGTAATAGATAGACCAGAGGTCATTCCCATAGCAGTGCATAGTCTACAATTTACCAATTGCAGAATGTAGAAGAAAATTATTGAAAATGCCTGTGGAAACTGTGAAGTTTTTCGAAAGAATGTTTGTAATACCTTACATTGGCACGTTCCCTTTCGTGATAAACAAAGGTTATGGGTTATTTAAATGAGTTGTAAGCATCTGGGGGGCCATTGTCATCCTCATTAAAATTCCACTAACTGTAAAGACCTCTTTATTCTTAAAATGAACACACTGTGAAGGAAGTCGTTGTAAAATACCCAGACTGTCACAGACATTAACCTCCTACATCAATAGCTTCTACTTTTACCGAACTCCAATAAAACCTAGGAATTCTCAACTGGAAGCACTTTCCTTCTGCAATAAAGTTGGCTTTTTGTGGACCCATAAATCAAATCACCTTCCCTCTTCTGAACACAACCTAAAACAGATTCCCTTCCCTCGTGTTCATCAAATAGGTAAACTTTCACTCGGTTCTTAGCTAGTGGTAGTTTCCTCAGGAAATCAGGCACTCAGAAAATGGGCTAACCCTGCCCCAAATTCCTCTTTTTGTAAGAGCTAGCAATG
>NW_006284336.1:11623-19078 GCF_000327345.1 Myotis davidii | reverse complement strand
GAATGCCTGTAAATGGAATGCTGGGCCCAATCAGGGGGTCGGAAAGCTTGCCCTGGTGCATTTATGGGCCACCTCTGATGATGGCCCTGGGCTGGAGCCAGGAGGACTTATTTTGAGGCTCATGTGGGCCACTTATTATGTAGCCTCCAGCAAGTGACCCAGCTTTCCTAATCTCAGCTTATGTATAAAATTAGATTAGATTCTCTCTAAGGTTACTTCTAATTATAAGAGTTCCATGACACTCCTCCCAGTCCACCCAAGGGGAAGTTATTAAAAGTAAGCTGGATGTTCATAATAAATGATTCATGGCTCAGAGAGAAAATAGAAATAAGGAATAGTTCCTGATTCATGGTCAGCTTTCACTGAGTAGTCATCACCCTGGAGGGAAACTTGTGAGTTCCCATTCAAGGGTAATTTGGCTTTGGGAAGGACATTGGGTGTTAGGCATATATAAAAATTACCATCTTTAGGAATTTCACATTGGTGTGACTACTCAGAGCCCTATGCATGAGGCCTCTACAGAAGGGAAAAGTACCTTCTGGGGAAGGGAGAAGAAGGGAGAAGGCGGTGTCTCCATTAGCGGTGGCTAAATAATGCAGAACCTGGAGGTCATTTATGTTCTGTAGGGGGGGTCCGATTTTACCCTGTTCAAATTGAAATGTCCAACAAAAGTAGTTTTTTGTTATTTTGTTTTCAATTTTCTGTAACTTGCTCAGGAACTCAACTCCTAGAAGTAGCAATCCATGACAGGGATGTGGGGAACCCACAAAATGAATAAAAACAATTTCAAATGCAAATTTTCTTCCAGTTCAAAACCATCTCTTTCTGTTTGATTGGTTCATTAGGAGAAAGGGCCATTGAAGTATAAATCCCCTTCATGGCTAATAATCCACGTTTCCTTTTTCCCTCCTAATTCCCAAGAGGGCTGCTGGTGAAGACTTGCAAATCCTAATGATGTGTGTGAATTCTTTTTCTGTTCCCTCTGCTCTCCCCTCAAAGGTGAATGGTCTGAGGCAGCTCCTGGGTACCCTGCTGTGGGGTTGGCCTTAGAGTAGCTTATCTTTCCTGCTATTGATTGGGGGGCTCTGGATGGTGTCTGGGGCCCACTGCTGTGTCTAGAGTGAGACGTTTCCCACTCTCTACAGTCTTCTTGTCTTACTCTGAGGCCTCCCCAGGTCACCGAGTGAGTGTGCACTTGGTGTGTTTCTGATCTAGGCACATGGGAACCTCAGAGTATTGTGCTTGGCAGTGCCATCTGTGAGGGATTGGACTCAGGGCCCTATTTTGACTTTCACCCTCTGCGTTGTCTAGCTCTCATGCCATCTGAGGGATGATGTGGAGGTGGTCCCTTGTTGGAAGGTTCTGGTACACTTTTCTGTCACTCACATCACCCTTTGACCAAGTCCCAGGGTCATGACGTTTGCTGATCCTCTCTCCAAGTCCAGGTCAGGACACTGAACCTTGATATGAACCCCTGCTCCCTGACTCTCCTCCTTCACCAGAAGGAAGGCTTTTTGCTTTCTCTTCCTGGTGATAGAGGCTTCCATACAACCCACCTTCCATTCAACATCCTACCTGAGGTTTTTGCTCACAAGGAAACTTTATGGTTGAGGGTCACCACAACATGATCTGTATTCAAGGGTCATGGCATTAGGAAGGTTGAGAACCACTGCTCTAGCAGCATAATTATACACAGTGGAAATCCACACTCTGAATCGTCCTGGCTTAGCTCTTAAAGTACAGAAGAAAGGGCTTGAAATTAATATACACTTTTCTCACAAACACAGCCTTTCCATTCATCAAAAACTATTAATCACTGTAGGCTCAAAAGTCATAGTTAAAAGTCAAAAGCAGAATATGGATGCTGGTGTTTTTCCTCCCTCATTTAACAATACAGTTAAAATCCTTGATGCAACAGATGCCTTTGGCCGTGTAAGGAAAATATATAACACTGATTAGGAACTCACTCTGTAAGAGCTTATGTTCTAAGCACTGTATATATTGACTGAGTTCTCTCAACCACACTAGGAGATGATACCATTATTAGTCCCATTTTTTTGAGAGGAAACTGAGGCTTAAATGAATGAGATGACTTGGCTAATGGCACCCATCTAGCAGGTGGTGCAGTAGTATCTTAGGAAAGAGCCACACGAGAGCTAAAATGACTTCACTTTAATTTATATGTGTGTATGTCCTACTTTATTTTGTTCTATAAATTATTATATATTTCTTAATATAAATACACTAGAGGGGAGGGGGGCATCCTCAGCCCGGCCTGCGCCCTTTCACAGTCTGGGAGCCCTTTGGGGATGACCAACTGATAGCTTAGGCCCACAATCGGATTGCCAGGACTGGACAGGATTATAGACCATCCAATTTTGGTTTTGACATGATAGGGGCATAGGGGTACACACTGGAACTGGGGGGCTGTTATCTCATGCCACTTGACTTTCCACTTCTCCCTGGAGCCCCCCTTTCCCTTCAAGGCCTGCAGAGCAGAGGGTGCCAAGTAGAAGTTAGTGCTCACACTTTGTTCCAAGGATACCTTGTGTTTGGTTGTTGTGTGTTGTATTGTAACAGTATGTGTTCTCCTGTTCAAGACTGTCTGACCTCTTCGTTTCCCCCTTTACTTGCTTACGTGAATGGGCTGGCCCTTACAGCTTTCCTGTGTCCAGCCTTGACCCACAGTTGCTTCCTGATAAGCCTGAAGTTAGGATCAGCTCTTAACCACAGCTCCTACGCTGGCCAACCACATGCTCTGTGAGTGCAGTGACTGTATCTGGTTCACTGATGCATCCCCAGCTCTTGGTATACTGCTTGGGACATAGTAAGCACTCAACATGTGTTTTCTTAAAGTATTAATTAACTGATGGCACTAACTCGATCTCTTATCAATTGATTTAAGTGTCAATGCATTAATTATCCTGAAGAAGCAGATGTGGTTTTACATGCTTAATTGACAAGAAGGAAGCCTTTTGGGTATCAAGGGGTTTGTTTTAAAATCTTAAAAAAAAATAGTAGGGAGATTGAGTGATTTGATGAACCACGGAATTAATTGCTTGCTCTGTCCAATTCCAATTACTCTCTCCCTCGTCCAGTCTGTTACAGATGCTTTGGCAGCTTTGACACTTGGTTTTACATTTTAAATCGCAGGTCAACTGACCTTCCAAATGTAGACAAGAGACCACACTATTTCAGTTTGGTCTGGGAAAGTCACCAAACTTTGGATGCTAAGTATACAAGTTTAAAGCAAATTTATAACTTAGGAAATATTCCAGTTTTCCATACTTATTTTCTATATTTCAGTGTAATTCCCTGGAAACAAAGCCATCATCTGTCATTGTTTTTCTATCATTATAATTGGAAGAGCATTGTAACAAGCTCTTCAGGCCCTCTGGGAAATTTGGAAATACTCACTAAAACTCATATCACAAAGTACAGCTCTCTTAAAACTAAAAAATGCAAGTGTCTCACTAATTATTTTTTATCATGCCTCACTATCATTAATGATAGAAGTTTGAGTTAAATGCCATTTCAGAAAAAGGTATGTATGTGCTCTTAACCACATCAGTGCTGCTTTAAAGAATATGTATGTCAACTCAACATTCAAATGACTTCAAATTATCAAAATGTTAAAGGCAAGAAATAATTTGTCAGTGTGAAATCATGTCTAAATTTCCTGCCTCCTAATACATAAGTCTGCCTTTGCACTTGTACTAAATTCAAATGAATATTCTTGAGGAATTAATAGAACCTTACTATTGATTTGGTATCAGTTACCCCAAATAGGAACAGCCCTCTGAGAGGAAGCAAGATGGTTCTACTGATATTTCACAAATTATCATTTTTTGCCTTGTATTCTGTTTTTTATGTTTCATTTTTCCAACAATATTCAGTTTTTGAGTAACAATGAGGTGCTAGATACCATGGCAACTACATCTAGCTTTCCCACCTGGCATCAAGCAAGTCAGAGGCCAGAGCCAGGATTCAGAATCAGGGCCGTTACATTCTCATTGTCTGTGCTGGTTCTTCTTTGCCGCTGTGCTTCTGTTTACCAGTTGTTAATTCACTGTTCATTTTAATCACATCCCAGGTAAATTGTGCATTAAATGTTTTAAACACTACACAGAGCCACCATTGTAACACAGAGTGGCTGTGCTCACCTCACACATGTATTTTAAAGGAAGAGAAATCGCTATATTCTTTGTGTGCCACTAATTCCCAATTATCTTAATTTTTCAGTTATTTAATTACTACCGCTGGGAAAGGTACAATCTTTCATATAAATGCTTGAAATTAGAGGAATGCCATTTCTCTCCAAAACCAAAAGAAAATATAAGGTTGACCCTCCCAAAACTCCTCATGCTTTTATTTGTAATCTCTTTAAAAACAAACTAACTAGGAAGCCTCATTTGCAATTTAAAATGACTTTCTAAAAGGGCACATTTCACTGAAATGCCACATTTAGGGGATGCTTTACTTCTTTAATTCTGGTGGCTTTTAATTAAGCAAATTCATAGCCACTGCCATAGTTTCTCTTAAAATGTACTGAGACTGAAACAAATCATATCCCTGAGTATGTATGTGGGGGTGTGTGTGTACTAAAGTCACAGTTCCAAAGTTCACAAGACCTTTCTAAATAGTGACCTTCCCAAGTATCTGGGCGGAGGTAGGTGACTCTAGAGCTCTGGTCACACCCTGTACCAACAGACTGCATTGAGGGGTGCTGTTTCTCCTTTTACATCATCAAAGGTGTCAACTAGGATCAGTGGACATGGTTCTGTGATGGGTCAGAACCTGGCAATTGAAGCCCATTGCTGGATTAGGAGCAATGATTGGGCTGCACATTCCTCCCCCTGCATTATCCATTATCCGCCTTTCTTTGCCTCCCACGACTTTTTCTGTGGTTTGGTCACCATTCCCTCTTCTTCTGCACGTGGCATTTGATCAACTTGGAGGACTCTTCTTCTTATCTCTTTATCTTAAAATTGTCTCTTAAATGTTACCTCCTCAATGGAGTGTTACATAGCCCAAGAAGTTACGTGTAGGCCCACTACTTTTATAACACTACCATATCCCCCACTGGACTGTGGGCCATGTGAGGACCTGGCTGCCCAGTATTCATCTTTTTATCCAGAATGTATCCAGTTATTGGCATAAAAGTAGATCCACAATGAATATGTAATGAATGAATGAAACTTGAACTTAACTCCACCACAATTGCCCTAATTCAGATCTGACTGATGTTGTATTAGACAACTGAAAGATAGCCCAGCCTCAGCACAGTTGACATTTGGGCCAGATAATTGTGTGTGTGTGTGTGTGTGTGTGTGTGTTTTAGGGGGACAGGCTGTTTTATGCATTGTAGGATGTTTAGCAGCATCCCTGACTTCTATCCGCTAGATGTTGGAAGCACCTCCCCCCAATCCTGAATAATCAAATATGTCTCTAGATATCACCGCATGTGGTCTTGGGTATTAAGATTGCTCCCTTGAGAACCAGTAGACTTACCTAATAATATACTTTTCTTCCTCTGCTCCAAACCTTTCACATTGCTAATAATAAAATTTTAGCAATAGTAATAATAAAACAAATTCCAATTGTGTCTCTATCTTGCCTGAAAACCTTGTCCTGGGTTACTGCATCTATAGAATTTATCATTTGCACTGTCAACGATAGCACTGTAGAAAGCGGGTCCTGAGGTACTAGCACTGAACCTCCTCTGCCATGAACTGCTCCTCTGACCTTCAGCAAGTGCATTGACCTGTCTACATTCCAAGTTCCTCATTACAAAAGTTAGGCTGTGCTCTTCTCTAAAGTTCTCAGATTCTTTATATCATTTAGTTACCCATGCAGGTTGGCAAATGCTGTCTTTACATGTTTAGCCAAAAGCTAGTGTTTAAGGTGTTCAAGAAACCTGTCTGCAGGATGCTTTCTAAGAACTCGGAGTTTGACCTAAACGTCCTTGTTTTGAGTTACCAAGAAACACCAGGAAAAACTTTTCACAGTGTATTTTGAAAATGAAATGTGTTCTTTTTCTAATAGACTCTAAATAGTAAAGTACTATGTTGTTAACAGATGGGACTGTGAATCTTCGTAACTTATTATGTGACCTTGGGGAAGAGATTTAACTTCTCTCAACCTAATTATTCCATCCATAGGTTGGAAATTACAGTGCTATCTCATGAGGTGGTTGTGCATAATGACTAGTGCATAATAAGTGTTCAAAAATTTTATTGTTTTTACTAATTCACTTTTTTAGCAATGGTAACAGTGCTTTCATCAGCAACTTTTCCTCCTAGTGTCACATACCAGAAATGCTCATTTTACGGTCATTGACATCGTATTGTAGATACTTAAGAACCCAACAATAGAGGAGCTCAATATAAATTTGGCAAATTTAATACTCATTGGTGTACATGTATGTTTCAGTAATGTGTGGGCAGATGCTGTATTATTTTAAGGGAAAAAGCAATTTTATTGACCTATATGGAAACCAACAAAAGTCACTTCTTGTTAATGACCTAGATAGTCAGATTATAAATCACATTATAAAGTTATTCCATAGGTTGGAAATTACAGTGCTATCTCATGAGGTGGTTGTGCATAATGACTAGTGCATAATAAGTGTTCAAAAATTTTATTGTTTTTACTAATTCACTTTTTTAGCAATGGTAGCAGTGCTTTCATCAGCAACTTTTCCTCCTAGTGTCACATACCAGAAATGCTCATTTTACGATCATTGACTTCGTATTGTAGATACTTAAGTATGATGAGTTTTTCACAACCCAACAATAGAAGAGCTCAATATAAATTTGGCAAATTTAATACTCATTGGTGTACATGTATGTTTCAGTAATGTGTGGGCAGATGCTGTATTACTTTAAGGGAAAATGCAATTTTATTGACCTATATGGAAACCAACAAAAGTCACTTCTTGTTAATGACCTAGATAGTCAGATTAAAAATCACATTATAAAGTTATCCTCATTTGCAGAAAATGTCCTTCAGTTGTAACATTTAATTAATATTGTAACTCATCAAAGGTGCTGAATAATAATATATGCCACTCTCCAATTTGGCCCATCCCAAAGGAGAATACATTTATTTAGCTTTCCCATGCCAGAGAGATTAAGGCCTGAAGATGCTACAGAAGAACCTGTAGCTATCTTTGTTTATTTTTCCCTAGGCTGCTAATTATGTTCTCAAAATATGATTAGTTGAAGTAATTTGTATGCAAAGCACATCCGATCATACGATGCCTTTGCATCTTTGTCATGTGGTTACTCAGCTCAGATAACCTAACAATAACCCATTATCAGGAAAGATGGTCTGAGCATACATGAGAACAATGACTGATGTGCTGATACAAAATGTGTCAGCAAATTCAGAGACAAATTTATGTTTTTAAAAATTTAACTACAACTTACAGTGACATTCACGGAGCAGCCACTA
>NW_006284336.1:0-11417 GCF_000327345.1 Myotis davidii | reverse complement strand
TTTTAAAAAACAGAATCTTTCATTGTTATCATTCTTTTTAAAGGCAAAATTTTCCATTGTTATCATTTTTAAAAAAGCAAAAGCGATATTTCCCTATCATTGGTGTGATTTCAGCTCAGAAAGCAGAGGTGATAGCTGAATAAGGAACCGAAGTAGGAATAAAAATTATGTAACAGGGACCAGAGACCTAGTAAAGGGAACCACAGGGGACCCACGTGGCTAAAGATATTTGGATTCTGGTTTGCTTACCCTGTTTTTAAGCCATCAGGAAGTTTGCTATTTGTTGGTCCCTCATTTCATTGTAATAAACTATAGATACAAAGATTTTCATGGGAGACTAATATTAACTTTTGGTTTTAGGACATGAAAGAATTTAAATAAGTTGCTTACCTAATGTATTTTATGAAATGTCAAAAACATGAATAGGAGCAAAAGCTGATCACTTTACTTCTGCAGATGGCATTAAAATTCCAGTCACAATATTATTTACTTCACTCGTGCTATTTGGTAGAAAGTGTGAAAAGGAGAAAAGGAATCCTCACATAATGTTAGATCGCCACACTGTATAGATTAAGCTAGATACATTCAGTGTAATTTACCCTTAGGAAGTGGCTAATAACAAATACTTAAATATTCAGAAGGAGGGATCTTTCTCTTTTATGACACAGACTCAGCACTGGCTCTTTGTGACGTGTGTGTTCCTGTGCTTAACTAATTAGTTAATTTGTTCATTAATTAACTCAGACCATAGGAAATGTGAGGGAAAATGTTGACTTGACCTGATTTTATTTTCTCCTGTTGTCGTCTCCTCTGATCTAGCCTCCTCTCTTGAAAGAGTGAAAAAGAGAATTATTTCCCCATTTCTCTTTTTTAATACATTTTTATTGATTTCGGAGAGGGGTTTTTTAAATATATTTTTATTGATTTCGGAGAGGGGTAAAGAGAGGGAGAGAGAATTAGAAACATCAATGATGAGAGGGAGTTATTGATTGGCTGCCTCTTGCATGCTCCCTACCAGGGATGGAGCCCACAACCCAGGCATATGGCCTGAGGGGGATCGAACCGTGACCTCCTGATAGATGGGTCCACGCTCAACCACTAAGCTATACAGGCTGGGCAGTTTCCCCATTTCTTAAATGTAGGCTGGTCTTATGATTTGTGGTGGCCAATGAAAGTCAAAGGAGGTATCACCGTGCCAGTTCTGAGCCTAGCACTCAGGAAGGTTGTTTGCTTGTGTTGTCTTTCAGAACCCTGACCTTGAGAACAAGCCTACGCCAGCTTCCTGGAGGACGCGAAGCTACATGAAGGAAAATTACAGCCAGACAACCCCAGAGAACAGAAACCTCACTGACCTACAGCCACTGAAAACAGACAAGAGTCCAGCTGAGTCCAGAGAGCTGCCCAGCTGGCCCGCAGACCAAGTAAGCAATAAGCATGATTACTATTTTAAATCCCTAAGTTTTGAGATGGTTTGCTATGCAGGACAGAAACATGGTACAGAAAGAGAACCTACAAGTGAGATGCTGCCTGAAATATGTGGCACTAGGAAGAAGGGAAACATTACCCAGAGCTGGAAAAAAGTGGCAAGAAACTTGGTTGGCAAAGGATTTGGAAAAGGTGAGAACATTTTTATTGGATGGCTGGAAAAATGGTGATGTGTGGTTTATTGACAAAACTGTCACTTGTGGTGAGTAGAAAATGGAAACAATGTACCTAATGAATTATAAGCTTTGGGTAGGTATTTTCCAAGTGGAAAATGAAAATGTCACTTGATTTATTTAAATTTATTTATCTTTATTGTTGAGGGTATTCAGATGCCCCCATCTTCCTCCCATTGCCCCCCTCCACCTGGTTCCCACACCAGAAGAGCTGGAGATACATGAAGCACATCTTAATTAAAAAGCAGTTCAGTTAGAGATTCCAGCATTGGCCATTCACAGCTGACATGCCCCAGGAGGGAGATTTAAATGATCAGATTGACTGTATTGGTTTAATTTCAGCATCTCATCAATCATAGTTGCTAACTATGAACTTTAAGAAATCATTTTATTTTGCACTCTCTTCTTTTGATAATTATCCATAATAGTAGCTGAGTTTACTTGACATACTTATAAAATATTTCATGCACATTTATCACTTTTTATGCTTAATATAGTCTTGAGATTTATTTTAACAATTATATCAATTTATTTAATATGAGGTTTGGTTTGCTTACTTGTTTTACAAACTTATCACATTGTTTTCTTGTTGTTGTCTTGCCTGTTTACTGTGTGATTTAAATTGTTTGGGCATTTAAATGCATCTTCTCAAGCAATTCTTCATTTTCTGCTGTGTAAAATTATCCTAAGTAACAACAAAATTACCCATAGTACTTTTCCAGTGCTACAGCAATTTTAAAGAAACTGCAGACTCAAATTTTACTTCATTTACAGTTGGCACTTTTACATAAGTATTACAAAAATCAAGTTACATTTCCCAGAGATGAGTAAAAATACCAACTTAGGCTAAGGATGGGGAAAACAATGTAAATATTTAGAAGCATTCTTGTTGGTATTTCTACTATTTTTATTTATCTGTTACTCCGGTGTTATAAAACAGCATATTAGAGAACTGATTTCTTTGGGGCATCATTATCTAGAGTTAATCTCTATAATACATATGATAATTAATAGCTTTTCAAAATTAAAATAAATTAAACACAGTGACCCTTGAACAACATGGGTTTGAACTGCAGAGGTTGATTTGTACGTGGATTTTTTTCAGTAAATACCTGAACCCTTTTCATTCTGCAGTTGGGAGTTCATGGATGTGGAGGGCCAATTGTATGCATTAATTAATACCATTTTATTTAGGCATCTGTGGATTCGGTATCTCTAGGGGGTTTTGGAACCAATCCAAATTGAGATGAATTTGTAGTTAAATTTTGGGGGAATCCAAAATTATACATGGATTTTGACTGGGGGTGGGGGGCACCATTGGCATCCCTACCTTTCACATTCCTTGTTCAAGTGTCAACTGTATATACAATCAAAATTAAAATATTCAAATACTGAAATAGATAAGCATATTTCAAATCTCAAAAAAAAATAATTGTTTTTTATTTCCCTGACACCAAGTCAGTGTACTGATAGTGGTGGGTTCACATTTAAGTGGATGAATTTCATTCTGTACAGTCTCACTACATATACTTAAGACCAGTAACTTTCTGAATATTTTTAAGAAACAAAAAAGATTTGCTGTGATGATTTCTGTTTCCAACTTGTATCTGTTTGACATATATGTTCAAATCATGTCAATATAAACATTGTCCACCTTCTGTTTTTGTTGGTGACTAGCAGATAGTTTAAGCTAAGATAGTTTACACCTACTATAGAAATATTAGAAAATATCCAGAGATAAATATTTTTGTACAGCGTTTATTTTGGATGCTTCTAATGACACAAAAAATGCCCCATCATCAACAACAGTGACCCTTGTTTACAGTAGTGCCTGGCACACAGTATGTGCTCAATAAATATTTGCTGAATGAATGATGAGAGGGAACACCTCATATTTCATAGCAGATGAAAAGAGAAGAAAAACATATAATAACATTTAAAATGTGATGACAACAGCAGAATGGTGCCGGGAGTCTAGACAGCTGATGAATTGGAAACATGTTCCTGGCAGCCGGGATCCTGGATCTCACTCTTGCATTCTCTACACGCACGGACTTTGAACCAGTCACTTTACTCATCTGAGCCTCAGTTTCCTCATTTGAATTATGGAGATCTAATTGTCGCATGCAAATACTCTATTACTTTTGGTAGAATACACCTCCTTGCAAATATGAGTCCTGTCAGGGTTTTCTTTTCAGGTCTGGCAATCTTCTAGGCATTTTAGTTCCTTCTGTTCATTTCTTGTCCTAGTGCAGTCTTCCTTTTGTCTGAAGATTCCTCCCTGGCAGGAGTGTTCTCGCTACCGTAAATATCAGTGCTTTATATCTGGAAGGAATCTTACCAATGGCCCTTTTCCATTTATTCGTTTTACATAAGCACTGAAACTCTGGCAGGTAACATGAATAGTGTAAGTTCCACATCGAGTTAGTGGGACAGCCAAGATTCTGGTTGTCTGATTCACCGTAAAGGCAGAGTTCCTTCTGCTCCAGCAGGTACCAGCTCGACAAAGCCAAGTTTATTACTTAGGATTTGGTTGACATCTTGCTTTCTTCTTCCTGTCATTTGCTTTTATTTTTCATGGTATGTAGAGATATGGTGCCCTTCGATGAACAATTACCAACCTAGCAGGAAGACTAAAAAACACATGTGAGGATGGTAACATGGTTATAATAGGTGAACATTTATTTTTTTAAAAAATGATGCAACACTTGCCCTAGCTGGATTGGCTCAGTGGATAGAGCGTTGGCCCTCAAACTGAAGGATTCTAGGTTTGATTCCAGTCAAAGGCATGTACCTCGGTTGCAGGCTCGATCCTAAACCCTGGTTGAGGCACATGAGGGAGGCAACCAATTGATGTGTCTCTCTCACATTGATGTTTCTCTCTCTGTCTCTCCCTCTCCCACTCTCTCTAAAAATCAATGGAAAAACATCCTTGGGTGAGGATTAACTCCCCCAAAACAAATTATGCAGCCATCACCAAGAGTAGACCCACATTGATCCGAAAACCTTTCAGCATCAGAACTTTACCATCCAAGTGATTTTGAAATTTTCTTAACATAGCCCAAACATATTCCTAGATCTTGAATTTGGGACATTTGACTTGCAGGAATCAAAGACAAAAAAAGAATTTCTCTAGTTTTCTGTCTTCGCACAATTCCCCATGTGCTTTCGTAATACGGGGTCTAAATCCAGGGAAGGCATCTATTCCTTTTATTACTGTCATTGTGCTTTGTGTGTATTTTTCCCTGGGACTGGAAGGAGATGGCTGCTTCAACACTTAAAATGTTTACCAGTGGCAGCTAGTTCCATGAATCCACAGCTCAGCACCGCAGGGAGAGTTACTTTCGTCTCTGATCCTGAGCCAAATCTGTCAGAGAAAATGATGAGCAGCAGTTGGTAGCAAACATCATTTCCTCTCACTTGGTCGACTCTTCTACGTGCTGCTCTGTGATTGCAAGTGAGGATGCCCGCAATTCTTGGGGCCAGAGGCGGTCGCTCTAGTGGAATACCTAGCCAGAACCCTGCAACACCTGGGAACCATTTGAAAAGCCCTGTATTTTCCTTCCAGCAGTCATACTGTCCGCACTAGGGGCAGTTCATTAGTAAGGAACAACTCAATTTAGGAATTTACTCTTGAAAATACATTGGGCTTCAAATAATAACCTCTGTGGGTTATTCCTAAATGAAACATACCCTGTGTTTCATGTGTACCCTGGTCCGATAATAAGCAATAAGCCCTTTAGGAAAACAACCGATCAAGTTGATTGAAAGTGGCTCAGATTAGCATCGCTGTTGTCACAGGAAATAAAACAGAAGGGTGATTACCAGGTCATAAACGTTTGACTTTGGTTATAAATCCAAGCCCTAAATATTTTCCCATCACCTGTCATCCTTGGTCACACACCTTTCATCACTTCCTCCCCGGCTGTTTTCACTAACATCATTCCTTCCGTCCTCCCAACGCCTGCAGTTAATTACGCCCAGCACTCCAGCTCTTAATTACGTGCCACATTGCCTCTGCGGAACAGAATGTTGGCTCAATGGAGCTCAGGATCTGTCCTCTAATCTACCTCTAATCTACTGTCCGCATCTAACGGAAAGTGACCCCAAAATCGTGATCTTTACTATACCTATGCTATGCACCTAATGTAGAGCATTATTGGAACAGGAGAACATGTGTTGCTGTCTCTACAGGAATTTGCCATCTTAAAATGTAGTGACTTTGTCTCCTCAGCCCGACTGTAGGTCCCTGTGTGCCTCACACAGGAAGGGGCACTGCCAGAAAGCTGCACACAAAGCAGGTGTATGGAAGGACTCTAGTCCAGCAGTTGGCAGCCGGTGGTCCACGGACCACTGGTGGTCTGTGAGGTCCAAAAGGCTGGCGACCGCTGCTCTAGTCTGATTGTCTCGTGTCCTGCAGTCTGTAGGGATTGGAAACAACAGCTGGAAAAGGTCACTTCGGTTCATTTTATGCCTGTCACCAAATCCTGTTGTGACAGGTTTTTCAACTATTGAAAATATCAAGCGCCGACTTTCTGTGAGGTTAAACACAAGTCTTCGCCTCGAGTAGATTCCAAAATCTGTACTCAAATATAGAACAGTAACGTGATGAAGAGATTATTTGGATTGTCCTGCTGTATCAAATTACCATGAAAAACATTTCCCAGATTAGTCGAAACTATATAAGGAAAATGATTTCTCCTAGGCGGCCTCATTTCCAGCCCAAGAATTCAAGGATCTTTGGAGAAATGCTTATTATGGGACGGGGACAGAAAATGTACAAAGTGAGGCTGTTGTGTCCTGTAAAAAATGTGGCAAAAAGTAAGGAAGTGCTCAAAACAAACCAACACACAAGCCGACAGCAAGCTAAGGTGAGAGGATGTGTCAAAGAGACACAGGATGCCCTGACCGGTTTGGCTCAGTGGATAGAGCGTCGGCCTGCAGACTGAAGGGTCCCGGGTTCGATTCTGGTCAGGGGCATGTACCTTGGTTGCGGGCACATCCCCAGTGGGGAGTGTACAGGAGGCAGCTGAATTGATGTTTCTCTCTCATAAGTGTTTCTAGCTCTCTATCCCTCTCCCTTTCTCTCTGTAAAAAATAAAATAAATAAAATAAATAAATAAAAATTAAAAAGCCACAGGATCCAACTGGAAGTTTCCAATGGCTAAAGACGGGATGATCTGAGCAACAAAATAAAGTAGTAGTGGATTATAGCACAAAGTATAAAATTAATATCCATGAGTTCATATGATATTAATAAGAGGTTGAGTAAATCAATGAGTGGAGGAGAAGAGACCATTCTTCCCTGCAGAAGAATTCCACATATTTTATGTAGATGCTCTGTTCCCAAGGAAACGAAGCCTAAATCCTTCTCCTTAAGTGTGGGCCACACATAGTGACTTCCTTCCAAAGGACACAGCATGGAAAGATGGAAAATAGAGTAACTTTCCGATGGAGAAACCTCACAAATCCCACCACAGCCCCATTGAGCAAGGTTAACGCCAACAGTGATGTCACATGGATTTATGTACCTTTGATATGAGGTGATAAAAGTGACTTTGCCCTTGTATTTCTTCCCCCCCAAAACCCATACCCTAAGAAACATATTAGAAAAATTCCAAGAGAGGGACATTTTACAAAATCCCTGACTACTACTCAGAACTGCCAAAGTCATCCAAAACAAGGAAAGTCTGAGACACTATAAAAAGAATTTTAAATCAGAGGCAAAATATTAGCCATTAAGGTAAGACTAGCCTTAAGGAAACATGACTGCGGAAAGTACTGGTCGTCATGAATGAGATCAGGGACAGAAAAAAAACACACAAAGTAAAAAGTAAGAAAACCTGAGTAAAGTATGGACTTTGGTTAAGAGTATTGTACCAATATTGGTTGGATAAAATGCACTCTGCTAATGAAAAATGTTACTAATAGGGGAAACTGGATGTAGGGTTTATAACATTGTACCGTGTTCATGATTTTTCTGTAAACCCAATTTTTTTTCTCAATAAGAAATTGACTTATGATAAATACATTGGCAAAATATTTGCACACACAAATTACAAAAGAAAATATACAAATCGCTGTTAAGCAACGAAAAGATGCCCAACCTCATTAGTCATCAGAGAGATGCAAATTAATACCACAGTGAAGTAGCATTGCACCTGGCAATACCCAGGGATCCCGAGTGTTTGTTGCAACTGAAACTCCCCTTCACTGCTGGACAGGATGTGAAATTGTGAAACCATTTAGGAAAGCAGTTTGAGCGGCCGTTAGAAAGTGAGACACACACTTTCCCGATGGCCCAGCAACCCAGCTCCTAGATACTGTATTCAAGGAACTGAAATCACACGTCCACACACAGACATGCACACCAGTGTCCAATAGCAGCTCTATGCACAACAGCCCAACCCTAGAAACTAATGAGAAGTATCTTATAGACAAATTGTGTCCCATAATCAAATTTTTATTACATACTTTTCTAATAATTTTGCTCTATGTTTTGTCCCCAGAATAGCAAATAAATGCTATATAAACACAAAGATGATGATCCCAGGTTTTATGTTAGGCTTTTCATTTATTCCTGTCTGTTCAAGGAGAACCGCTGTTTTTAAATAAATCCTCCTCGTGGATTTCCACTCCAGTTTTAATTATCCGGCCAAGACGAGAAATCACAATAAGGAAGATCCTTTCAGTGCGCTCTTCAGCTCCAGGCAGCTCAAGTGAGATCTGTTTCGGAGGAAGCTGCTTGTGATATTTTTTAAAATATATTTTTATTGATTTCAGAGAAGAAGGGAGAAGGGGAGATAGAAACATTAATGGTGAGAGAGAATCATCAATCTGCTGCCTCCTGCACGCCCCCCACAGGGGATTGAGCCCACAACCCAGGCATGTGCCCTGACTGGGAATCGAACCCTGACCTCCTGGTTCATAGATCGATGTTCAACCACTGAGCCACGCTGGCCGGGCTGCTTATGATTTTTGTTTCCCGTGAGACAATCTCTCTGAGTCAGAAAATACTTTGCAATAAAGGGAAAGGCTTAGATGCGTGGTGTGCATTGTTGTTATTTGTCCCCTCCTGAATTAGATGAAATGTTTTTTGTTCCCTGGTATTATACTCTTCTCTGAACCAAAATGCAAAATTAATGTGTTACATATTTAGTGCCTTAATAATGACATAATATTTACCATTTGTTTTTAATAGAGTGGCGGCCATTTATATAAAAAGTGAAATATGCATATAATTATTTAGATATTTTGGTTTTGTTATAGCAAAGCATCTAAGTAATGGTTAAATATTTAATAATTCAAACCCAAATTGTTGCCTTAAAACGTATATTTCATAGTGTTTGAGTAAAAGATGTTCAAACCCACCTACTACCAGTTTTTAATTTAATAGTGTGCTCTGTTGAGTTTATTTCTCTCACTTATTTCAAACCACTCTGGTAGCCGATACTGAAATTAAATGATGAGGCACCTCTATATTTTTCTACTGACACTAATATTTCAGTGGCTAATATTTTGCCTCTGATTTAAGATTCTTTTTATTGGCAATGAAGATAATCCATGAGGCCTGCTCCTTCTAGAGAACTGTTCCTAGAAGATGTATTACTTTATTATTTAGATATTATTTATTACACATTTCAAACTTTAAATTGTTTGGAGACAAGAATTACTTTTAAAAATATTTTTTTTTTTTAGGTTTTAATTCTCCACCTTGTCTTGCAAGCATTAAAAATATTCTTTAGGTTCCAATTCTCCACCTTGTCTTGCAAACAGCATGAATAAATCACTCCCCAGCAGCAAAGCAAAGAGCGAGTAAAGGTTATACGGGACATATTAAGGTTATTTGCTAGGACAGTTAAGAAGCATTCATACATATGAAGACAGTCTTAAAACGAGCAGCTTTCTTACCAGGGTAGTTTGCATAATATGGAGGGCAGTGTTTCCGCAGAGCAATAATACAGGCTCTAACATCAATGCCAACACAAGAGAAAATGGAAGTCCAAGTTCATTAATTTGCACCTTCCTCCCCTCCCAAATCGGGGAATAAGACCACATTCCTTACATTTGAGCAAACCATTAATCTAGAGTGTATATCTACCTCTTTTCCCTCAGTCTAATTAGTCACTAAGTTATGCCAGTTTTAACCTACAAACATCTCTAGGAAATTATCCACAGATGAACTGTAATCAATCTTAGAGTTCATATTGTCACCTTTATGATCATAGACTCCTGCAAAAGTCTCTAAATTTTCTGCACTGGCCACATAATTGTCTTCTTACAGTAGAAACCTGATCACCATGATTCACCTGCTTAAAACTGCGCTAACTGCTCAATTGCCCGAAGATAAAGAATAGTTTTTATCATGGTCTGTCCAGACTTTCATGCTCTGCCCATAATTTCAGTCTTACTCTCAGCCTCTCCCTTTTCTGTGTCCAACAGACACATTGGGCTCCTCTCGGTTACACGCCTGGGCCTTGCTCCCTCCTGCCACAGGCCTCTGCACAAGCTGATCCTTGGCCTGACATGCCCTTGTCACTCAAAACACCTGTCATCCACCCACATTTGTACAGATGTCAGTTCTTCAGAGAAGTGACTCACAGTTCCCTAGAGTGGAGAAGAGGCCCTGTGTACACACCCTTTCTTTATAATATCAGCGTACACTTTGTACTGCTGTGTGTTTAATAATGTATCAAACACGTGCAAATTTGGCTCGGCATTTTATTTTAAACAAATACATTGAAACAAATCGTTTTTTTTAAAATATATTTTATTGTTTTTTTACAGAGAGGAAGGGAGAGGGATAAAGAGTTAGAAACATCGATGAGAGAGAAACATCGATCAGCTGCCTCCTGCACATCTCCTACTGGGGATGTGCCCGCAACCCAGGTACATGCCCTTGACCGGAATCGAACCCGGGACCCTTCAGTCCGCAGGCCGACGCTCTATCCACTGAGCCAAACCGGTTTCGGCAAAACAAATCGTTTTTTGATGAATGAACAAATATTGGTAAAGCACCTACTTTGTTCCTTTAGAGGTAATAGGGAGCTCCTAGGAGACAAATTGTTAATGGGTGATAAATGAGCAAAAAAATAAATGCCATAAAGTGCGTAGAAACACTATGTTATTAGTTCTGCGGATAAGAATAAGGCATATTGAACACAGTCTCTCTGAGTTACTGACATTCTGCTCTCAGGCTGCAGCCCATAGGGCCTGGCAGGCATGTTGCTTTAGAACTTTGATTTACTCTGAGTGAGATGAGAAGTCTTCGGAGTGCTATGGGCAGGGTGTGACGCTGACTGACTCAGAAAATAAAGGGAGGTGTTCTGAATAAATGAGAAAGGCTCACTGTGGTTGCCCACGGAGTACAGACATTATTATGGAACAGGTGGAAGCGTGTAGATTAGTTCCCGGGTTACTACAGAGGTGCAGGAGAGGATGTTTGGAATCTGGATATGTTTGGAAGCTAGAGCTTGGGATTTGCTGGGGGAGTGGAAGGGACTAATGAAAAGGGGGGTATTGAGATGATCCCAAGATTATAATCTGAACTCTAGGAGAGCTGCTATTTGCTGAGAGAGGATCACTAACAAGGGGCATGGGTTGGGGTGGGTGGGTTTGGAGAGAGAATCAAGAATTAGTAATTATTTTAATTCTTTTCTTCATGGGTGGAAGTATCTCAACATAGCAAATAACTTACAGTATTAGAAACTCTCGAACCAGAAATCATACTCAGGGCATTCTACATTGAAATACTGACCT
>NW_006284335.1:487106-488378 GCF_000327345.1 Myotis davidii | reverse complement strand
ACACACACACATATATATATACACATACATACATATATATAGTATCTGGGATATTGCTTTGCCTCACTTTGTTTAGCATTTTTTCTGGATGTGTCCCCTGTTCTTAAATTTAGGGCATGTTTCTTTGCATTTTGGCTGCCTCTGTGTGTTTGTTTCTTTGTATTAAAATCCAGGTCTTGTGGCTGCGTGTAGTAGGAGTCCTGTGGAACCCAGTGGCAATTTCTTCTTGATCATCTGAGTAGAGTGCTACAGGGATGTCCCGTGTGTGTTATGTGAACCTTCCTGTGGCAGTTGATTCTTGATGGCTGTTGGCCCATGCATGTACTGAGTCGATGCTCAGGCTAGTTGGCTGCGACCACAGTGTACCCTGCCTACAGGTGTTGACCACGTGGAGCGCAATTCATCTCAGCGGGGTCTGGTGCCTGCCTAGATCTCTCTTTGGATATGCCGCTTCTGAGGCTAATTGTATCCTTCTCTGATGTGCTCTGAAGCTGGCTATCGGCTTGTTGGTCCTGGGGCTTCCTGGGAGGGACTCTGGTGCTGAACAATGTCAGATGCTTGATATGACTCTCCCAGGGCAATCTATTTGCATCCACAAAGCAATTCACAATTTGTGACAGCCTCTGCTGAGGCACAGTGAGCACAGGAAGGTCCAAGCAGGGTACCAAAGCTGGCTTTGACTAGCATTGAGCCTGGGGATAGGTCAGCAAAAGTCCCAGAGCACACCATGCTCTGCCTCCCTGTCTGCCTCCATCTGGCGGGTGCCTGTTTGTCTAAGTTAATGAAAGAGTCTCTGGAAGCACTCAAGTTGCATGAGGTAGGTTCTCAGGGAGTCCCCAGGTAGAGGTGAGTGGTGTTCACGAGATTGATGCAGGTTCAAGCTCAGTGTCAGTGTTGGGTCTGAGGCCACTCAGCAAATGTCCCAGGGTATACCACGTCCAGCTGCCACCTGCTGGGTCCTCACACATCTTTGAGCAGTGTACAGAAGACACAGACCCGGCATTGTTTGTAGGAGGAGAATGAAAAAGTCAGAAGAGGCTGATTCCCAGGATTGAAGATTTCTGGGATCTGTAGCCTGAGATCAGCCGTGTGAGCTTAAGGGCTTTGCAGAAGGTCTGTGGATTCTCAAAGGCCAGAGAGCTGCTTCCTGTTGTAGATGACTCATGGATCCCCTGGGATGCCACAGGGGAGCGAGAGCATGGCAGGATCATGCAGGTGTGATGCCCTCATCATGTAGTGAAAAGTAGAGTCCCCTCATGGGTGGCTGATTTC
>NW_006284335.1:481039-486606 GCF_000327345.1 Myotis davidii | reverse complement strand
CCCCTGCTGGAGCGCTTACGGCTTTTAGGCACCGAGTGTACTGATCTGATTTATATTTTTTAAAGATCACTCTGATTTGCATTTTTATTAAAAATTATTTTACTACTTTAAATTTTTTTCAATTAGGGATGTCATTCAATATTAGTTTCAAGTGTACAAAATAGTGGTTAGACATTTATATAACATATAAAGTCATCTCCTGATAAGTCTAGCATGGGATATCTTTGAAAAGGGTATTAATCCTATTCAAGAGGGCTCCACCCTCATAACCTAATCAACCTGAAAAGACCCACCTTTTACCACCCCTTCCCCTGCTTGTGATTTGACATTTGAAATGATATTTGAGATGTGTCCTGAGGGCTCAGGTAGGATTTAGACAGATGAAGAGGGTGAGAATATGCTTCAGGTACAGACAGTGGCCACAGCCTGGAGGCAGGAGAGATGAACACTGGACAGACCAGAGCATATGCCCCTCAGATGCCTGTGAGTGAGGGGTCAGGGCAGGGAAACAGAAGACCCTGCGGGGAGGGAAAAGGCAGAGGGAAAAGGGGACCAACCACAGAGTGGTCAGAGCAGGGGAGACAGTGGCCCCTCCATGGGAAGGCAGGGCAGCGGGGACAGGGGCCCACGGGAAGGGCCTATGGACAGGTAGGACAGGGAATGCTGCCAAAGGGAAGGGCTGGGGGCAAGGGCTCTACCATGAGGAACAGGGAACTCTCCATGGAGGGGTCTGTTTCCCCTGTTACCTATCTCTACTCCCATGTCCCCCCTTCCCTGACCCCTCCATGGATGATGCCCTAACTCCACTATCTTGCTCGGACTATGTGGGGTCCTTTGTCCTCCCTGCCCTGCTACCTCCCTGGAGGATGCCCTCTCCCCCCTGCCCTGCCATCTGTTTAAGGACCTGTGCTAAAATCCTTGCTGTCTCAAAGTAGGCTTCCCTATCCCCCCAGCCTCTCCTCTCCATGGAGGGGTCCCTGTTCCCTCTCATGCATACCCTGTCCCTCCATGTAGGATTCTGTCTCCTCCCTTCCTTTCTCCCTCAAACTGGGGCTCCCTTTCTCCACTGCTTGCCCCCTCAGAGTGAGGTTCTCTGTCCCCCTGCCATGCCCCCTCCATGAAGGAAACCTTCTCCTCCTTGCCCCTTCCCCTCAAAGTGGGGTTCTCTACACCCCTGCCCCATCCATGGAGGGTACCTTCTCCTCCCATCCACTCTCCCTAAAGTTGGGATCCCTGTCCCCCTGCCCTGCTCCCTCAATGGATGGTTCTGTCTCTGCCCTGTTCTCTCCAAGTGAGTTTCCCTTTCCTCCTGCCCTCCCCCCTGCATGGGGGTTCCCTGTCCAACTGTCCTGCCCCCTCCCCATAGAGCAGCGGTTCTCAACCTGTGGGTCGCGACCCCTTTAGCGGTCGAACGACCCTTTCACAGGGGTCACCTAAGACCATCCTGCATATCAGATATTTACATTATGATTCATAATAGTAGCAACATTACAGTTATGAAGTAGTAACAAAAATAATTTTATGTTTGGGTCATAACATGAGAAACTGTATTTAAAGGGCCAGAAGGTTGAGAACCACTGCCATAGAGGGTTTCAGGTCTCCCGTCTCCTCCTGCCTTGCTCCCCTTTAATTGGGGTTCCCTTTACTCCTGCCCTCCCCACTGCATGGAGGGTTTCCTGTACTCACTATTTCGTCCCTCCAAGTGCAGTTCCCTGTCTCCCAGCTCTAACTTCTTTCTGAAGGGTTCCCTGTCCCCCTGACCTCCACCCTCTATAGAGAGTCCCTTCTCCTCCCTGCCCTACCCCATCCATGGAGGTCCCCTCTCCCCCCTGCTCTGTCCCATCCATGGAGGGTCCCCTGTCCCCCTGCCCTGCCCCCTCAATGAAGGTTTCCCTGTCTCCTGCCCTCCACCCGCTATGGAGAGTCCCTTCTCCTCCCTGCCCTACCCCATCCATGGAGGTCCCCTCTCCTCCCTGCCCTGTCCCCTCCATGGATTGTCCCCTCTCCTCCTTGCCCTGTCCCCTCCATGGAGTGTGCCCTCTCCTCCCTGCCCTGTCCCCTCCATGGAGTGTCCCCTCTCCTCCCTGCCCTGTCCCCTGCATGGAGGGTTACCTGTCTCGCTGCCCTGTCCTCTCCATGAAAGTTTCCCCGTCCCCCTGACCACCCTCTATAGAGTGTCCCTTCTCCTCCCTGCCCTACCCCATCCATGGAGGTCCCCTTTCCTCCCTGCCCTGTCCCCTCCATGGAGTGTCCCCTTTCTCCCCTGCCCTGTCCCATCCATGGAGGGTTCCCTGTTCCCCTGCTCTGCCCCCTCCCTGGAGGGTCCACTCTCCTCCCTGTCCAGTCCCCTCCATGGAGGGTCCCGTGTTCCCCCTCCTCACTGCCCTGCCCCATCAATGGAGAGTTCCCTGTTCTCCATACCCCCTGCATTTCCCTCTCCATATAGAGTACCAATTCCCACTATCCTTCCCTTCCATGGAGGGTCCTATCCTCCCTGCCCTGTTACCTCCATGGAGGGTCCCCTCTCCTCTTTACCTGTAACTTCCATGGAAGGTCTCCTCTACGCTTTGTTCTCTCCCTTCCATGGAGGGTCCCTTCTCCTCCCTGTCATCTCCCCTCCATGGAATGTCCCTTCTCCTTTCTGCCCAGCCCCCTCCATGGGGGTCACCTCTCCTCCCTGTCCTCTTCCGTCCATGGAGGGTGCCCTCTCCTCCCTGCCCTACCCCTCCATAGAGGGTCCCCTGCCCCACCTGTCCTGTAGCCTCAATGAAGGGTTCCCTGCCCCACTGCCCTGTCTCCTCCATGAAGGGTCCCCACTTCCCCTGCCCTCCCTTCTTCATGGAGCATCCCCTTTCCTTCCTGCCCATTCTTGGAGGGTTCCCTGTTTCTCTTCCCTACTGCCCTGCCCCCTCCATGGAGGGTCCCCTATCTTCCTCTCCCTTCCCACTCCATGGAGGGTCCTTTGTCCTTCCTGCCCAGCCACTTCTATTGAGGGTCCCCTCTTCTCCCTTCCCTGTCCCCTCCATAGAGTGTTCCCATCACCCTACACTCCCCACTCCATGGAGGTTCCCGACTCCTCCCCACCTGTCCCTTCCATGGAGGGTTCCAATCCCCCTACAGTCCCCCCTCCATTGAGAGTTCCTTCTCCTCCCTGCCCTTCCTCTCCATGGAAGGTCCCTTCTCCTGTCTGCCCTTCCTCTCCATGGAAGGTCCCTTCTCCTCCCTGCCCTTCCTCTCCATGGAGGATCTGCTCTCCTCCCTGACCTGTGTCCTCCATGGAGGGTCCCCACTCCTCCTTACCTGTCCCCTCCATGGAAGGTTCCCATCACCCTACAGTCCCCCTATCCATGGAGGGTCACTTCTCCTACCTGCCCTTCCCCTCTATGGAGGGTCCCCTCTCTTCCCTACCTGTCCCCTCCATGGAGTATTCCCATCCCCCTACAGTGCCCCCTCCATGGAGGGTTGCTTCTCCTCCCTTACCTGTCCCCCCCATGGAGGGTCCCAACTCCTCCCTGCCCTTCCTCTCCATGGAGTGATCCTTCTCCTCCCTGACCCATCCCCTCCATGGAGGGTCCCATCTCCTCCCTGCCCTTCTCCTCCATGGAGAGTCCGCCCCGTCCTCCCTTTCCTGCTCCCTCCATGGAGGGTCCCCTCTCCTCCCTTCCCTGCTCCCTCCATGGAGGGTCCCCTCTCCTCCCTTCCCTGTCTCCTCCATGGAGGGTCCTCTCTTCTCCATGACCCGTGTCCTCCATGGAGGGTTCCCATCACCCTTCAGTCCCCCCTCCATGGAGGGTCCCTTCTCCTCCCTGACCCATCCCCTCCATTGAGGGTCCCCTCTCCTCCCTGCCTGTCCCCTCCATGAAGGGTCCCCTCTACTGCCTACCTGTCCCTCCATGAAGTGTCCTCTCTCCTCCCTGACCCATCTCCTCCATGGAGGCTCCCCTCTCGTCCCTGCCTGTTCCCTCCATGGAAGGTCCCCTCTCTTCCCTGCCCTTCTCCTCCATGGAGAGTCCGCTCTCTTCCCTGCCCTTCTCCTCCATGGAGAGTCCGCTCTCTTCCCTGCCCTTCTCCTCCATGGAGAGTCCGCTCTCTTCCCTGCCCTTCTCCTCCATGGAGAGTCCGCTCTCTTCCCTGCCCTTCCCCTCCATGGACGGTCCCCTCTCTTCCATACCTATTCCCTCCATGGAGTGCTCCCATCCCCCTACAGTCCCCCCTCCATGTGGTGTCCCTTCTTCTCCCTGACCCATCCCCTCCATGGAGGGTCCCCTCTCCTCCCTGATCCGTGCCCTCCATGGAGGGTACCCTCTCCTCCCTGCCCTGTCCCCTCCATTGAGGGTCCCCTCTTCTCCCTGACCTGTGTCCTCAATGGAGAGTTCCCATCACCCTTCAGTCCCCCCTCTATGGAGGGTCCCTTCTCCTCCCTGACCCATCCCTTCCATGGAGGTTCCCCTCTCGTTCCTGCCTGTTCCCTCCATGGAAGGTTCCCTGCCCCCACTGCCCTGCACCCTCCATGGAGGGTCCCATTTCCTCCCTACCCTTCCCCTCCATGGAGGGTCCCTTCTTCTCCCTGACCCATCCCCTCCATGGAGGGTACCCTTTCGTCCCTGCCCTGTACCCTCCATGGAGAGTCCCCTCTCCTCCCAGCCTTGTCCCCTCCATGGAGGGTTCCCTCTCCTTCTTGCCCACCCTCTCCCCTCCATGGAGGGTCCCCTCTCCTCCCTGCCCTGCCCCCTCCATGGAGGGTTCGCTACCTCCCCTAGCCTGCCCTCTCCATGGAAGGGCCCCATCCCCCTACCTTGCCCCCTCCATGCAGGGTCTTCTGTTTCCCTGCCCTTTCCCATCACTCACAGGCTCTGTGAGGCATGTGCTCTGGTCCCCAGTGTTCATCTGTCCTGCCTCCAGGCCTTGTCCACTGTCTGTAACTGAAGCACATCTCACCGTCTTCATCTGCCCAAATCCTCCCGGGTTCTCAGGACACATGTCAGATATCATTTCAAATGTCAAATCACCGAGTGATCTTTAAAAAATATAAATCAGATCCCCCTATTCTCGTGCCTAAAAGCCTTCATGCTGTGACAGCACTTTCAACCCACACTAGAGCCCTCTATGTGCCCGCAGCCCTCTGCTGTTCCCATCCAGCCTGGCTGTCCTTGCCCTGGGGCACTGCCTCTCCTTTTCAGGTGGCTTCCTCAGGTCTCCATGGGGCCAGCTCTGTCTCAACAGCCACTACTCAGTTTAAATATCTTGGAAAGCCCTTCCCTGAGCCTGCTGGGGAATCACCCTGCTGGGGAGCCCCCACCCAGCCCTAGGGGGGTACACCTGGCAGTAGGTCACAGTACTAACAGAGGTCAGAATGGTAAGACAGGTCATAGAGGTAACCTAGCAACCCTGCCAGGTCAGCCATGTGGGCCAACCTCTCCAGTTTTCTTGTGTTGTTTAAAGTCAGTGAATAAACATTTATTGACACCAACACACCCCAGGCCCTTTACAGAAAGCACAGGAGGCATGACTCACCCCGAGGTCCTGGCCCTCAGTAACCAGGTGTTCTTGATAGTGAAAACTGGGTG
>NW_006284335.1:479189-480929 GCF_000327345.1 Myotis davidii | reverse complement strand
TTCTTGATAGTGAAAACTGGGTGGGAGGGTGGGTTAGAGAAGCCAGGGAGGGACTCCACTTGAGTTGCTGGCTTTGAGGCTGGAGGAAGGGATCAAAGGCCAACATTTTTGGGAGCCCCCAGGAAGCTGGGAGTGGCTTTGGCAGGGACACCGAAGGGAACTGTCCCATAAGGAATGGATTCTGCCACCTCCTCATGAGCAGGCCCCCCAAGGCCTCCTGGGAGGAGGGCAACCCAATGAACTGCCTCAGGTTTCTGACCCACAGCACCTGGGATCCCACACTTTGTCCTGTGAACCACTGCGTTTAAGGTCATTGGTCAGGGCACCAACAGAAATCCTTTGTGTCCCTGTGGCTCCCTTGTCATATAAGCTAAGTCTATTTTCTTCATGGCTTTTCCTATCTTCTGAAATAAAGTGTTGCCTTGGTTCTTATTCACTTGTCTGTCTCTCAGGCCCTCTCAGCACCTGAAAGGTGACCTGTGAAGGCCCCGCCCCCAAGACCCAGGTGGACAGCACACACTTGCTGAATGATTTCCTGAAAAAGAGCTCTTTTCTGATTTCATATATTTTTTATTTGTAAGAAACCTGATTCATTAACATGTACATACATATGGTATCTTAATCCTCTTTAGGACATCCCACATAGATTCATGAATTTTTAAAATATCTTAATTTTTTGGTTAAAACCCGTGTCTCAATTTCTTGCTCAGAAATGCAGTAGCTGCTTTGTGACCTGCCTCGGTGAGGAGAGGGTTCTGACTGCAGACCAGGTTCACACCAGGATGTTGCTCCTGTTCCTCGTCCTTCACAGGCCAGCCCTTTGGCCTCTGGTGGCCAGTTGACCCATGATGCGCCTTTACACCTCATCTCTTGTTCACCAGCCTGGTGTTGCTTCCTGCGTTGGGCACAAGGTGCTATATATGGATCCTGTAACATAGAACCCACACCTGAAACCTATATGTTCTTGTTGACCAATGTCACCCCAATGGATTTAATAAATAAAAATATTTTTTAAAAAACACACAGTTATTTTGCAGATTGAAACTGGTTCAGGGAGATGAAGTGACTGGTCTGAGGTTCCCCAATATTCCCACTGACCATGATTCTGAATGCCCAGCACTTTCTTGTCTTTCTCCCATTAGACTTCAAAAGTCCTGCCTTTTAAAAATCCTAAGAAGTTAAAAAAACAGTAGGAAGCTTCAAACCTCCTTTGGAAAGCAAACTTTAAGTCAGCAGAGTGGAACATCTCTATCAGTGTTTCTTTGCTTTTTTGTTCATTCATTTGCCAAATGTTCATTTTATAGACCTTTCTAGAATCAACCTTTTCAGTACTGGATCTCCCTCGCAGAAGGTGTGTAGGCCTGTGCTAGGACCAAAGAGTCCCCAGTGCTGAGTGGGACTTCAGCAATTACTTTAGAGTATAATGGCTTGGGTCAATTTCTGGGTCCTCTATTCTGTTCCATTGGTCTATATGTCTGTTCTTGTGCCAGTACCAGGCAGTTTTGAGTACCGTGACTTGGTAATATAGCTTGATGTCTGGTATTGTGATCCCTCCAACTTTGTTCTTCTTTCTCAAGATAGCTGTTGCTATTCGGGGTCTTATTTTATTCCATAAAAATTTTAGGATTATTTGTCCTAGTTCTGTGAAGAATGCCATTTGTATTTTGATACAGATTGCATTGAATCTATAGATCGCTGTGGGTAGTATGGATATTTTTCTTTTCTTCTTTCTTTTCTTTT
>NW_006284335.1:474462-476851 GCF_000327345.1 Myotis davidii | reverse complement strand
ATACTTTGTAGGTAACTTTCTGTCTCTGGCCACTTTTAAGATTCTTACTTTGTCATTGGTGTTTGCCAATTTAATATAATGTGCCTTGGCATTGGTCTTTTGGGGTTCATTTTGTTTGGAACCTGTGAGCTTCTTGGATTTGTGTGAGGTTTTTTCCCCCTATATCAGGGAAGTTTAAAATATATTTCATTGATTTTTTAAAGAGACGAAGGGAGAGAGATAGAGAGAGTTAGAAACATCGATGAGAGAGAAACATCGATCAGCTGCCTCCTGCACATCTCCCACTGGGGATGTCCACAACCCAGGTACTGCCCACAACCCATGTACATGCCCTTGACCGGAATCGAACCTGGGACCTTTCAGTCCGCAAGCCGACGCTCTAGCCACTGAGCCAAACCGGTTTCGGCAGTAACTATTTTTACTAGAATCAATTGCTTAACAGTTTGGCTCCTCATTTACCTGAAATTATGAGACCTTGATTATATTTTAAAAAGCTAATTTATTAAGTAATTAAAGTAGGCATTTTTATTGAAAAAGCAAACTTAGATATTTGACCTATGAAGTATAAATGCCATCCCATCCTCCCAGCCTATCTGAAGTGCAGGCTGCCAGGGCTTTTTGTCTTTAAAATTTTGCTGCTGAATGATCTAGCTTTACTTAAGAAATATTTAGCAGCCCTGATCGGTTTGGCTCAGTGGATGGAGCGTCGCCCTGTGGGCTGGAAGGTCCCAGGTTCAATTCCGGCAAGGGCATGTACCTTGGTTGTGGGCACATCCCCAGTTGGGGGTGTGCAAGAGGGAGCTGATGGATGTTTCTAACTCACTATCCCTCTCCCTTCCTCTCTGTGAAAAATTAATAAAATATATTTTTTTAAAAAGAAATATTTAACAACTTTGCCTGCCCCCCTTAGAGGTTAAAACTTTCACAAAATTATATATATATGTATATAAATGAAATATATTTATTAATTTTTATTTGATAAAGATTTCCACGTGATTTCAAGTGTATTAGATCAGCCTAACTTATTTTTAAAATATTTCTTTTAAGAAGAGAGAATTTGAATCACTCCAGGGCCCTTGGGATGCTCCAAAAGTCATCTCTCGATTAGTCTTGAAATTTAACTTGGAAATATTATCAAATACATATAATGAACAACATAAACTGATAAACAAAAACAGATCCAGAGACAGAGAAGCATCGATCAGACCGTCAAACCTCAGACGGAAGGTAGGGGAAGGTGGGGGGAAGGGGGAGAGATCAACCAAAGAACTTATATGCAAGCATATAGGCCTAACCAATGAATACAGACAATTCCTGGAGAAGTAACTAATTTTTTACTGATGGTTCATCTCATAGTAAAGCTGCTTATCATGCAATGAATTCAGAGCAGTCATACTTCTGTACTAAATTGAATTAAAAGCTATCAAGGCTGCATGCTGGATTTTCAAAAGCCAAAATATTGTACAGCAAGAAAAAAAAAGTCCTCCTTCCAATTTAAAATGAAAAAAGGGGAAATAGTGGAGTAATCTCCTGTAAGTAAATTACATCAAGACTTAAATACTTTAACTTTTTTTTGCTTGTAATACTGATAGCAGGACACCATCCAGAACTGGAGTATTGTTGCTGTCATGTCAATGTTGGACAGTGATTGGAAGGGAACCCATAAAAAACTGTTGGACAGTAATTGGAAAGTGGACTCAAAGAACTGTTGGCCCAGAAAGGAGCTTACTGTAGACTGATTCCTTTGATGCCTGGCAGCAGTTTAGAAAGAACTCAATCCTTTCCATTGAATTTAAAAATCTTAAAAGGACCCATGTTGCAAATGGTATACATTCTTGTTAAAATTATTAAATCAAATAGGGGGATATGCTGGAAGCAAATTCCAGCAGGTCATAATTAAGCAAGAAGTTCATCAGAAGGCTGATGGATTTTGGGGCTTCAGCAGGGCTGAAAATCTGCACATGTTATTACCTGGTGATGGAACAGCTGTAGGCATTTTCCCTAACCTGATCATCTTTTCCTGTTTACCTGCTGCTGGCAGAATAGCTGAAGGAATTTCCCCTAACCTGATAATCTTTTCCTGTTTATTGAACTTTACCTGTTTGCATTCCTAAAGGCCTGTCTGTTTTCCAGCAAATAAAAAGCCATGGGTCCAGAGATTCAGAGAGCCCACTTCACTAGAAAGTGGAGCCTCCCCTGGCTCCCTCATGCCTTCCAAATTTATATTTCATGTGAAGTTTGTTAATTTATGTCACAGACCTTTTCCAGATTACTGAACCTTTGCAGCTGCGGATAAGGCCCCGGCAATACCCCTCTCTCTTATACTCCTCGAAATAACTCTATGAAATGCTTTCTCTGGAAGAGAAAACTGAGTCTCAGAGCTGGGAAG
>NW_006284335.1:466494-474052 GCF_000327345.1 Myotis davidii | reverse complement strand
TTAAGTGAGGGTTTTGCAAAATGCTGACACGCCGAGCTCAAAAGGTTCACCATCACTGTTCTAGATGTTTATTTTTTCTTAGCCTGGAAGAAGATTACTGTATCTGGGCTTTTAAAGTATTCTGTTTTTCCTCAAAAGATGTTTTTTTTAATTAAGGAATTTGAGTCTCTTGCCATATGAGTATTAGCTTTATGTTTTTTCTTCTTTGAAATGTCCATTCTTGTCTTATGCCTATTTTTTCTTTTGTTTATTTACTAGAGGCCCAGTGCATGAAATTTGTGCACTTTGGCGGGGTGGGGGTCCCTCACCCCAGCCTGAGCCCTCTTGTAGCCCTGCAGCCCTCAGGGGATGTCCGACTGATGGCTTAGGCCCACTCTCTACGAGGAGTCAGACATCCTTAGCACTGCTGCAGAGGCGGGAGAGGCTCCCACCACCACCGCTGCACTTGCCAGCCATGAGCCCGATTTCTGGCTGAGCAGTGCTCCCCCTGTGTGAGCACACTGACCACCCAGGGGCAGCTCCTGCATTGAGCATCTGCCCCCTGGTGGTCAGTACACATCATAGCAACCTGTTGTTCCCCTGTTCGATTGATTTGCATATTAGCCTTTTATTATATAGGATCCTCAGAAAATGCAATCTATGGAGCCTGGATATATCAGCAACAGTTATTATAGTGATCTAGTTTCATAACCATTGTTCCTAAGCACACGCACTGTAGGTGACCACAGTTTTTGATACAGTATTTGCACATGTCATAGTAGTACATCTTTCCTGCTTGAAATTGTTTTAGTTAAGGATCCTGCTGCCTGGCTTCATTAAGGCTATACCTATCTTGGCTCTTGAGGAAGAGTTCTGTCATGTTTACAACCTTATTGTTCAGGAAACAGTTAACATTTACTACAGGGAAGTTTTTAGTTGAGTGGATTTTATCATTGGGCACAACCTCTGCCCTCTCAGGCTAAAAAAATATTACCAGAAAGAAACAGGTAAGTTTCATTTCCTGTAAAGGTAGACCAGCTTGTTTCAAACTAACTGTCACACTAAGAGCAACTAGAAAAGCTGGACAGGATCTAAATACAGGTGTTTTTTTGCTGTTGTTGAGAGCCCAGAGGGGAAAGCCCTCTGTCTGACCTATTTTCTCCTTGAGACATTTACCCCTGTTGCTGCAGAGGCTGAGAAGCTCAGCAATACTGTTGGTGCTTCCATGGACCTGGGGACAGTTGTTGGCCAAGGAGGAGAGGCCTGTCAGACACCACAGCACTCAGCTATGTCTCTGAAAGATTATACCCTAAGAGAAGGGGTGAAGGAAGCAGACCAGCTCTCACAAAGACCAAAGCCTGCTTTAAATCACCACAATCTCTTTTTTGAATAAGGTGGCTTGTCCCTTGCTAACTGCCTGCCAGAAGCAAAAGTAAATCTCTTTGTACAAGGAGTCCAAAGTATCAAGTTATCTCACAATTTTTAAGCCACAATATTTGGCACTCAACCAAACAGGCAGGCATTCAAAAAGATAATAACTGACCAAAATTAAGGGGGAATGGATCTAAAAAAACGACCTACAGAAGGCCCAAATATGAAATTATAAACATGGACTTTAAAATAATTATGTTTCATACTTTATATCTTCAATATATCTGATGAAAAAATGGAGAATTTATTCAGAAAACTGGAAACCATTAAAAACAATCAAATGGAAATTCCAGGATCGAAAACTATAAAAACTGAAAATAAGAGCTCAATGGATGACTTTTAATTTTGTCCATGAAAGATTACATGCTATAGGAATTGCCCTCCCACTGTAAAAATATGAAAAACTGGACAAGATATCTGTACAATAGTTTGTAGGCATTGTACAGGTAGCACAGGACTGAGAAGCTGCAGGGAAAGTGAGCCCTACAGTTGCTCCAACTTTCTGCCTGGAGTTGAATTCTCTTCTATGCTGTCACCTGTGTCCTTCCAGTACAGGATAGTACAGGGAAATCCTCTAGGGCTCATAGGTCTTTCTGAGTTTAGGAGACAGACTCTGTGTTCTCAAATGTCAAGATTAGAAATTTTAGGACAGAATACAGAAGAGGGTGGTTGTAGAGAGAGTTCCAGAGATCTGCCTTTTTGTGAGGAAACTCTCTTAAGACCAAGGAATGAAATCCCAGAAAAGAGTAGACAGAGCAATTCCTGGATTTAGATAAGGCTGGGAATACTTGGTGTTCCCACAGGCCTCATAATACCTGGGGTATTGGGTTGCATGTTCATAGGGCCATGCCAAATAGTAGACTAAATTACCCCCAGAATAAGATTTGTTCTGAAATTCCTATAAGAAATCTTAAAATGAAACCTCAAAAGGATAAAACTGATCTACAAGTGACTTAACTGCAGCCAGAACAAAATGCAACACTTTTTAAACCAGTGGTCGTCAAACTCATTAGTCAGCAGAGCCAAATATCAACAGTACAACGATTGAAATTTCTTTTGAGAGCCAAATTTTTTAAACTTAAACTATATAGATAGGTACATTGTTATTAACTTAATTAGGGTACTCCTAAGGCTTAGGAAGAACCACACTCAAGGGGCCAAAGAGCCGCTTGTGACTCGCGAGCCGCAGTTTGCCGACCACAGCTTAAACTAACGTAACAGAGTCCAGCACTATATATAGCACTGTAAAACTTCTAATATTCAGCATTCAGTCACAAATTACCAGGTACGTAGAGAAGCAAAAAAAATATGACCTGTGACCAGGAGAAAAGCCAATCACTAGAAATAGACTGAGAAATGACAGCAATAGTGGTGTTCATAGACAAATATATTAAAACAGCTATTAAAAATCTTTTAACTCCACTCAAGTCTCTACAGGAAAATGTGACCACAATGAGGAAATAAATGGAAGATATAGTCTGGGCCCACCAGAGCCAGTGGTTCTGCATGCACCTGGCATCCAGTGAGAGGCATTCACACAGTTGGAGAGGACATGGGCAGAGTGATGGTAGCCAGTCTGGGACTGGGGATGCCCCTACCACACAGATTAATTCAACTCAAACCTACTCAGGAACACCACATCCTACAGATCTCAAGCTAGCATATATGAATAAAGATTCCTTTTTGTTTCATACCTAAATGTTGTACATCTATTATGGATTATATGTTGTGTTTGTGTATTTATGCTTTGATTCATAGTAACTTCTCATGTTATCAAATTAATTTGCATTGAACATAAGTAAAAGGAAATGACTGAGCCCAGCCTGCATGGCTCAGTGGTTGAATGTGAACCTATGAACCAGGAGGACACAGATTCCTGGCCAGAGCACATTCCCAGGTTGCAGGCTTGATCCCCACTGTGGGGCATGCAGGAGGCAGCCAATCAATGATTCCCTCTCATCATTGATGTTTCTATCTCTTGTTCCCTCTCCCTTCCTCTCAGAAATAAATACAATTATATATATATATTTTAAAAGAAATGACTGAAAGAGAAAAAAAAGACAAGTGAAAGTGTAGAGTTGAAAAATATGATACCAAAATAAAAAATACACTGGGTGATATTAAAAGCAGATTAGGGGAGAAAAAAATGGCAGTAGAGCAAGTAAATGCTACACAGACACATTCCCAACACCAAACTGGAATTACAACTAATACAAAAAACAAACCCACCCCCATCCCAAATAATCAACTGAAGACTAGCTGGAGAGAACCCTGATAACCAAGGACAGAAAGCGGAGATTGGCATAGAGACTGGTAGGAAGGATGGAAGCATGAAAGGGCTGGCTGGGCTCCCACAGACAGCAGCTGAAGTTCCAGAGAGATATCTCAGCTGTGAGGGGCTGCCACTGAGAACTCTGGGGTTTGATCCCCAAGTTGGGCCCCCAGCAGAGAGCACCAAAACTGAGAAGTGTGTTCACATATCATCTGTCTGTGAAAAGCAGCAGGGTTGCTGTCTGCCAGCCAGAGATAGCTGGAAATGCAGGCAACCTCTTAAAGGGCCAACAGACAAAATTCCTCGGTGTGTTGGCCTTTTAAGAGGGTGCTTGCATTTCCACTCACAACAGGGTCCGGCAGAGGGAGAGGAGAGTGGACTGTAGCTCTGTGAGCAGAAGCTAGGGTGGAGGCTCTAGGGTTAGAGCTCAGAAGGCAGACATCCTGGTTTCCTGTGCTGAGTCATTCCCTCACACTGCAGAGGTAATCTTTCTCAGGAAGACCTTTGCTATCAGGCAGTTTTTGTCTTGGGGGGAAGACAGTTGCCCCACCCTATTGAAAAACCCTTTGCCACATTAAGAGACTGAGAATAACAATTAGCCTCCAACCAGAAGCAATTGCCCCACCTGTTGGGAAACATCTCCCCATGCCTGTGGATGATTTCCAGAGGCCTACTCAAGATTGAATCCAGTTTGCAGGCAAAGGCGGGTCTCTGGAGGCTTTGAGTCTTTGCCTGATCTACTTAGTCAGAAACAGCATTTGACACTGTCCTGCACTTGAGATTGGGAGGCGTAGCAGATGTACCTAATACATAGTCACAAAGCCAGACAGGTAGTCAAAATGGGGCGATAACAAAACAACCCTCAACTGAAAGAAAAAGAGAATTCTCCAGAAGAAGAGATAAGTGGAGATAAAAATTTTATGACATACAGTTCAGATTAATGATGGCAAAGATACTCAACAACATGAGAAAAGATATAGTAACTATGAAAAAAGGAGTCAGAAACAAAAAATGCCTAGCACTAACAAAGAACACATTGGAAGGAATACACAGAAGATTAGCGGAAGCTGAGGATCAGATTAGTGACTTAGAAGACAGGGTAGAAAAAAATCACTCAGGTAATCAAAAAGAAAAAATAATTAAAAAACAGGAGTACAGCTAAGGGAGTTGTGGGACAACATGAAACATAATAATCCTCACACAATAGGTATGCCAGAAGGGGAAGAAAGCCAGCAAGGGAGAGAGAACATTTTGAAGAAATAATGGCAGAAAACTTCCCTAATGGTGAAGGAAAATGTCACACTAGTTCAGGAGGCACAGAGAGTCCCAAGCAAGAAGAACCAAACAGGCCCATGCCCAGACACATCATAATTAAAATGCCAAAAATTAAAGACAAAGAGGGAATCTTAAAGGCAGCAAGAGAAAAGCCATTTGTTACCTACAAAGGAGCTCCTCTAAGGCTGTCAACTGATTTCTCATCAGAAACTCTACAGGCTAGAAGAGGAATGGCATAATGCCAGCGCTCCTGCTTGCAGGCACCAATGGGAGTCTGTTTGGATATTCCCTGCCAAGTCCCTGATACCCCGCCCACTGGGATCAAAAGATTAGTGGAAACAAATGAAAATGAACACACAACAAGCCCAAATCTCTGGGACACAGCAAAAGCAGTCTGAGAGGTAAGTTCATACCACTAGAGGCTTACTTGAAAAAACAAGAAAAATTAATAATAAACTATTTAAACCTACAACTTAAAGAATTAGAAAGAGAACAACAAGAAAACACCCAGAGTAAGTAGAAGGAAATAATAAAGATTAGAAAGCAGAAAAAAATGACATAGAGACAATAAAACAAACAAAACACACACACACACACACACACACACACACACACACACAACCAATACAAAAGATTGATGAAACCAAGAGCAGGTTCTTTGAAAAAATAAATAAGATTGATGAACCATTAGCCAGACTTATAAAGAAACAAAGAGAGAGGACCCAAATAAATAAAATCAGAGAAAGTGGAGAAAGAGAGAGGACCCAAATAAATAAAATCAGAAATGAAAGTGGAGAAGTAACAACTGACACCACATAAATACAAAGGATTATAAGAAAATACTGTATGACAATAAGCTGGACAATGTGGATGAAATGGACAAATTACTGCAAAAATACAATCTCCCAAAACTGAATCAGGAAAATCAGAAAACCTGAATAGGCTAATAACAACTGATGAAATAGAAGCAATAATCAAAAAAACTCCCAGCAAACAATAGCCCTGGCCCAGATGGCTTCACAGAGGAGTTTTAACCAACATTCAAACAAGAACTAACACCTGTCCTCCTCAAAATATTTCAAAAATCCAAAAGGAGGGAACCCTTGCAACACACACACACACACACAACCAATACAAAAGATTGATGAAACCAAGAGCAGGTTCTTTGAAAAAATAAATAAGGTTGATGAACCATTAGCCAGACTTATAAAGAAACAAAGAGAGAGGACCCAAATAAATAAAATCAGAAATGAAAGTGGAGAAGTAACAACTGACACCACATAAATACAAAGGATTATAAGAAAATACTGTATGACAATAAGCTGGACAATGTGGATGAAATGGACAAATTCCTGCAAAAATACAATCTCCCAAAACTGAATCAGGAAAATCAGAAAACCTGAATAGGCTAATAACAACTGATGAAATAGAATATTAGAATAGAGGGAATAGAGGGAACATATCTCAGCATAATAAAGGCCATATATGACAAACCTACAGTCAATGGGCAAAAACTAAAACCATTTTCCCCAAAACAAGAACAGGACAGAAATGTCTGCTTTCACCACTCTTATTCAACATAGTACTGTAAGTCCTAGGCCCAAATTTTTATGAGGCCAGCATTATCCTAATATCAAAACCAGATAAAGACACTACAAAGAAAGAGAATTACAGGCCAATATCCCTGATGAACATAGATCCTAAAATCCTCAACAAAATATTGCCAAATTGGATACAGCAAAATATTTAAAAGATCATACACTATGATCAAGTGGGATTTATTCCAGGGATGCAAGGCTGGTACAATATTTGCAAATCAATAAACATGATACATAAACAATTGAAAGACAAATATCACATGATCATCTGTATAGATGCAGAAAAACCATTTGACAAAATCCAACACCATTTTTAACCTGAATAGGCTAATAACAACTGATGAAATAGAATATTAGAATAGAAAGGCTGGAGGGAACATATCTCAGCATAATAAAGGCCATATATGACAAACCTACAGTCAACACCATATTCAATGGGCAAAAACTAAAACCATTTTCCCCAAAACAAGAACAGGACAGAAATGTCTGCTTTCACCACTCTTATTCAACATAGTACTGTAAGTCCTAGCATCAGTGTTCAGACAAGTAAAATAAATGAAAGGAATGCAAATTGGAAAGGAGGAAGTAAAACTATTTGCAGATGACATGATAGCATACATAGAAAACCCTAAAGACTCCACCAAAATACTACTAGATTTAATAAACGAACTTGGTAATATAGCCAGATACCAAAATAACGCCCAGAAATCAATGGCATTTTTATACTCCAATAATAAATTCTCAGAAGGAGGAACTAAACAATTCTATTTACCATTGCAACAAAATATTAAGATACTTAGGAATAAACTTAACCAACTAGGTAAAAGACTTGTACTTGGAAAACTATAGGATGTTGAAAAAAGAGATAGAAGAAGATATAAACAAGTGGAAGAATATACCGTGTTCATGGATTGGTAGAATTAATATCATTAAAATGTCCATACTACCCCTGGCAATCTATAGACTCAATACAATCCCTTTCAAAATACCAATGGCATATTAC
>NW_006284335.1:456185-465467 GCF_000327345.1 Myotis davidii | reverse complement strand
TAAATGAACAAGGAATCTAATAAACAAAACAAACAGATGAATATAATGGATACAGATGCATGGAAACATGGAACAGACTGACAAATCTCAGAGGGAAAGGGGAGAGGGGGAGAAGAGAGATTAACCAAACATCTTATATGCATGTATATATTACCGATGGACATAGACTATAGGGTGGTGAAGGCCTAGGGTGAGGTGGAAACTGGGTGGAGTAGGGCAATGGGGAGAAAAAGGGGGACATCTGTAATACTCTCAACAATAAAGATTTTAAAAAAAAGTCTCAGGGTACACCAAGGCCAGCCTCCTCCATGGACCTCTGTGGTGGGGTGGGGTTTCAGGGAGTTGTCAGTGTGAGGACAGCAGAGTTTATGCGGCCCAAACAGACCAAGATTTGGCTGTGTGAAGGAATGGTAGCACTGGTTGGATGTGGGAGGGGAAAATGGACCCTGCCTTAGAGCCACACAACTCAGTCTCTCCGAGTCTGCCCAGACTTCCTTAAGAGACTTCCAAGAGAGTCTGCACCAAGGGCTCAGGCTGGCCACTGACAGCTGACTCCTATGCAGGGGCCAAGTTCCGCAGGGCAAGGCCACCGGGAGTTTGGAGGGTGAGGCTAGCCCATCATGGAGGGAAGTGCTCAACCCACGAAAGATGGCGTCTGTGGGTGGTGTGGAAGAGAGATTCAGCACAGCGACCCTGGTGGCTGTCCCTTCAGCTCTTTCCTCAGAGCCACACAGCCCATTCTACCCACACACAACTGCAGTCTGCTTCCATCCGTCCTTCTTTCAGAGCCCAGGGTGAGTAGCGAGAATGAGATGTTTTGTGCTGGCCCTTTCAGAGGGTGCCCGGGTTTCTAGGTGACTCCTGTCTCTCCCTGGCTGACAGAAACCTCGCTGTTTTTCACAGCCATATGTCATGTGGGGCTGTGCCTGACTCCCAGGACTGTCAATTTTCAAGAACAACCACAGCCTTTTTGCTACAGTCTCCCTCAGCACTGCCCTCCCCCACCCAGCACACCTCACACTTCACACCTGCCCAGGTCAGCTCTCAGGCGGGCAGCCAGCCTCTGAAGCCCCAAGCCTCCTGGGCCCATCACAGTGCTCCAGGCCTGCCCATGGCCCTCTGGCTGCCACCTGGCAGGCAGGTTCACTTTGCTTCTGCCTGTTGGGAAGCGAGTGGACATTGAGTTGGGCCCTGATGTCAGTCTCCAGGGCACAGGCTTGGGACCCGCTGTCTCACCCTGTTGCAGGGCTCCTCCCGAGGGGTTGTGTTCAGCTAGATTTGGGTGACCCTCTGCCAGATTGACCTGCACTTCCCGCCCCCAAGGGCTCAGTGCTCTTTCCACGGCAAGCACATCAAGATAGCTGCATGGCCAGGGCACCTTTTGGAGCATTCCCCATACGTCATTTGTTCACTTTATTTGTTCACACTCACTGATTGGGTGAAGCCCCCCGCCAGGTCTGCTGTGCCAGTCACTTCCCTGCCGGAAGCCAGGTCCAGCATGTCATAATTCCAAGACTTTCATCAAAAGGTTGATGAAACTTGGGGACTCAACAAGGGCTGAGTCACATATGTTGTCACCTGTTGGGAATGGCTGAGGGGATTTCCCCAAACCTGAAAAGGAGGATTGCTTGCTGCCAGACAGCTCAGGGCATCTTCATCTACATGTTATTGCCTCCTACTGGCCAAACACCTGAATAGCGTAGGCAATTCTTCCAATCTGACAATGGATTCTGTACGTGAACCCTGACCCTTTGAAGTATATATCTACCTTGCCTTAGGACAAATTATGTTAATAAAAAGAAATTTTTTTGTCCTGAGATGAGGAGATCTCAGTTTCCTTTGCTAGGCTCCTCTGACCCCCAAATGCCTTTCAAAATTATGCTTCGTCTCTGGACTCTTTATTAAGTTACACACCGCCCTTCTCCCGATTGCTGAACCCTTCTAGATGCCGGAACAAGAACCCCGGCACTTCCCCCAACCAGAAGCTAAGGGCCCTGTTGAGGAACAAGAGAAGCAAGTGGCAGAGGGGAGTCTGGCTGTGGGTCATGGTGCTGGGCGGCCACTCTGAGGCAGGCCCACCAGAACAGAAAGGCGAGCTGAGCTCAGCTGGGAGGCCTCTGCCAGCCTGTGCTCAGAGCGTGCACTGTGCAAGTTCTGACCCCAGGCGTCAATTTTACTGAACAAACAATTCTATTTAAAGTGCTGGCTGAGGGCTGTGTGAATACCCTCCTTTCTCAGTGGGAGAAACTGAGGCACAGAAAAGGCCAGTGCCCCAGGTCACTCACTTGCCCCACCTCCATGATCATGCTGTTTCCTTATGAACCACCTGGGCTGCTATTCATCGGTTTCTTTTTTTCTTTTAAATGAAAATGGTTTTCATACTAAATGAATGTGTTTAAAATTTATCCAATCCTAAGTAATAAAAGCACCCCATACCACCAAAAGTGCGAAGCAGTTCATTATTACGATGAATCCAGTAACAATACAACACTGTTCTGTATCCATGGGCACTGCCGCCTGCCTGGTGCTGTCGGGCCAAGGCAGGACTCATCCACTCAGAAGAGAGTGAAGCCACCCCAGTGGCAAATTGAGATAGGAATTATGATAATCAGTAAAATTTTAAAAAATAGCAGGAAAGGGGGGACTTCCCACTGTGATGCAATGTTATTAGTGCTGTGTGCACTGATCATCACAGTCTGCAGTTTGCACCCTGGTAGAGACTAGCCAAGGTCTGCTTTCCCTAACTTGGGGCATGAGAAGAGGACAGCGAGGGCCAGAGCAGGGCCAGCTGTGTATCAGAGCCACACTGACCAGGCGGCAGGCAGGTCCCACCACACAAGCCACACTGGGCACCTGCTGGGAGCCCAGATCCAGGTGCAGCGGGCAGAGACTGGGACCCCAATGAAGTGTGTCATTGGAAGGGAGCAGAGGCCTCCCATGGGCCGTTCATTTGCCCTGAGAATAGGGGTGGGTAAGGTGAAGCCTGAGAGCTGGCCGCTGAGCAAAGTCCAGATGTGGGGTTTGGAGTAGTGGGGGGTGAGGAGAGCAGGCTGGCCCCAGTGCACCAGACCCGGAGTCTGAGAATGAGATTGAATTCCATTTGCTATCCTGTCCTGTCTCCCAGAGCCCAGGAGAGTTCATGGGGGCGAGGGGAGGGAGAAAGAGGAGCCAGATGCCCCTCCTCTCAGGTCTGTGTCACCACCGGCCAGCTCTGCTGCCTCAGGAAAGGTTGGGGACAGCCACCCCCTATGGGTGGGGTCTTCCTTGGGTTCACTCTTAATCACAGCAAGACAGCAGCTGCAGGACATGAGGACACAGTGTCACCAGAATTACCCACCCTGCCCCCCTTCACCCTAGGCAAGGAAGCAGCACCTAGGACCTGCCCACAGTGCTGCGGGTTTCCTGCGGAAGGGGCCTCCTCGGGCATCAGCAGGACAAAGGCATGTCATAGTCCCTCAGTAGGCGCACTCCCAGCTCTGCCCCTGGGTCACAGTGAAGGGCAAAGGTCCCCAAAGTGGAGTCTTGTTCTCCCATAGGCAGAAGTCAGGTTCCGCAGATGCACAACCCCTTATTGTGGCAAAAGAAATCACCACCGGGAGTGTAGTGCCCTAAAACAGCACACACTTTTATCTCAGGGGGCCCGTGGCCAGGAGTCGGGGCTGCTCATAACAGTGCGCTGGGCTCTGGGTCTCACAGTCAGGGCACTGGCTGGGCGTGGTCTTGTCTGGAGGCCCGGGGAGGACCCGCCCACTTGGACAGTCACTTGGGCTGCCAGTAGAATGTTCCTTGCTCTCAGCTCCTGGAGGCTGCCCAGGCATCCTGGCCCTGGGCCCCTGTAGAGGGTTTCTCCAACGTGGCCGCTTTCACGGAAGCCTGCAGAGAACCGCGCTGACGCCAGGGAGGGCCCTGGTCCCTCTGAAAGGATCCTGTCAGGTCAGGTCAAGTCCAGAATAATCTCCCTTCAGATCAATTCAACACCAACCCGTTAGGGACCTCAATTCCATCAGCCAAAACAGTTTCTTTTTTTTTTCTTCTTCCAGCTGAGGTAACAAGATCAGGGCAGGGATAGCCTATCAGAGGATAGGTGGCCCACGTTCCAGGGGAGGGGTTACAGGGCTGACACCAGGGGGCAGTCTTAGAATTTGACCTGCTACACTTCCCGTCCCAGAACTCCCAGAGTAATAGAAACTCTGTAATAGAAACACAGAACAGCAAGGCGCTGGATTTCTAAATTAAGGTAGGGTTTGTTTGTTTTTTAAGTATATTTTTATTTCAGAGAGGAAGGAAGAGGGAGAGAGAGATAGAAACATCAATGATGAGAGAGAATCAATGATTGGCTGCCTCCTGCACACCCCCCACTGCATGCCCCCCACTGGGGAACAAGCCCACAACTCGGGCATGTGCCCTTGACTGGAATCGAATCTGGGAACCTTCAGTCCACAGGCCGACGCTCTATCCACCGAGCCAAACCGGCTAGAGCAATTAAGGTAAGTTTTTAACATGAAGTGCACAGGTCGGGATGTGTTCCCTCCCTTGTTTCGACATGTGGCTTATCACGTGGGAAAGGGGCATGCAGACTGTCCTAGAACCGAGTAACAATCTCTTCAACCCCACTTGGTTCTACAAGAACAGAAGGAAACAAATAATTGGCTGGACACAGTTGTGTAGGTTGTGTACTGCACAACCAGGAAGTGCCACTCACACCGTTGCTGACACTCTCGGGAGTTATGTGGTTACAGCCGAGGTCTCCAGACCTTTCCCACGACTCTGATGGCTGTCTCTAAGCACCAGGAGGGTCTACAATTATGACTCCCTGGCAGACAGCAAGTTGCTGTGGCACCATCGAATGCCAAGCCACTTGGGAACAACCTTGTTTCTGGGACATAAGACTTTCAGCCTCAAAGTGGTTGACTGCCCAGACCTCCCAGAAGGCCTTGGACCCCACTCTGAGCTCCGTGTTCCAGAGGGCTTCCCAGCCCTGACACATGGCGGTCCTCAGCCTCCTCGTGCCTACCTGCCATTCCAGGATGGGTGCTCAGCTGCCTCTGCCCCTGCCTTCCCTGACTCCTCCTTGGGTTCCCAGGTCGGCCTGTCCTTCTCAAAGCCAGCACCTTTTGTCACCCACTATCCTGGACAATCTGCTCTCCTAGACAGCTGAGATGGGCCTGGGTTGGGGCCAGCCTGTGCAAGGGACTGTGTAGGCTGGCTGTCCTGCCCTCCCAGTGGGGATGCCCTGCATACTGGGTGTGCTCTGATAGGAACAGGCCCTGCCTCCCTGGGCTCTCCCTGGTCAGTGGTCAGTGAGGCATGTCCACACCTATGGCTGTTTCAGCTGCTCTCCTCCAACCATCCCAGGCATGCGGAGTAGGAACAACAGCCTGGGAGAGGCAAGAGCTGGGGAGCCCACCTTTGGACACAGTAAGTGTGGCAGGCCCATGGACACTGGCTGGAACTGACCTCTGGCAGCTGGAGCTATCAGTCTGAACCTCAGTAGCAATCAAGGCTGGAGAGAAAATGGGGGAGGACCCCAAAAGCCCACTGTGGTGCTATGGAGGGAGCATCAGCTCAAATCCTGGCTCTGCCACTTGGGCAAATTAGTTGCCCCTCTCTTCTTGCTTATAAATTAAGGGTAAAATGTCTTCTCACAAGACCTGAGATGAAAGAAGATACTTATAAGGGGGAGGTACAAGGCATTCCCAGGGGATGTGCTCCACAGGTGGCTCCTGGGACTGTAACAGGTCGAGGATCACATGTGCAGCCTGTAACTGGACTGACGGACTGCCCTTCTCAGCAGCAGGCGCCAGCAAACTTCTCCATGGCCCTTGAGGAAAAGCTTGGGGCGTGGAACCGTTATGCCTCTGCAGGCCAGCTGTGACTGGCACTAAAAGTATCCAAACATTTAACAACTGACCCGAGCAGCCAGCTCACCATGGAGCACTTCCCTCCAGGAACCGTGAGCCCCCAGGGGGGTGTCTGTGTCTGCCATCGCACAGCTTTCCTGTGGGTTGTGAGTACATCTGTCTGTCTCACCCCGTGAGGACATGCAAAATGCCTTTTTTTTCTTGAATCCTCACATCCTACAGGTGTCTGGTACATAAAGGGGAGAGAAAGTCCTGGGTGGGTTTTCCTTTTAAAGAGGAAAATATGGTCTGAGCGAGCCCAGTTAGGACTCAATCTGGCCAGCAGAGGGCACAAGAACCTTAGAGGATGCAGATGGGGGTGACGTATCCAATAAGCTAGATTTCCTGGAAACACTTTCAGCAAGTAGCACATTTATAATACCAATTTTTCTGTCATATTCTCTCCCCTTGCTTATTCCTCGCAAGATTTGCCACTTGGCAGCTTCAAAGGCTTGCAGAGGCTTGGGAAATTCCCAGAAAATCAAGGCCATGGCCCCTTGGTCCATCCACATTTCACCAGCTGGAGAGGATGTAGATGGAATTGAGAAGAGAGAGGAAGGACTGGCCCAGAGGGAGTACACACACCTACAGTGGCTTTTCCCTCTCAGGGCTGCCGGCCAGTCACTAGGCTATCAGCAGCCTCAGAGTCTCTTAGGGCTGCCTTTGAAGAGAGTGAGCACCCTGTCACCTGGAGTGTGCAAGGAGCAGGAAACTGGGGTGAGCAATCTCTACTCCAAAGACTATTGTGTAAAGCATCCAGCCCAGTGTCTAGGTATATTAGTATCAGGATGATATTAAATTGTTGAGAATTCAGACATGGGAGTAGGGAATGTACCAGATGATTCATGTTTCTAAAGCCCCGATACTGGAAGAAAAGAAAATTAATTCTAACAATTTTAGCTAAGGTAACACTTCTGATATGTAAGTGCATTCATTTATGCAATCAGAAAAGGTAAATCTAGACCAGGAGTTGGCAAATTATGACCCACTGCCTGTTTTTTTAAAATATGTTTTTATTGGTTTCAGAGAGAGGAAAGGAGAGGGAGAGGCAGAAACACCAATGATGAGAGAGAATCATCCATCAGCTGCCTCTTGCACGCCCTCTACTAGGGATTGAGCCAGCAACCCAGCATGCGCCCTGGCCTGGAATCAAACCGTGACCTCCCGGTTCATGGGTCCATGCTCAACCACTGAGCAACACTGGCTGGGCCCCCTGCCTGTTTTTATATGGCTGTGATCTGAGAAAGGTTTTTACATTTTTAATGGTTGAAATAAATCAAAATAAGAACATTTCATGAGGTGAAAATTACATGAAATTCAAGTAATATTGTACATAAGTGAAGTCTGATGGAAACACAGCCACACTCATCATTTACACATTACCTCTGGCTACTTTCACACTAACAGCAGAGTGCAGCTGCTGCAACAGAAATGCACGGCCAACAGAGCCTGAAATATTCCTGGCCCTTTACAGAAAAAGTTTTGTGACCCCTCCACTAGTCTGTTAAAATTGGCAAGGAGCATTCATCCAGTACACCGTGTCGTCTTTTCATATGGGGAAACTGAGGTTTGGTCAGGGAATGGCCTTGTTCAAGGCCAGTAGCAGAAAAGAAGCTGAAGCCTGAGATCCTGGGCTCATTGTGGGGTCCCCCTGTGTGCTCTGCATGGCACTTGGGCATTTGTGAGCCGGGTCTCTGAGCCCGTTCTGGCACCTTGGCACCGAGAAGCAAGCACAAGAAGGTGCAGAGAGCACAGGTGTGATGGGGAGGAGGGGGCAGGAAAGACCAGTAACTCTGGATGGGGCACCAGGCTCCTGGCTCATTCCTCTGGCTCAGACCAGCAGGAGGACTGGCCTGGAGCCCAGGAACCAGAGGCTGGTCCTGGCCTGGCTTGTGAGGGACAAGGCGGCTGTGGCCTTTCTGTTTCCTGTGACAGCCCCCCACCCCCCACCCCACCCCTATTCTCAGATGGAGAAGGAACTTATGCGCCTGGGAGCAGACGCAAGTGTGAGTCCCTGCTTGAACAGGCAATGTGATCTGGCCTCCCCCTGCTTCTGGAAGATCCTGGGAGAAGGTGTAGTGCCCCGCCCCTTTACCTGGCTGGGAGGCGGGGCTAGGACTCCTTATTTAACTGGGGCCTGCCCCGCAGGCTACCCTGCTGGTTGGGAGGATGTCCTGGCCCAAGCAAACAGACCACAGAACCCTTCAAGGGCTCTGCCTCTGGCACCTGGGAGCGGGGGAGGGGGTGCGGTAAGTGCGAGGCCCCTCCCTTTATGATTAGGAGGCACACTGTGGCTTGGCTGTCCTACTGATTATGGGAAAGGGGGGGAGCAGAAGGGAAGGAGAGCGACAGGCAGAAGGAGATGCCGGCGGAGGAGGGCGAGTTAATAGAAGAAGAAAGGGAGTAAATGGAGGAGTGAGAGAGAGCGGAGTGCGAAGAAGTAAGGAAAAGAAAAAAGAAAGGAAGAGGTCTAGCCGCTCCAACAGCCTCTCGCCTCTGGCTGCGGAGACCCGGCCTCCCTCAGGGGGCCCTCCTCGCACTTGGCGGAGGCTCCTCGCACCGGCTGCCGGCGGATTCAGGTTCGCAGCGACCCGACCCGGGCGCGCTGACGGCCTGGCACCTGCCAGGATGGAGTCGCCAACAGCATCCTCGCTCTCCCCAGGAGGCCTGGACGCCCCCAGCCCGGGTGGGGGTCAGACCCGGCTTCCCGGCCTCGGCACCCGTTTCTCGGGCGCCCGGCGCTCACCGCGCAGGCTGGCCGCGTTCTGCGAGGGTCCTCGGCGCGCGCTGCGGGGAGGAACTCACACCACAGCGCGGGAGGCACGACCTCCTTGCCCCGCAGTGTGGCCTCCAGGACTCCGATCCGATGTCGCAGCGAGAGCCTCAGGGCCCACGGAGGTGCGGGCGCGAAATAGAGGCGGGGACCCCCGGGGGTAACCGCTCAGGGAGGGGCCGGAGGCCGCGCTACGTCCAGCAGAATCGCCCTGCGTCCACCAAGAACCGGTTTTCTATGGGCCAAAGCAGTCGTTGTCTGCTGATGCACCTTTTAAAACGCACCCTTCTAAGTAAAATGTCGCATTTAAAAAATAGTAATAAAGCAAAAAACAAAAGTTAGAAAGCGAAGTCCCCAATTCCAAAGGAACAGACTTGTAAATTCCGTGCAGCGGGAGCGGGAGGGGCGTGTCTTAGGACGCCGGCCCTAAACGCGATGCGAGCCTGGCACTCACAGGGTTGGAAATGAATCAAAACGAAAAGTCCACACCTGGCGGGAAACGCACACAAGAAGGAGTCGCAGGGACCCCCTTCCCAACGGGAAGGTCACGGCGCGCCCCGGAGCTGTGCCCTGAGTCCCGTTTGGAGGGCAGGGCTGTGTTGCCAAACT
>NW_006284335.1:455794-456040 GCF_000327345.1 Myotis davidii | reverse complement strand
GCCCCCCCGCCCCCAATTCCAGCCCTGACTCAGTGTGGCTGAGTAAAGGATAAACCCGCTGCTGCCCGGAGGGGACGCAGGAAACGGGCGAGGGTCGGGAGGGGACTGGAAGGAGCCGGACCCCGAAGGCCAAGCTGATCGCCGCCTCCTCGCGGCTCCAGGTGCGGGGGGCTGAGAGGCCTTGGTGACCGAGCCCACCGGCGTCCGCGTGGCGCCGGGCCCCCGCTGCCCCCAGCCCCGCGTAGC
>NW_006284335.1:450590-455438 GCF_000327345.1 Myotis davidii | reverse complement strand
CCCAGCCTCGGGAGAGGTGGCTTCGCCTCTGGGACGGGTCTGCTGGGCTGGGACCGCGGCTTCCCTCCTCTGTGCTTTGATTCCCGGCGGAATAGACCCCACTCTTTGGAAAAGCCCTTCGCCAGCGCCAACGCGTCAGTCCCTGGGGAAAAGGAGGCTGTTCCTGCGCACTTTTTTCGTCTAAAAGGGGTTTATTTGCTTCCGGAGGAGGTGGTCGTAGATCTACTCGGCGCGGAAGCTGGGGGTGGGGTGGGGGCCCGGTCCGGGTGGAGACGGGGCTGTCTCAGCCCGTGGGGCCTGCCAAGGCCCGCGGGGCATCCCCGCAAGGAGCCCCCAGGCCTCATTCCCAAAGGCCGCCCTCCTGCTCTGGCCTCTCTGCCACCGGAAAAGCCCTGGCGCAGCTGGGGGCAGGGAGACACTGTAGTCTGGACGCTGGGAAATGGGGTGCGGGCTGGACTGCGCGGGCCTCTGACTCTCCTAAACCTGGAGGTGAGGCCTCCATTATGAAAAGGACCTCCAACTCCAGGAGCAAAATAGGTTTGGTGAGGGCCCATCAATGGGATCCCCAAGGCCTCTGATCTGGGAGCCAAGCTCCTCCTACAGCATCTGAGTCCCTGCATGGGGGCAGAGATGGCTCAAAGCTGGTGGCTTCAGTCAGGGGCCTAAATAGGAGGGGAAGGGACAGGTGAGGTGGCTGGGCCTGACCCTCCACCCTCAGTACCATCTGGCTTTTCCCTTGGGAAGATGTGGAAGCAAGAAGAGAGGAGACAGGGAGTGGGCCCTGCTGGGGTGAAGGGGAGGGGAGAGAAAAAGGGCTCCATGCCTTATGTACGGGAAGCAAGAGAACACCAGCCCTACTCACTGTGGTCCTTAGGCCAATGCCTTGACCCTGCTGGGCCTCAATTTCCCCATCTGAGAAAGTAGGTGGTTGTCATGGCCGACACCCCAGAACCCATCTAGAGAAGGCTCTCTACCCTGCATGGGTGGAGGGGTGCCACAGGGCTGCCCAGACTCCAGGAGACACTGGCTTTTCTGGTGCCTGGAGGCCTCCGGGCCGACCAAGGCAGCAGGGCCCTGCCCACTGTCTCTCCACCTCTCACTAGGAGAGAGGCCTGTCCCATGTGGGATACCATCACCCATCCCTTCTGAAGAGCCCTGGGATTCACAGAACCACCCAAGGGTGGAGCACCTGGAGGCCACCTTCCTGTCCTGATGATGGCTGGAGGGGGGGGGGGTTCAGAAAGGGGCGGCCCCAGTGGAAGCCACTTAACAATTTGGGGGAGAGGCAGCTGGGCTCGTGGGGTCCTAGTCTTACCAGAGCCTCTGGTAAGACATTTTCTTTGTCCCTATGGACGAGGAATCCTGGCCATTTCCTAAGCTACACAAAGACTAGGGCTGATGCCAGGGTCTGGGGCTAACTAGCCTCACCGCTCAGGGCCAACAGCTGGAGCTACAGAAATGGCATCACCTTGGACAGGCAGGGCCCTGGGTATGGTAGGTTCTATTTCCTGCAGGGACCCCTGAGGCCCCAGGCCAAGTGCACATGGGAAAGAGAAGCGGCCCAGGACCCCAGGCGGGGGACTCCTGAAGGGTGGCAGCACCCTCCCTCCGCCTCTAGGGACATCCATCCCCATCCACCTTCACCTGACCTTCTCCTCCTTGCCCTGGTGAATGGACTATGTACTTCTCTCCAGCAGGCCCTGTGGGGGCAGCCGGTGCAGGACCCCCACGCAGTCCTCACAGCCCCACTAGAGCCAAGTGTCACATCTTCTTGGGACAGGTCAGGACACTGAGGCCCCAGGATGGGGCAGTGGCCAGACCTGGAGTGGCAGGGGCAGAGAGAGAAGTTCCGAGGAGAGGTTTGGTAATGTGCCCCCTCCCCGATGGCTAGAGCTTATATTCCTACAATGGTGAGGAGGAGCAAGAGAGGGCTAAGGCCTTCCTCAATCACGTTGGAGACTTTAAGGCTCTCAGAGGAGACACCTCACTCCAGAATCTGTCCCCAAGCTCCCATAGCATACTGTAGTCCTTCAGCCAGCTCCGCCCAGTAACGGTTTTCTGAGGCTCCGAAGCTGGAGAAAGGAAGAGTGCAGCCTTTCCCTCTCCTCTCCTCCATCCCGTCCTCCGTGGGTGTGATTCAACCACCCACCGTTCGCTGGGGTTGCCAAGGAGGACGTGTCCACGCATCACTGAGCAATATAAGCAGATTGCAGAAGGAGAAAGCTTTCCTCTCAGGGCAGTGGGGAGGGGATGGGGGGTGGGGATGAGGCCGAGGCTGGTAAACTGAGTCGGGGTGCACAGGTACAGCCTCGGCTCTAGGAGTTGCCCGCCTGCCTACGCGGCACCCCTGCCGGGCGGCCGTCTAGTGCCCTGGCCGGGAGGTTGCGCACAGACACCCCTTTCCCAGCCGAGCCGCGTGGCCTTTGCCTCTCCCCCTCCGGACCTTCCCGGCTCCTTAATCCTTGCTCAGGCCGCTCCCCTTCCTATCTGTCCCCTCTCTTTCTTGACTGCCCCCTCCTTCTGCCCTGCCTGCCTCTGTGCCCGCCCGCACGTCACTGCCCCGTTGGCTCCCGCGCCGCTGTCGGCCTCTTTTGCGCACGGGCTGACGGCCCTGGCACCCTCACATCTGTCTCGCATCCAGGGTGGCCCTTGCTGTCTCGCTGTGGCCCCTCTCTCACCTCTCTGGGTCCCTCTGCTCCCTTCTCTGGGGTCTCCTCTCCTGCTCTCTCCTTCCTGAGCGTGCGCTCCGCTGGGTCTCCCTCGGTCTGGGTCCGCCGACCCTTCTCGAGGCCCCCCTCTCTCCCGCCTTCCTCCCTTCTCCGGCCCTCCCTCGGGCTCAGCCCGGGGTGGGGTAGGGGCGGTTAAAAATATTTTTTATTGGCCTGGGCTGGTGTGGCTCAGTTGGTTGAACACCGTTGTGGGTTTGGTCCCTGGCTGAGAAACCAATCGATGTTTCTCGCTCTCTCCCTTTCTAAAATCAATAAAAACGTAATTTAAAAAATACAATAAGAGCTTGTAACAGTTATAAGTTAAAATTCATGGCCCCACCCCATTTCTACTAAATTAATTTTAAAAAGCTTTTTAAACTGATTTTTAGAGAGAGAAAGAAAAAGGGAGCTAGAGAGAAACATTGGTGCAAGCAAAACATTGATGAGGCGAGCCCACAACCTGGGCATGTGCCCTGACCAGGAATTAAATCAGAAAACTTTTGGTGTATGGGATAACACCCAAACAACTGAGCCACACTGGTCCAGAGACATGCACTTGTTTTTAAGCTGGAGGAGATATAGAGATGAGAAGAAAAAGGGTATCACAAAGTCAAAACACACTCCTTCACGGATGCCCCGCGGGCTCTAGCCCGGGGACCGAGCCCATATTCTAGTTGCGGGCGCAGGTCCGTACTGCTAACCTCAGACTGCGGGTCAAAGCGACCTCCGGCCGCGGGCGCCTGGGCCTTCGCCGCAAAAGAGCTGGCCGGGAGTGGCCAGGACTGCCCTAGCGGGGAAGCCGGACCTTGGGGAAGAGGCCTGGGTCTCCGAGTGCTGTGCGGGGAGCGGACGCAGGCCCAAGCCGGCCCGAAGCCTCCCGGAGCCTCAGGAGGCAGGCACACCGGCCTCTGCTGCAGCACCCACACCCTTAGTCTTGCCTGGGGACAAGGGGCTGACTGTGAGCCGCCAGCCCCGACCGGCCCTTCTGATTCCAGGTCTGCTGCGCCTGCCTCCGTGGAGCTTGAGCTGCCCACTGGGCCTTTCCTGCCTTCTGGGTTCTTTTCCTTCCTTGACGGGGCCAGAGTCGGACTTGCCCAGCCAGTGTCCTCTCCACCGCACCCCTGTTCTTCTGGCTTTCCCCAGTTCTCGTCACCCTACTTTGGCCTCTCTGGGCCTTTCTCAACAGGGTGGGCCTGTCTTCCCTCTCTCTCACCTTCCCCCAAGTGTCTTGCTTCCCTCTGGCCCTCTCCTCACACTTACCCCAGTCTTGGCCAGCCCTCGCGACTTCATGGACGCACCTGCCCGTAGTCAGCTGCCCCTTGGGAAGGGAGGCCTGCACAGTGGCACCGGGGCCCTGCCAGCCATCTTTCTGGCCCCGTGACCCTCCAGCCTGCGCTCCGCCCTCCCGCTGGGCGCCTCAGCCAGTTTGTTCGTTTTGAGTCCAACTTTGATGAAGACTCACTGCTGTGCATCGTCTCCAGCGGCACTCTGGTTTTAATTCGTTTGAAGCGGGCAAAAAATCATTTACTGCCGATGAAATGGAAACATCGCCCCGGGGGCCAGTCTAAATAGAAAACACAGGAAGACCAGTTTCAGGATTCGTGGGGTGTTTTGAAATTCTCGGAAAGTGTTCCAGCCTACCCCTGCTGCAGACCCAGTGCCCAGAGGAATAAATCTGTTCACCCCCTCGGTGTGCTTTCCCCAAAGCAGCAATGCGGATTTGGCTGCGGGAAGCTCATCTTCCTATCTCTCGACTTCCTTTTCTTCTTGGTTTCCCTTTTTTCGTGAAACACACTGTGCACCTCTGAGCTTCAAACCTTTTCATTGAGAATCCCGAAATCTCAAAGGGGGCACCCGCCTGCGGAGCGCAGGGCAGCGCCCAGGGTCGGGGAGACCCCTGTTCCCAGACTGGGGGACACTGGCGCTGGAGCGGGTCACCCCAGGCGCGGCTTAATCTCTCCCTTCGCGGCCTGGCAGGAGGGTTTGTGCCGGGTGGCACGGCCAGGCACTAGTCCTCTGGTAGCGGGATGCCCGGGCGCCTCCCAGAGAAGAAGCAGGGCCTGCGCTCACGAGGCTCCCCATTCTCTCCCCGCAGCCGTGTTGAAGGCCGAGCAGGCGGCGGTGTTTAAATTCCCGCTGG
>NW_006284335.1:450009-450520 GCF_000327345.1 Myotis davidii | reverse complement strand
CAGCGTGGGGGGCTCCCCGCACCTGCCCCTGGAGCTGCAGCTCCGCGGGAAGCTGGAGGCCCCGGGCAGCGGGGAGCCGGGCACCAAGGCCAAGAAGGGGCGGAGGAGCCGCACGGTGTTCACCGAGCTGCAGTTGATGGGCCTGGAGAAACGCTTCGAGAAGCAGAAGTACCTCTCCACACCCGACAGGTAGCGCGGCCAGGCCTAGCTCAGCGGGCAGTGGGAGGGGGGCTGCTCGCCCTGCTGAGGGTGCACCCCGCTCTTTCCAGAATAGATCTCGCCGAGTCCCTGGGCCTGAGTCAGTTGCAGGTGAAGACTTGGTACCAGAATCGGAGGATGAAGTGGAAGAAAATAGTGAGTGTGGGAGCTACCCCTTCCCATCCCCTCCCCATGCCCTCGGTGCCTGGTGTCCAAAGGGACCCTCTCTGCTCTCTGGTGCCCTAACCCAGCCCACCTTTCTTGTTGCCCCCTGCACCCTCTGGCTTCCCGGCAGCCTCACGTGGCCGCTACT
>NW_006284335.1:430511-449019 GCF_000327345.1 Myotis davidii | reverse complement strand
GGCAGGGCGCCCTGGCCAGGGGCACAGCTCGGCAGCGCGTGCCCGCGGGCGCCCTCTCCTCCAGGGAAAGCTGCAGTTGCCTTCTCCCGTTCTCAGCCTGCCTGGGGTATCGCGTGTGGGTTCCGGTTCTTGCTCTTCGCCCCGGGCTACGGCCACAGTATGGGATTGGGACGTGGCCACTTTGCTGCTTGAAATTGGGGGAGAGACCGAAGCGCGCTGGCCCTGCAGCTCCCTAAGCAGGAGCAGGATTCGAAGCCAGGTCCTCTCAGGTGCGAATGCTCAGACACCACGCTCAGAGGCAGGCTTACGTTTCAGAACGTGAGAACCACCGCGATGGCCCCCACTCCTAGTGGCCAGGGCATCCTTTCCAAATCGTGGCTTGACCTACCCTTCCTTACTTGCATTTGCACCTCAAGGTTTAAGACTGGGGGGAGAGGAAACCCAGGCGCTTCCTGCTACCCCGTGTCCACTCAGTGGCCTGACCCTCTGTTCTCTGGGACCCTTCCCGCTCCAGGCCCGGACTAGCAAGTGAGGCAGCCACTGCACTCACTCCTCTCACTGCGAAGAGGGAAGTGAAGGCCTAGAAGTTCTGCCTGGGCTGGGGCTGGGGCTGGGCCTGGGGGGCAGGTTCCAGCTATAGCCTTTGTCAACCAGGGTTGTAGAAGGAAGGAGGGTCAATGAGGAGAGAGGAGGGGTTCTGACCTGGTTCTCCGCAGTCTGCAGTCTGTTCCAGGTCTGAGGGTTTTAGTGAATCTGAGCAGCGTGCCCATAGGCAGAGTACCCTGTGGTTCTAGGGTTTCCCCAAGGCAGCCCCTCACTGGGGTGGACTAATGGGCCGCCAAGCACCAGAATTTGAGAGTGTGTGAGTGTGTGTGTGTGTGTGGGGGGGGATGTGTCCAGGGAACCCTGCACCAAAGCATAGGGGCCCCAATGGTCCATGGAGTACAGCCCACCAGATAGAAAGCCTGAGCCGGGCCCCAAGCGGGGAGGTCTAGATTCCGGTGCCACTGGGTGGGAGAGGTCTCCCTCACTGCCTACACCGCTGCACTCCTTGGGCACAGGGGACAGGGCAAGCTTGGCAGACCCAGCCCTCCAGGACGAGAAGACCAGCCAGGCACCGGCTGGTCCAGACAGCTGGGGCTTCCTTGCTGGCGACGCCAGGAGGCCGATGACCTGCTCCTGGAGAGTGAAGACCTGGAGGTCAGCGATGTAGCTGTGGGCCGCAGCCTGCACAACCCCAGTTCCAGGTACAGGGCCGCCTCCCATCCACCAGGGGACACTGCACCCACCCTGAGTGCCACTCGCCCCTGGCCAGCTGGGCCACCAGGGCAGAAGCCTACTCCCAGATGGCCAGCAACCATGCCCCTCAACCTAGGCCCGGACTTCAGGGAGAGAAGGTCCTCTGCCCTCTCCCCTCCACCCACAGCACATAGCTCTTCTACCCAGGGTCCTCGGGAATGAAACCCAGAGATGGCACAAGCTGGCCATCACCGAGGAGGTCACTGCTGCGCCTCGTTTCCCCAGCCCAGGGTGGTAGGGCGTAGGGGGGCTGGAGGGTGGGGAGGAAGCTGGCTTGGGCGTCTTGAGTAAGCCTTGGCCTGGAGTGGGTGGGGTGGATCGTGGGGGGAGCACTGGCGGGGCTGGGGGGGGGTAGGGGGGGGTGGGGGGAGGGTGCCAGGACTTCCCAGCTGCGTGATGGCTGAGCACCCGGATTAGCTTGACGGCAGTGCCCCAAACTCACTCGAAGTTTACACTTCTGTGCTTGGCGGGGTTGGGGGTGGAGTGTGTGTGTGTGTGGGGGGGTGAGCCTTAGGGCAAATTTTGGGAGAGGGTTGACTGAAGGGTCTGGGAGGGGGATTTCATCCCCAGCCTATACCTCGGAACCTGACCAAGTCGAGGGGAGTGGGATCCTAGCTCAAGCACTTTCAGCTCGAGCCGAGCCCGTGCTCGGGGAAGGTTTGGGGAGAGGCGAGCCTGACATGAGGGGAGGGCTGGGGGGGGGTGTGTTGGGGTCCCAAGTCCACTTCAAAGTCTCTGACTTGCAGCTGGGTCTGCACAGAGCAGGCACCGCCAGGTGGTGACAGGCACAGCGGAGCGCGCTCCCATCCTCCGCAGCCAGCCGCCCTATTTTGTAAAAAATAAAGGTTTCTCTGGCTTACTCCTCCCTTGCGGTGGATGCGGTGGAGTCGCCTGGAGGATCACTGCTGGGAGCCCATAAGGGGGAAGGAAAGAAGCGTGGCCCAGGCTAGTTACCGCACCTCCTGGGCCTCCTGGCTCCGAGGGAAAGCTGGCCCGCCTTCCACTTTCAGCTGCCCTGCTGCCTGATTCTGGTTCTTCACTCCAGGGGAGCCCCTGACCCAAAGTGACATCGCTGATTCCACCCGGAGTTCCCTTGTCCAGAGGGGACCTGTTGATACCCAGAGCCTCTTCCCTGAAGGCCTCTTCAGGCCCAGGTTTCCAGGGGCCAAAACTCGGCCATGGAGGACCACAGACACCCACCGGCCCTCCAGCTCAGCCTGGCCCAGACCCTAGGAGCTGAAGGACACTTCGCACACCATCCCCTCAGCCCCACTTGAAGGAAATAGGGAGCTGCCGATCCTCACTCCCAGATGGTGGGCGGGCAGCAAGGTGACTGCAGCCTCCCGGCTGTGAGGGCTGGGTCAGCTGGGCTCCCACCAAGCGCTCCATGGCCCTGTCCCTGGGCCACTCCACACTCAGTGCAGGTGAAGGCGGGTCCACTTTCTGTTCGAAGTAAGGCCTGGTGGAGGCCCCTGACCTGGCAGGACCTTCCCTGCTGACCCCTCTCTCACTTTGCAACAGGCTTCTCACTTGTGTGACCAGAAATTCCTTTTGTCCTAGTTCTCACACTATATTACTGAATATCATCGGCTCTAAGGCAACATTTTCCCACTTCTCAAATCTGGGTTCATATGCCACCTGTGAGGCTGTGGCCAAGGGGGTGGGACTGTTAGATGCCGAAGGGGATCCATTCAGAGGCGACTCTGACCTCAAAGAAGTTTTAGGGACACCTTCACCCACTGATTTCTCTGATAGTCTGTCTCCCTTTATGTAAACTCAACAGTGATCTGTGATAAAAATCTATGTCTTTTCAAAAAATACGTTTTTATTGATTTCAAAGAGAGGAAAGGAGAGGGCGAGAGAGATAGAAACATTGATGAAAAGAGAAACATCTACCAGCTGCCTCCTGCATGCCCCCTACTGGGGATCGAGCCCACAACCTGGGCATGTACCCTGACTGGAGCGGAACCAGTGACCTCCTGGTGCATGGGAGGACACTTAACCAATTGAGCCACACAACCAGGCAAAAATCTATGTCTTTGTAGGCCAAAATGGGATATTCTGGGCAATATATAAGCAATGGGTTAGCGCTTCATTGGCAATATTTTAAAAATGTTTCTTTGTGCTTCAGGAAATAATGGTCTCTGACATCAGTGACATCACAGACACTTTCATATCAATCTCACACTTCCGGGGCCATTCATTCATTTAACAAACAGGTACTGAGTGTGAGTTCACAGTGCTGAAACGCAGGCCCTCTGTCCCTCTCCCCTGATTCCTTGATCCAGTAATAGTAAAGTAGGTGCCTTACTTCCACTTCCCAGGTGAAAAGAAAACTCAGAAATGTTAGGCAACTTGCCTAGGAACACACAGCTATTAACAGCAGGATTTGGGTCAGACTTCAGCGCTGTTGGTCTCCGCTGTCTCTAACCCAGCAGCCTTGAGGCTCAGTTTGGGGTGTCCCAGCTGCCTTAGAGCCCCTAATGGCCTCTGCCTGCCTGGAATCCATTTGCTCACCAAGTATTTGTTAAACACCTGCTGTGTGCCAGGCACTGTGCTAGGCATGGGAGATACAGCTTCTGACCTAAGGACCTCACACTGGAGGTGAGGAGGCTTGGACAGAAGGCAAAGAAGCTACAATTAAATTCAAAAGAAGATTTTAGGAAGTGACACATGCCATGTAGAAAACACAGCGGGTGGTAGTGGGTGAAGAGGTGAGGAGGGGACCTAGGCTCTGCCCAGAAGGCAGTGGGGAGGCGGCTGCCTCCTGGGTCTAGCCCCAGGCAGACACCTCCATCAGCCCAGCCCCTCTGAACTTGGTGTGCACACAGCCAGAGCCCTGGCAGCTCCGCCTCCAGCCTCCAGCAGGCAATTTGCCTCCCCCTCCCCCTTTTCATAAGGATGCAATTTTCTGCGTGCTTTAAGGACATTAGAAGGGCATTTGACTGACGGGCCATGCGAAACACATTAGCAGCGAGGCCCAAGACACTGGAGGTGGTGCCTGCTAGGGAAGGGGCAGGTGGAGGTGGAACAGACCCTGGGGATAGTGGGGCTGGGGTTGTTCCTAGGTTGAGGGAGACAGAGATGCAGAAAGAGGAGAGGGAGGGAGGAAGGAAGGGAGGGAGGGAGAGAGAGAGAGAGAGAGAGAGGGGAGAGAGAAAGGCATGGTGGGTGGGGTGGGTGAAGGTAAAGAAACAGTGGAGAGGAAGGAGAGATAATAGATGCAGAAGAGAAAGAGAAAGGGGCTGGAAGGAGAGGAAGGTGGAGACAGGCAGGGCTGGAGGGAAGTGATCACAGGAATGGGGTCGTGTCTGAGGTGCACTCTCTCCTAGACGGCCATGTGACCCTGGCCAGGAGTGAGTGTTGCCTTCACCAAGGCCGTGGCTCACTCAGTGTTTCAGCCTCTCAAGCACCAAGCTCCCTTTTCCCCCAAGACCCTTGCGCATTCTGTGTCCAGGCCTGTGGTGTTCCCTGCACTCCCCTACTGCCCCGTCCCTCCTCCTCCTTCCTGGGCTACCCATCATTCCCAGGGCTGCCTGCTCTGACTGCCCTTGCCTTGCTGGCTGGTACTCATCTCTGCTCTGATGCCTCTGTATTCACCTGGAGGCTGTTCTGAGGCGCGGCTGTCTTGGTCCTGGTACAGCTTGAGTTCAACAGCAGCAGCTCCTCTCCAGCTGGCATTCTCCTTCGCAACAAGGAACATCCCATTTGCAGAATCCTTCCTGGCTTTTGCTGGGTCCAATGCCTATCATGGATGCTCAGAAAATTCCCAGAGCTGGGAAGGTACCTGGCCGGGCTCCTTCCCTTCCATGGTCTCTACAGGATTCTTCCTTCCTGTCTTATCAGGGGCTGGATGTGGGCACAGAGGGGGTCTGGAGAGCTTTGGACTGGTCCTGGAGCCAGGCACCGTCCAGGGTGCTCCTGGGGATGGAGCCCAGCTGGAACCCAGGGCCTTCCCTGAGCATGCAAGTGTGCCCACACCAGCTTCACCATTTATGGAGCATGAGCACCAGGCACTGACCATGTTGGTTAACCCTCATCAGCTGGCTGCCATGTCCATTTCTCAGATGAGGGAACAAGCACAGACAATGGGTGACTGGCCCGTGTTCACACAGGCAGAGCTGAGGTATAAATTCAGGCAGAGCTACTTCCTGTGCCATCTCTATATCCTCAACCCTGAGGGGATCCCCACAAAGGGGGTGGAAATAGCAGGGGTAGCTTGGCTCCGTGGTGAAGAACCTGGGTTCTAAGCCAGGCTGCCTGAGGTCAAATCCTAACTTCATCACTCATTGGCTGTATGACCTAGGACAGGTTACCTGCCATCTCTGTGCCTCAGTTTCCCTCTCTTTAAATTAGGGGCCAATAGCTCTAACTGGTTTGTCTCAGTGGATAGAGCGTCGGCCTGCGGACTGAGGGGTCCCAGGTTCGATTCCGGTCAAGGGCATGTACCTTGGTTGCGGGCACATCCCCAGTAGAGGGTGTGCAGGAAGCAGTTGATCGATGTTTCTCTCTCATTGATGTTTCTAATGCTCTATCCCTCTCCCTTCCTCTCTGTAAAAAAAAAAAAAAGAATAAAATATATTTTAAAAAATAAATAAATTAGGGGCCAATAACAAAATTCTCCCATCCTCTTTGAGATGCCTGACTATTTAGCCAGAGGATTTCCTACAAGGGTTTGGAGATAGTGTAATTTACCATCATGAGCCATTTTTTGAGAGGTCACCAGTTCATGGATTTCTGGCCCTGGGAGGGCAAAGACCCTGCCTATCCTGCCCACCCCTGGCCCCTCATTCCTGGGGCGGTGCCTGGGACACATGGTGAGTGCACCAGGAACATCTGTGGGCCTCAAGAGTGAAAGCCATTACAGGCAGGGAGGTCTGGGGCCACTCCCCCACCTTTGTGCTGAAGATGTGACAATATGACAATAGCCTGGCCTTCCCTCCATGAGGCTCTAGAATGCAGTTCCCCCTTCTCCTAGGGCCATGTGGCGATAAACGAGGCAGGGGCAGGGCGATGGGTGGGTCTTTGTTAGCCTGAGTGTGGGCCTGGGATGGGCTCCACTTGTTGAGGTTTGGGGCTCAGGGCTATGTCATTTCTAACTTATTCTTCAACAGCTCCCATCCCCCTGGCCAGGCCAGCCCACCATTCACCCTCTCCTGTCACCACTCTCTGCCTGGCCATATCCTGCCCCACCCTGTGGGTTGCCCCATGACCAGGCCCTCTCACCATCCCAAACTCCCCTGCCTGCGGCATCATTTTTGCTCTTCTTTGGTTGGCCAATGTCAGGTACTTTTCAGGCACAGAGTCTCCTGAGGTTCTTCTGACTTCATCCTGTCTGGGTTGGGCATCTTGGGACGCTCCCACATCCATCAAACTTGCCCAGTGCCTGGACACTCATGCACATCCCCTCCAGGCTGTGGGCAGACAACGTCAGGCCTGCAATGAATGAATGAATGAATGAATGAATGAGTGAGTAATGAGCCAGATCTGACTTCTACCTGCAATCGCTGGCTTCCCATTGGCTGAGGGCTTCTGCCACCAGAGCCCACACCTGTAGGGTAAAGACCCTGCCCATCCTGCCTACCTCTGTCCCCGCCATAAGGCTCTAGAATGCAATACTCCTTCCCATGTCCCTGATGAGCAACCCCCAACCAGTGACTGCCAAGGAGTAGGCCAGCAAGCACAGCCCCACACTCCCAATTGTGCACCATGGGTGCTTTCTGAGGACGCTTCCCAGCTCACAGCTGCTGGATCCTCTGTGCTGTATGCCCACCTTTGAGCAGCTGCTGGCTTTACTTCAACTGTGCAGTAGGCACCCTGGCTTGTGAAGAGGAGGGGGAGGGGAGAAAAGGAAGGAAGCAGAGAACTGAGAAGAGAGAAGAGAAGGCAGAGGACACCAGTGCTGCCCTGATGTTCTGTGTGTGTGATGCCACTGCTGCCGCTCAGAAACTTCTGGACACCGGCCTGCACTTCCTGTTTGTCAAGAAGACGTTGGGAGTTGTGTGAAACAAACTAGTATGAGCACTTTTAAAGAAGGGGCAGTGTGTTTGTTTGTAGCGGCCCAAGTGCAAGCCGTGGGGAGGGAGGGAGGATGCAGAAGCCACACCATAAGGTCCTGTGGGAGAAATCCCAGGCCTGGGTGCTCTGAGTATGCACCATTCATTCATTCATTCATTCATGCACCCACATGCTCATTCCCTCCTTTGATCCCACAACAAAAAGTTATTTATGCCTATGTGTACACCTATGCAGCACTATTCCCAATAGCCAAAAGGTGGAAACAATCCAGGTTGTCTATCAATGGATGAGTGAGTGAACAAAATGTGATCTATACATACAATGGAGTATTGTTCAGCCTTAAAAATAAGGAAATTCTGACAGATGCTACTACATAGAGGACATTATGCTAAGTGAAATAAACCAGTCACAAAAGGACAAATACTGTGTGATTCCACTTAAATGAGGTACATAGAGTAGCCAAACATACGGACAGAGAGTAGAGTGGTGGTGGCTAGGGGCTGGGTGTTGAGAACATGGGGAGTTAGTATTTAATAGGTACAGTTTTCTAAGATGAAAGAGTTATAGGAATGGATGGTGGTAATGACTTACAACAATGTGAATGTATTTAATTCCACTGAACTGTACAGTTAAAAATGGTTAATAGTAAATATTGTGTTATGTATATTTTAGCATAAAAATTGTTTAAAAATGCATATATTCTTGCTTTATCCACTGAATATTCATAGATACAATACACCCCGTAGTAAGAGCACCCCCACTGTGGACTGTAAGTATCATTTCCACGGAAAGGAGCCAGGGGTCCATAGAGAAATGGCTGGTCTTTGTCTGGGGCAGAAAATGTATAAGATGAGCCTGGAGCTTCTTGTTATCACAAACAGCAAGACAGTGACAAGGACTACGGGGAACATGTGACAAGAACACAGGGACCAATAAAAAGACCCCTCCCCCCCATGGAGAAATATGGGGTAATTTGACCAACAATAATAAGTGCGATGGATTGAAACAAATCAACTATTTGAAAAACTGAAGATTTTATTTTATTTATTTTTTAATTGAAGAATATGTAGAAATTTATTTGAAGTTCCTCAGAGATGAAGGGGGAGCAGGGTTGACACTATACATCACAGCAAAAACCTTCACAATCTTTGAATATACCTTCTCCCAAAGTTCTACTACATGCACCCAGTGGCCCAATTACCTTCATTTCTCATTTTAAAAAAAAATGAAGACTTCCACCTTTCTCTTTACCCCCCTTCTCCTCTCATGCCCACCCTCAGTTCTTTCCATCTACAACCCTTTATCCCATCACTTGTCATTTCATCTTTGCTGTCGTTTTGAGTTTGAATTTGTTGGTCCAGGGAAGAGGGCGGGGGAAGGTGCAAGGGAGGCAAAGTTGTGCTGGAAAGATGGCAATGGCTTTGGTTTGCTCTGGGCAGTTCTTTCTTCCTCTTAAATTAATGTCCGTATGATCATTTATCATTAAAGTTATAAACCTGTTATATTCAATTTTACAATTGGTCTGATAAGACTTTCGCACATAAAATATTGTAAAGTACAAAAATACCCCTCTCCCTCATAGAAAAAAAAAGTTATTTGTGACGACACTTTAAGTAGACTCAAGCGAGACGCCACTTAAAATCCGTAAGCATGAGCCTGGGTACCTTTGCCCAGCTCCTCCGTGTTCCGGTGGGTTCTATGGACTAGGACTCAGCACTGGCTCCGGGGTCTCCTATCACGTGGATCCTGCAGGGCCTGTGGAGACACAGCTCACCTTTCCCAGCTTCTTCCTTGAATTGCTGCATGCAGTCCGGGAAAGCCATCATCGCCGGGCCCAACTTGTGGTACAAGCGAGCGCTCTGCCCTCGGGCCCAGAACAAGGGCAGCTCAATGGGGGCCTCTGTTAATGACTTCAGAAGGGAATGGTTTCCACAGGGAACAGTGGATACCCCTGACACTCCAGACCAACTGCGTTAGTGCCAGGAGCAGCAAGGCCGTCTGCCCCCAGGCTGCGCTGATCTCATCCAGCACACAGACCATGGGGATGCACCCCAGCCTGAAGTTACCCATGACCGGCAAGGGGCTGTCATAGCGGATTGCAAATGTTGGCCTGACCCGAAGGCGTTGGTGTTCTCTAGCCAGGCTAACGGGTCTGGGTGTACCACAGCCCAGCGGGTTCTCCATGCTCCTCCACTCCTCATGCAGTTCCAGCTGTTGCCATTGCAGTTTACTGTAGTCCCTGTGGAACTGCCCTTCCTCCAGTCCAGGTCCTTCAGCCCTTCGGCTCCCCCTGCCGTGTCTCCCTCTCCCCTTCTGGTCCCCAGGCAGCGTCTGTAGTTCTCACTCTCAGATTCTGAGGTAGTGAGCCATATGTCCAGCTGCTCCAAAGGCTGTCAGTATGGTCCTCGCACAGGGGGTGGTCCAGACCTCCCCCCGAAAGGATGTGAAAAAGCCTCTGGGTGTTACTGGGAGTCCTCCCAGAGCCCAGCTGCCCAAGCAGGTGAGGTTGCTGGAGCTTACCTGGACATCTTGCCATTGCCAGGGAGGGTCCTGCCAGAGGCACCCTCTTGTAGCTTTTCAAAGTCTGTCCCCATTCTGGAGGAAGACCCTTCCTCCGGAGTTTCTCCTGGCTCTGCCCCCCCTCCCCCCAACCCCCAGCCCCCGCCACCTGGGGGGAGCTTCGGTGCTGCAGGTTCTTGGCTGCGGTCAAGGCCTAAGGTCTCTGGGACCGTCAGCTTCAGGGCTGGTAGCTGCACTGGCAAATGAAGTGGATGGAGTATGTGGTGGAGGCCTTGACTTTCACCTCTGATTCTAAGTTTCCTCTGGCTCCCCAGTTACTTCTCCATTTATACTTTTTAAGGTCTTTTACAGGAATGATTCTTTTAAAATGCATGTCTCATCTGACACTCTCCCCCTTCAAACCTTACAGTGGTCCCCTGAAGATGTCATGATATTAAGACAAACTCATTATACTCAGGCACCACTTAACAACTGGAGTGTGTTCTGAGAAATGTGTTGCTAGGCAATTTCACCATCGGTGAACACCATAGAGTGTACTTACACAAACCTAGATGGTCGAGCCTAGCTCACCCCGGTGCTCATGGGTGACAAGCCTGTACGGAGTGTTACTGTGCAAAATAACATGAGATTAAATTAAGCACAAAAGAAAATGCTCCAATCCAGAATTGCAGAAAACACAAGATGTCTGCTGTCTGCACAACATGCTACTGTTTTACAACAAACTATTTTTTAAAAGTTGAAAGGGTCCACCCTTGCCCTAGCTGGTTTGGCTCAGTAGATAGAGCGTTGGCCTGCGGACTGAAGGGTCCCAGGTTCGATTCCCATCAAGGGCACATGCCTGGGTTGCAGACTCCATCCCCAGGAGGGGGAGTGTAGGAGGGAGCAAATCAATGATTCTCTCCCATCATTGATGTTTCTATCCTTCTCTTCCTCTCCCTTCCTCTCTGAAATCAATAAAAATATTTTTAAAAAATTTATAAAAAAGAGTGCACCCTAAAAATAATGATAAAAAGTATAGTAACTACATAAATCAATACATAGTCATTTATTATCTTTATCAAGTATTATGTACTATACACAAAGTATATGCTGTACTTTTACACAGCTGGCAGCGAAGTTGGTTTGCTTACACCAGCACCACCACAAACCTGTCAGTAACATACTGCACTACGGCTAAGGCATTACGAGATGATGGGGGTGTTTCAGCTCCATTGTAATTTTCCTGGGTCACTGTGTATATGTGGTCCATCATTGACCGAAACTGTGCAGTGCCTCACTGTGGCTGTATTGGAGGATGCTAGGTGTTATGGCTGACTGTGTGCCTTCCCTCCAGTTCATATGCTAAAACCCTAACCTCCCAAGTTATGGGTTGGTGAAGAGCAGGGACAGGCTGGGGGCTTCATTCTGCATGGAAATCTGGGAAATAATCCATGTGCCCTCCTTCCTCCTCAGAAAGACTAGTGCCCACAAAGAAGAGCTTTCTCCCAATGTCAGCTGCCCAGGACGCCTGTGACAGGGGAGCGTTTTGTCACGGGAGGTGTGCAATGCAACGGGGCCCGAGAAGGACTGCTGGGACAAGTGGGGCTGCATCGGAGTCAGGGTTTGTCTCTCTAGTCTATAAACAAGGACAATGGAGCTAAGGGTGAGTGGATAAGAACCAGGTTGTCATTTTTGGGCCCCCAAACTGCACGGCCACCCCCTCTGCCTGTGGCGTCTGTGCTGGCGGTTGAAGTGTGGGCCGCGAGGAGGACTTGAGCTCTGACGCTGACAATGCCATGTGCTGTCGGATGCAAGCACGCACTCAGAGTCCCTGTTGAAGGGGACACACGGGAGTGTCCACGCTGCTGTGCCCCTTCCCTGCTGGTTCTTGTCGGCAGGACAAGCCACTGTTCACTGCCATCTTCACTACAAAGTGCTGTTTGTGAGTTTTTAAAAAGCACACTTTCTCTGAGTGACTCATGCATTTAAAATCATTTTAATATATTTTACACACTCGTGTATAAATGGGGCCATGTGTTTCTTTTTATTAAAGGCGTCTTATTTAGGCTGGTCATCATATGACCAGGAGGCTCTCCGTGAGGCCCAGAATGGTAAACAGTGTGGAAGGCAGCTCTGCCACATGGGCGTCTGGTGGTGCCTGTGCCCAGTGGTCCCCTCTGGGGTGCTGGAGGCCTCCTGCCCATGAGATGCCCGCCTGGGACCCTGGGACCTGATCCAAGGCCACAGGGAAGGGGCTGGTCAGGTAAAAATGTTGTCGAGTCCTGGTCTACACACCGTGCAGGCCCAGGAGTGGACCAGGAGGCCAGGTCCTGTCCCCATGGGGCCGACTTAACTTGTTGCATTTTTGAGAACCGGCAAAGAGGTTAGCGCTCTGGAGGTGCAAAGGTGTCTGAGAACCAGCCCTGCCCCCATCAGCTCACACTGGGGAAGAGGTGGACATGTGCACGATCCCCACCTTCCTGCTTGTTCTCTTTGAGGCCCCTCTGACTTCCGAACACCCACTTCTGCTCCAACCCCTTAGCCACACTGGCCTCTGGGCTCTTTCTCTAACACCGGCCCCAGGGCCTTTGGCTGGGCTGTTCCCACTGCCAGGACTGCTGCCCCTCCAGACATTGACACAGACAGCCAACTCCCTCTGCCTCTCAGAGGCTGTCTTCTCTGTAGGCCCTTCGCCCTCCTATCCTCACATTATAGCCTTCAGCCGAGCACTGCAGCTCACTGCCTCCCTTCCCTGTGCCAGCGTTCTCTCTGCGGGATGCATTATCTGTTGTTTTTATTTTCTCTGGTTTATGCCTGTCTCCCCTTCTAGAATGCAATCTCCAAACACTCATGTCCCAGCTTCCAGGACAATGCCTGGCACATAGCAGGTGTTTGATACATATTTGGGGACTGACGGGAGAGATGTGCTGCTTGAATATGCTGCCCACGTTTCAGTTGGGTATGTACCAGCGCAAAACTGCTGGGCCACAGATGTGCGCAGGTTCAGCTCAAGGAGGAACTGCCAACAGCTCTCCAGAGCAGCTACCCGCAGTGCCCCCGCCACTTGCACTGTCAGTCTCCTCCATGTCACCTGTTCTGTGGCTGCAGTGGTGGCTCACTGGGATTTTAGTTGCACTCGTCCCTTTTCTACGTTTATTGCCACGTGTATGTGCTCTTTGTGAAATGCTTACTCAAGACTTCTGTCCAGTTTCCAATGGGGCTGCGTCAGTGTGCTCTTTGGTATTAAGTTGTAGAAGTCTGTACATGTTCTGGATGAAATCTTTTGTTAATGCAGGAGTTGAAAGGAGAAGCTGGGCCCTGTGGTATGGTCAGTACCCATCACACTCCTTCCCTTCCTGTCTGCTGGGGGTTGGGTGCACTGCAGGGCCATCCCGCAGACTGCCCAGGGGAGTGGGCCCAGGGTGACTAGAGGGCTGATAGAAATGTGCCTCTCTGGTTTGCTTTCCCAAGGCCTCCCCCTTTTTTGTGTGCCATTATCTTATCAGTGGTTTTATCAACATGTAATTTTACAAATGTGGTTGAAAAAATTCCTTTTTATTTTTTATATTTGTATTGATTTCAGAGAGGAAGGAAGAAGGAGAGATAGAAACATCAATGATGAGAGAGAATCATTGATCGACTGCTTCCTGCACACCCCTTACTGGGGATTGAGCCTGCAACCCGGGCATGTGCCCTTGACTGGAATCAAACCCGGGACTGCAGGTCGATGCTCTATCGCCTGAGTCCAACCAGCCAGGGCGAAAAGCTCCCTTTTTAGAAATTGTGCTCAGGAGGAACCGGGACTCCCGTCCCAGGCCACCCCCACTACCCCCCACCCTGGCCAACTGCATCCTTGACACTTTGCTGGGGTTCCCACCTGAGCCCCGCTGGCCTGCAGGAGGATGGTCTGGGAACTGCTGTCCTCAGATTCTATTTCGAGGCTGCCTCCAGTAGTGTGGAGACCCTCCTCAGAGGCCGGAGTGGAAGCCTGCTTGGTGCTCTCATGGTCACTCTGTTGCGCCATCATTTCCAAGTATCTGCTTCCCCAGCTGACTGGGTGGCCTAAGAGGGCAGGGCCAGTGCTGCCCTGGCCACTCAGGACCTGACACCAGCGCACAGGAGGCCCAGTGTGCAGTCAGTGCTCCGTGTGCGAGGTCTGAATGTGGAATGAAGCCATGTGTCTGGGCCTTGGAGCTGTGTCTTCCCTGGTAGCAGAGGCTCCAGAGTTCGGGCCTCTGGGCACCACCGCCTCAGCTTTCATTGGCTGGTCTGCCTCCTGCTTGTCTGACCTGCAGACCTGATTCATCAGGACTCGCCCCGTGGTTCTCTTTACAAGTGTTTGCTTTTGGAGGGTTTGGTAGATCTTTTCATTGGTTTACAAAATAATAGTTTCTTTAAAAAGTAATAATAGTTTCTTACTTCTATATTTCAGAAATTTGCAATATCTTTTTAAAATAGACTTTATATTTTAAAGTAGTTTTGGGTTCACAGGAGAATTGAGAGGGAGATATAAAGATTTCCAATACACCCTCTGCTCCCACCCCACGCACAACCACTCCCACTATTAACATGCCCCACCAGAGGATCCATCCGTCACAATCCGTGGACCTACATGGACACTCATCATTACCCAGAGTCCATAGTTCACCTTCAGGTTCACTTTTGCTGAGGTACCTTCTATGGGTTTGGACAAATGTATATTGAGCTGTATTTGCCATTACAGTTCCACACAGAGTAGTTTCATTGCCCTAAAAATCCTCTGCCTATTCATCCCTCCCTTGCCCTTAATCTCCGGCAACTACCGGTCCTTTTATTTTCTTCATATTTTTTGCCTTTTCTAGAATGTCATATGGTTGGAATCATATGGTAGCTTTTCCAGACTGGCTTCTTTCACTTAGTGGTATGCGTTAAGGCTCCTCCATGTCTTTTCATGGCTTGACAGCTCTTTTCTGTTTAGTGCTGAATAACATTTCATTGTCTGGACGGACCACAGTTTATGTCTCCATTCACCTACTGAAGGACATCTTGGTTGCTTCCAAGTTTTGGCAGTTATGAGCAAAGCTGCTATAAACATTGTTTAGAGATTTTTGTGCGGATATGTTTTCACCTCAACTCCTTTGGGTAAATATTAAGGACCATGATCGCTGGACTGGATGGTAAAAGTATGTTTAGTCCTAACCCCCAGGACCTCAGAATTGGGGGGTTAAAGAGGAAATGAAGGTAAAATGAGGTCATTAGCGTGGGCCCTGATCCAATGTGACTGGTGTCCTTATAAGCAGAAGACACAGACACACACAGGACTGAGCATGGGAGGACACAGGCAGAAGACGCCCATCTACAAGCCAAGGAGAGAGGCCTCAGGGAAACCAGCCCTGCGACCTTGATCTCTGACTTCCGGCCTCCAGGACAGTGAGAAAATGCATTGCTGTTGTTGGAGCTGCCCAGCTGTGTGTTTGTTATGCAGCCTGAGCTGACTGAGACGGACACCAGTGACCTCCACATCAGCAGACCCAGGACTTGCTTCCAGTGCTTTATGTCAAGAGGCAGAATGGTCAGTGGTCACTTCCTGACCATCCCCAGCAGGTGGCCTCACCCCCTTCCTAACTGCAATCCTGAGTCCATGACCCCTCTTGCCCAGTTCTCTCCCACTCCACTGCCTTCTCCTCTCAGGACCCCCTTTCCTCCTCCTCGTCTGTCAGGCAGGGCTCCTGAGGGGTCTGCCCTTAGCCCCTGCTCCTCTCCCTCCAAACTACAAATGTGAACTGCTGGCCTGGCCTCTCCCTGGTTCAGTTTGCCAGACCTGATTTCTTTCTGGGATATCTGACTGGCACCACAGACTCACCATTCTCTCCTTCCCGCCCCTCCGCCCCCCAAGCCAGGTTTCATCAAATTGTCACCTGCTGCCTCTGCCTTCACCTGAGTGACCATCCTGTCGATAGAGCTCCTGGTCTCCCCACAACTCTTTTCACCTTCAATCAGTTTCCCAAATGCCTTGGCAGAATCTTCCCACGGCACAGAACTGCCTTTGTCCCTTGGTCCTGCTTAAAAGTCTCGGAGTTTCCAGTGGCTTTAAGCCTCCAGCCACACCCTCATACCCCTCCATGCTCTCTGCACTCACTGACTTTGTTTTAGCTCCAAATCTACACACTGTCCTACTCCATGCCTTTGCACAAGCCACACTCTCTGCCTGGAATGCTCTCCCACTGCCCTTGCCTAATCAATTCCTCTGTATCCTTCCAGACAGTACTCGAAGGCCATTCCCTCTGAGACCCTCCCTCAGCCGCTACCATGCACGGACACTGCTACCTGTCTGTGTCCTCCAGGCGCTTACTTGGCAACACTGATATGAGATGATTCCTCATGCCGCACGGAGTGCAGTGGCCACACTTCCATCACATCCCCAGAGCCAAGCGCAGTAGGTGCTCAGGAAGGACCTGGGGCTGGTGATTAAATGACGTTTCAATGATGAGGACTGGGTGAGAAACGCTGAGGGGAGGCCTGGGGTGTGGCCAGGACCAGTGGTGGCTGAAGTTTATGCAGGTACCCTGGCGGGCTGAAGGGTCCCCCTGCTATTTCTCCTGGGTCTTGCCCTGCCAGTCCCTGACCCTGCTCCATAGCTCTCCTTTCTCTACCCTCCCAGAAGCCTGATAGCTGCTCAGATTTTCCACTCTAGACTTGCAGCATCGGCATGCCCCCCACACCAATGGTTTGGCCATTGTTCTCACAGCCATGTGAGTATCGAACAAACAGATGTTTATAGTTAATCTCTAATTTTGCCATCAAAAAATATACAATCTTGGGTAGAAACTGAAGAGGAAAGAATTTTTTAATTTACAGTGTCTCCCTACAGTCCCAATTCTGAAATTTGAAATTGCTGAACGGACTCCAAATTCAATATTCCAAGTCAAACAAATCTATGTATTCTCCAAAAGGAAGTATTGAATGTCTGACCAAGACGGAGCAGGACAGGAAAGTCAGGGAGGAGGGGAAGCCACCGCTCACCAGCCACGTGCTGCTCCCCAGCACGCCTCTTTCCCACTGCTTGCTACTTCTTTCTTCTTGTCTTTTTAATGACAAAATGCCTCTCTCAGTTGCCTTCTTCGAAGGATCCTGGCTTGTCAGTGTCCACCCTCTGCCATCAGGGCTGGGTCTGGGGCCGGGTGAGCCTGTGCCCTCCTAGGGGAGTAGAACTGGGAGGAGATTCGTGACAATACTGGGATGGATCAGGTCTGTCTCGGGGGAGACCCACTTCTGGGCTGTCAAGAAGGTCAATGCAGGTGGACACCCTGGATCTGGGCCTGGAGGAGAAGCAAGCAGTGACAACAGAGTCAGGGCCATCAGGTGGGAGGAGTCTGGGGATCAGGGCAGGGCTGAGGGGGCATGTTTGCAGGAACTTAGGGAAGAGCTGAATGACCGAGGGCACATTCTTAAACTCTACCCTGGGCTTGCCCCACCCCTCAGCTGGAATTCACCTCGTCCTTGGCCCCTTCCCTACTCCTGCAGGCTACTCCTTGGAGTTCTTGGACATAAGTTTCTGCTGGGACAGTAAGTGGCCCTTTCTGCTTCTTCTCCAGCCTCTCCAAGGCTTACTGACCTGGTGACACAAATCCAACTCCTAGATGCTGTCCCTCCCCTCCACTCGGTGCCTGATCCTTCTACTGCTCAGCCCTGTGCCTGGCCAGGTGCGTGGCTCCCAGCTATGGCTTTGACCTCACTGCCTATGAGCCACCCTTGCCTCAAAGCTTGTAGGTGGCAGAATTTGTCTCATAGAGAGTCTTGGAGAAGTTGGGAAGCCTCTATTTCACAAATGGAAAGTTGGAATTAAGCCACCTGCCACGTTAGCCCAGACTCTCCTGGTTGCAAGTGATAGAAACTAACCCTCACTGCTTTGAACATCACTGAGAAGCCCAGGAGCTTGGAGATCCAGGAAAGGAAACAAATGCCGTCAGTGGGTGCCCCCCTGCATAACCCCCTGCAACCGCACCCCCTTGCTGAGCCCTGTCATAGTGGGGGCAAGATGGCAGGGGTTTCTAGGCTGCCTTCCCAGCGCAGTGGCCACTTTATGGGAAGGAACCTCTTTTCCAACAGCCCAAGTAGAGAGGTGAATGGCTTTCCCGAGGACCTGTGTTCATTCCTGTAACAGTCACCATGGTGGGTGGAGCTGGCGGGGTGGGCCCAAGCTCTGCACTCATCCCACATCCCAGGGCCTGGTTAGTCCCATAACCACAGGAACCAAGGGTGGAGCCTGAGGGGCAATCACTGGATGGGGCTGAAGGAGAGTGGAGGGAGGGGATCGCTAACAGGTTCCTCTACAGCAGCCAGGTCACACTGCTCACAGCCTGGGGGGCCAAGATTTCAGGTGGGGTCCTTTGGGTGTCTCAGGGTCTGTCCTGTCCTACTCTCCATGCTGTCTCTTCCGAATGACCTCCCTGTGGGTGTTACCAGGGGCTCCCTCTCTACTTTTGCTGGAGGAGTAGCCAACAGGGCCCCTGAGGAATCCATGCTGAGCACACAGGATCACCGCTCACTGAGTGCTCCCCCGGGTCTTGGCCAAGCAGGAGACACATCGTTTTCTACCAGAAGGCGGTCATCAGCGCTATGCTCTCGTGGCGAAGCTTTGCTGACAGAATGGGCTTTTGAAGTCCTGAGGCTGCATCTCATTCAAGCAAAATTCACTCAACAAATGTTTGCT
>NW_006284335.1:415605-430268 GCF_000327345.1 Myotis davidii | reverse complement strand
TGGTGGTGGCAGGGGTGAGGCAGTCAGGCCCAGGTCCTGTTGGGTTTGCAATCAGAGCACCTCCTCACGTGTTGGGGCCTCCTGCTGACTGACTCGGGGTGCTGCCCTGCGAGTATTCCCAGGGTGGGCACACGCTTCGGTCACCCATGAGCCCGTTTAGAAAAGGCGGCAACGTTCACACGCGGCCCCACTGAAGGCGGGAGCAGTAGAACTGACTTTATGGACGCGCTGTGGCTGGTGCCACATCCCTGTCTTGCTTGACTCCGACCTTGGTTCCGCTGCCCATGTGCAGCCAGGGGAGGGCCAGATGTGGCAGCCGTCACCGGAGCCATGAGCCAGTACCACCTTATGCCAGCATCATGCTGGGGGCTGGCCAGCCTGTGGCCCACGCCCATGGCTCCTCCCCTTAGCTCTGATGTCCATCCCTCGTGCGAATTCCACCAACGGTCAGGTGTCAGGTGCAGGCACTTGATTAGGGGGATTCCTGAGGCCGCAGTGTCAGACTTGGGAGACGAGGTCGCGCGGGGGCTGAGGCCAGCCCTGGGGCTCTGTGTGGCCTTGCAGGGGAATATGGACAGACTCTCCATCGAGAAAGATGGCTGTTTCTCAGAGTGGCTGGGGTGTTGATGATAGTGAGGCCTCTGTGCAGGGGAGTGGGTGTGAGTGCGAGTTCCCTGAGATGAGAGACGCCTGGCTCTGCACTCTGAGGTCTGCTGGGGGCAAGGTGAGCTCCATGGGGGTGGGGGTGAGGTTAGAAGCCCCTGTTTCTTTTATTGGCTGTACCATGAGCAGTGAGGGCTCAGGGGCTGGAGATCTCGAGGGCACCTGTGTGTAAGGGCGCAGTAGCACCCATCCATCTCCACTGGGCATCGGCCCAGGGACATAGTCGGAATCTAGTTTGGGTCCCTCATGTACAAAGATGGACTAGAGCACATCCAAAGGCCCCATTTACCCTCATCACCCCGTGCCCCCAGTATCTATCCCTGGGACCCCTCTCCCCATTACCTGTCCCCCACCTCCCGGGATGGGCCCAATTACCATGAAACCCAATCCTTCCAGGCTGATGCTCAGTCAGTGGGGGCTCCTGTGTGTTTTCCTGACAATAGAATCAGGGAAGAGAAAAGCAAGATGGGGGGGGGGGCGGGGGGGATGGGCTTTAGACTGTGAGAGCCCGGCCTGCCCTGCCACTCCTTTCAGCAAACCCCTCCTCTGCGATCCCTGGCCAACTGCATCCTTGCTCTAGCGCTCAGCTCTGAGCTGGGCCATCCCCTGCTGTGGGGCTCCTGGGTCCTGCCGAGTTGCCTCTACCCACGGGATGCCAGTAGCAACTTTTCGCCAGGCTTGACATGATCTAGTGTTCCCTGGGGCAAATGCTAGCCCAGCATGGAAGGGCTGGGGGAGCCCAACCCAGCACAGACTCATGGGAGGGTGGCATGTACCAAAGGACGAGGTGGCCAGATCAGGAAGGGCGACCTCCCACCTTATAGGGGGAGGGGACTGGCCAGGTGGGAGAGGTGGAGAGAGCTGGGGAATTCAGTACGCCTGGGAGGGCAAGGGGGCACCAGGCAGCAGCGAGAAGACTGCGCACAAACGTGTCTGTGTGTTGGGGTCTCCATAGTGGGGTATGTACAGCCCAGGGGACAGGAGGGGCCAGGTACAAACGGAACTACTGCACTTTGCAGCCTAAAGATGGGAAAGTAAGCGTGGCTTCCAGGGCAGGCTGCAGTCTTCTCTCCAGGTCACCGTCGTGCATCTCCGAGGACAAGGGGCTGCGGTCTTCTGCTTTGGGGGTGCTGCCACACGGGGCCTTGGTTAACACTGCATGAGGGGTTTGTGGGTAACACTGTCTGGTCAACAGAACCCCCATGTTGATTTCCTCAAGGTGAGGCAAACCCCATAACTGGGGCAGCGCCCACCTCCCCCGGGTCAGTGTGCACTGGCTTGTTACCCCAGAGCAGCCCTGGGGCAGTGTGGCCATGAGCACCTGTCACATGCAGGGCACCCTGAGCGCAGAGCCTGAGGCTCCTCGGTGACACAGGCGAGGGGACCAGCGAACCTTCAGGTCGGGGTCCCCCAGCTCTGGAGGGGAATGCAGGAAAAGGGTATCTATCAGGGTGCAGATCTGATTTGGGCTTTAGAAAGGTGGGGAGAGGGGTGGCTCTGGGGAGAGGCCAGTGGGGGGTAGGTGGGTGGGGTCCTCACAGAGGCTTCTGGAAGCTGGGGGTGGGTAGTGGTAGGAAGCCCAGGTGTGGCATAGCCTCCTTGGTGCCACCCGTCACAGGGTAGGACAGTGACCGAGGTGTCAGTGTCCACTCATGGCCATGGGATCTCCGTGCTAGGGAGCCAGGCCCGCTGCCCGGGGCCTCTGGGAACTGTGAAGGCTGCTCCTGGGAACGCAGCCCTGGGGTCTCCATTTCTCGGTGGGTGGGCGAAGCTCTGGGCTCCGGGAGGCAGCGGCTGGGAAGCAGACAGCGAGTTCTCTGGCTCCGTGGTGCTGCCCACTGTCCAGCTGTCTCCTGGGAATCACCCTCCCCCAGGACATGTCCCCTGGCTCCCAGCACACTCTCAACACTGCCTGGCTTCTGCCTCTGCCTTGGGAATTTCTGTCACAACAGCGCACGCACGCACACACACTTGATTGCACTCACACATGCCTCTCACACACATTTATATAAGCTCACACACCTCACACACGTTCGTGCACAGCACTCACATGCACCTCACACGCCCCCCTTGCACACACAGCGATGTCTTCCGGAGTGGGTGGGGAGGGCTGCCAGGCGGAGGAGGCGCGTTTGTACACCGGCTGGGAGTGAGCTCTGCCCTGTTGCTCCAGCAGAGGTCCCAGCCCCAGGAACTCTGTTTTCTCACCTCTCTCTCTGCTGACGTCAGAATTCCAAATCCTCAAGCAGGGGAAGAAGCCGACCAGCCCAGCCTGTGACTCCTCAGCACCCTTCTCTGCCAGCTTCCTCTTCAGGTGGTGCTGGTGTAGGTGCCCAGCTTCCTCTTCAGGTGGCGCTGGTGTAGGTGCCCCACGCCAATCAGCACGGCAGCACCCTTCCCACCGGCTCCCTGTGAGGCTCCCTGCATCAGGATGGGGGCCACTCTGCCAGAACCAGAGAATGCAGGAAGGGACAGGTCCCCGGAGGAAACTGGAGGGCTAGTCCCAGCACAGGAGGACAGAATTCCCTCCCATCAGGATCACCCACCCTGGCCTGTGCACATCACAGAGCGTCAGTGAATCCAAAGGCAGGAAAAGTCCCTGCCAACTGTAATGTGCCAGCCCGGGTTGCTAGCAATGTGGCTAGGTGCCTCTCCATCCAGTTTGACCTTGGCGGGGCGGGGCCTGTGGATGGGGCAGGGACTGTGGTGGGGATGGTCCATGGTGGGTTTGGCCCATGGTGGGGATGGTCCATGGGCGGGGGGTTGGTCCATGGTGGGGATGGTCCATGGGGGGGATGGTCCATGGTGGGTGGGGTCTGTAGCGCTCAGGCCTGTGCTCATCTTCAGAGTCTCTGTGCTGAGGGAGCACAGAGATGGACTGCAGGCTGGAAGTGTGAGGAGGCCTCGCCCTACCCTCCAGTCAGGGGAAGGGGAGGTGACTCAGTTTCCTTCTAGATCTTGTCCTATCTCCCTGGCGCAGGATCTGGCAGTTGGTTATCAAATACCCCCCGATGCTCCACAGTGCGTTGTTACCGTCCTTTGCACAATGTAGAGCAAGCAATGGAGATCTTTTCTTCAGATGGCCGGGTGCGGGGTTGGCGGGGAGGGGAGAGGGTGTGCCTCCAGCTGTAGTTCAGGTGACACCTCCTCTCAGCTTCTTCTTTTGCATCCTGAGACTGTGTCTTTGCTGAGCTATCAATTTCTCATTTCAGCTTGTGGTCAGCTAAGATCTGTAGATTGTTTTCCAGGAAACGCTGCTGTTGCTGGGAGCCGGGACTCCAGGTCCTCACACTTGCATGGTTCTGCCCCTGATGCTGACACGAGCCAAGCCCTGGGTGAATTCTCCAGAGCTGCCTTTGTCCCTAGGTGTCTGAGGTGTCTCTCCCACCCCCTGCCTGTGACAGGGCCTGAAATGTCGCCACCTGCCATGCCTTTGGTTTCTCCCTATAAACAACATGAATGTTCTCTGAGCAGGAGGTGGCCTGGGTTAGTCAGTTTTTAGCACGCTCCAGTCATGTGGGGGTCGCAGGCTGCATGCCTGGGGACCTTACACGTTTAACGTCATCCTTGCAGTGGGCCTGCCTCACCGTTCTCACTGTTCTGTGCCCAGGAAAGCCATAACTGGACAGCGATGTTTGTGCTGGTCATAGGCCTCTCACGTGCTCCTGGCCATCTGTGAGCAATAAACCAGCTGCTGCCTTCCTCCACAGCCCGTGGCTGTGGCTCTGCAACACGCCCACTTTGGGGCTTTTCCTAGAAAGAGGTGGGGTTCACACCCTGGTGCTTGGGCTCCTTTGGGACACAGGTCCTGAAAGTACATGTTCCCTGTGTACACCGGGCACTGTTGCAGGACGACGGTGCCCCGTGGCTGTGCATGTGCTGCTGGTGCAGGAGAGGAGCCCGTTGCACCCACCAGGCCTCTCATCCTCAGCCACACGGTCACCAGGCCACGCAGGCCACAGGCGAGCAAGGGGACCCACGCTCCTGTTGCATGCGCTCCTGTTGATGAGTGTTATGCAGTGTCATGGTAGCCACAGCTGACCCACACGGGTGAGCACCAGGCCTCCCCAGGGTCCCTGCAGGAGGAGGAGCCAGGAAAGGGACACTCCCACAAGCAGGGAGCCCCAGTGCCCAGTGTGTCCGTGGGGAGGACGATGCTAGAAGTGGGAGCAGGGGCTCCAGCCTCAACTCAGCCAGACTTATCCTCAAGCCAGATCTCACCTTCTCTGGGCCGGCTTCTCACCTAGTCTCTGACAGCCTGGTCACCCTGATCAGCTCTTGCTCCACCCAGCAGCCTCTGCCCATCTGATGTGTGTGATGCCCTCTGGGGGTCACTGCAGAGGCCCCAAGCCACACAGCAGGGAATAGTTTTATGATGGGTTTTATGATGGCTCTACACTCGAGCTGCCTCTGAATAACAGCCTTGATTGGCTCTACGCAGGCAGCCCGTGTGCCGGGCACAGCCCCAGCGCCTTATGTGGACTGCAGCCATCTGGGCCCCAAGCAGCCCCGGGGCAGGTCCCATAGCGGGATAGAGAAACGGAGCTCTGAGGGGCAAGGTGATTCCATGGGCTTGCCCCAGCGAGGTGAGTCCTGTCCGGTCTCAAAGTCTGTGCCTTCACCACCTTCCTGTGATGTCCATGGCCCCGGGGGATCCTCCTAGGCCACCAGGACAAAGACTGGGGCTTAACCTGCAGAAATGTATCCTCCAACTGTCCTGAGGTCAGAAGTCCGAGGTCAAGCTGCTGGCAGAGCTCCTCCTGGGCGGTGAGAGCATCTGGGGGCCACCCCCCCCCCCCCCCCCGCCGTGGTGTCCGTCCCTCTCGCTGTCCCTGGGCTTTTAGAAGCGTTGTCACCCTGTCTCTGCCTTCACTTCACATGGCATTGCCACTGTGCGCGCGCCTGGGTCCAAACCCATCCTTCTTGTAAGGACGCCAGTCACACTCAGCATGACCTCATCTTAGCTACTCACCTCGGCGATACCCATTTCCAAGTAAGGTCACCTGAGGTCCCAGGGGTTAGGACTTGAACATATGCATTTGGAGGGGGACACAGTTCCACCCACAGCAGCCCCTCAGTGTGAACATCAGTCCTGGGGCTACAGCCCTGGCTGGTTGTGGGCAGCAAGGGGGGCAGGGTGTGAACTTGGTGGGGCACACCCCCCAGGAGGCCTGGGTAGCTCTGTGTCTGCCAGCTGAGCCCAGGGTTTGGCCTTACGAAGAAGGACAGGGTGTGTGTGTGTGTGTGTGTGTGTGTGTGTGTGCATGTGTGTGCGTGTGTGCGTGTGTGTGTGTGTGTGTGTGTGTGTGTGTGTGTGTAAGGGGTGCTGTTGATGTACACACTTTTCTGCAGTGGCCCACCTGTTTTCTGCAGAAGGCCCAGTCTGTGAGGCAGGGACGGCATGGGGTAGGGGACTGGCTCTGATGGTCCATCTACATGTTAATTTTGAATGTGGACCACAAAAAAGAACTGCAAAAATGATTTTAAAAAATTATTATTAAAAATAACTCCAAACCTTAAAACACAGGACCTACGTGGGAGGCAGCAGGAGGAACCTGTGGGCCGATGGGTGGAAACCCCGGCAGAGCTGCTATTATTAGCTCCTGGCCACTCTGGCCTCCAAGGCAGCTCGAGGCTCTCAGCCTGGGCTGAGCAGAGATGACCAGATCTTTCAGCCTCACGCAGGGGAGCCCGTGGAGCCTGGCCTGACACGGATGAACAGAGGGGATGGGCAGACCCCACACCCGCCCGCGGCTCCTGCCCCTCTGGACAGGTGTGAGCCCCGAGACCTCCTGCCTTCACACGGCCTTTTCCGGCCCTGCCAGCCCCACTGCCAGGCCAGCCTGCCCTTGGGCCTTGGCAGCCCCTCGGTCTCCAGCTGGGTGGATGATGGATGGGGCCCCGTCAGCGCTCGCCTGCGAGTGGATTTTGTGTGTGTTTGACATTTATTTACTGTCCGTATAAACACTAACACCTATGAAGCATGCTCCCCGTGTGATAGCTTGGCCGAGGCAGCTCTTAAATACATAAATTATGCACACCTCGCTAATGAACGCCTGACAGCCGGGAAGTCCTATTTACCGCTGCCCGAGTTTCCATATAAAACCCGGCACCGGTGAGCCAGGATTTGTGCGCGATCACAGTCCTGCCTGTTCAGACTCCGGACTTGTTTCTTTCTTTTTAAAAAATCTCTCCTCCGTCTTCTTTTTTATTTCCCCTCTTAAAGGTTTGACATAAAACTGAAGTTGGTGTGTAACTTCACTGCCTGGAGCGCGTGGGGGGGAGCTGGCCCATCTGGCTGGAGCTTTGCTGACGGGCGTGTGCGCGAACAATATGTGGTTTGACAAATTTCAAGGCTGGCTTATGAAAAAATAACAGTGCAGCCGTTGCAGTGAATGCCCGTCCACCTGCGGGTGCGAGCGGGGTGCCAGGCCGCATGAGTCAGGGTGCCTGGCAGGGGATTAGGAGGCCCGTGTAAATCACCGTATCCACAGATGTTGACACAGCAGCATCGCTGCTCCCAGGCTAGTCTCCCGCGCTGGTGTACAGCCGTCCTCAGGGAGCCTCACGACCGCCCAGGCAGGGGGTTCCTCTGGCCAGCTATCTCTGGGGACTCAGCCTTTTCATCTGGAAAAGGGGTACAGATGGTGGACCACTGGCTCCAGCTGAGCTCCAGCAGCAGAGGTGGCCTATGAGTCTGGTAGGGACATGGAGGTCCCAGCATCCAAGCAGTCCTGCCCCGGCCACCTCAGTGCATCCCACATGCTGTGCGACCTGGGTTTCCCCACCTAGAAGGTGAGGTGGTGACAGCACGTGCCTCGGGGGGCCTAGAGTGGCTGAAATCTCTCAGGGGTTCCTGTGGGCTTCCTGTAGGCCACACACGCTGTCAGGAGGGAGGTGGCAGGGCCCAGGTCTCGCAGTGTGACCGGCCGCTGAGGGGGCCTCATGTATACGTGGAGTGGGTGCCCTGGGGTGCCTGTGAGGCTGACCTGTCTTTATGAGAGAGGGTCAGCCATCCTGAGCCTCCCAGGAGGAGGCACAATGGTGCCGGCAGCACTGGGATCCCTGGCTGCCCCAGGGCACCAGGGTGATCCAGCCACTCACCTCCTCCTGGCCTGGCCCAGCTCACAGCCTGTGGACACATTCTTTCTAGTATACTCTGCCAGTTGTGTGTAGGCCCTCATCAGGGTGGGGGCCCGTCTAATTCTGTTTGGGTCTCTGGCCTTGGTTTACAGGAGGTGAGGCAGGAGCTGAGGTGGGAGGAGATGTAGGGAGTCGGGAGTTTCCGGTACTCTTCCTTGCCTTGGGGAACAGGATTGCCCTGCTGGGGTTCCTCCTCCCTCAGGTGAGTTTCTTCACCTTCTGTAGTCCCTGTCTCTCTCTCTACCCAGTGGGGGTGTTAGAAGCCCACCTGGAGGCTCACCTCACCCACCTGGGCCGGTTTAAGAGGCTGTAGGCCCACAGCGTGTGAGTGTGGTTGTGGGTGCACAGCATGCTGGCCATGTCAGCAGAGCCATGGAGGTCTTCTTGGAGGAGGGGGCATACTAGTCATAGACTCTCCTGTTGCTAAGAGGGGAGACATAAGAGGGAACCCCAATGGAAGGGCAACATGGAGAGCCTGAGTGGCCTTGACTGTGGTGGTTGTGAGTTTGTGGGCAGGGGCGTGGGGGGCCTGCAGCTCCACACTCGCCCACAGACACCTCTGATGCCAAGGTCATGGAGCAAGGTGGTGGTGGAGTGGGACAGGCAGCAGGCTGCCCAGCCCTGCTCTCAGGAGCCCAGACTGCCGTGACACTGGCGGGACAGCCATGGAGCAGTGCCACGTGCAGCCAACTTTATTAAATTCATCTTTCAGTATTTATTTTCTAAAGTAGTTCTGTTTAAACAAGGACTTTCTCTCTTAAATTCATTGACTCCAATTTCCTGTGGACCCCAGCCCTGCATGGAGCTGACATTAATCATTTACATGACTGCAGGTCTCCTGCAGGCCGCACGCCGGGCTCCGCCGTGACTTCCCCTGATTCTACCAATTAGGGCAGAGGGATTAGGCACTGGGTCTCCCCATCCTGTTCAGCTCCTCTCTGTGGTGATCAGAGGTGGAGTGTGGCCAGGCAGGGTGGGGCAGGCTGGCAGGTGAACCCTGCTAACCCCTTCTTTCTGGGAATCCTGGCTTGGACCTTGGGCACCAGGACATAGACTCTAGCCAGCTCTCTGCATCCAATACTGGCCCCACTGGGGACACTGTCCATGCCTCAGTTTGCTCATCTGTGAAATGGGACACTACATCTCTCCTGCCTAGTGTGGACGGAGGGTGACTGTGATCCCTGACTTCTATTGTTGTTGGTGACGTTTGGTGCTGTTCAGTGGCCAGCAGGGCCTCAGACACAGGGCTAGCCCACAGCAGATGGGCCATGGGGGTCGCTCCCACCACCTGCCCAATGGCCTTCCCTTGACAAAATGTCGCATAGTGCAGATGTTCTCGCCTTGGTCTCCCTAGGGGAGAGGGAGGGTATTCGAATGCCAGGGCTCCTGTTCTGCCTATTGGGGTCAGAGCCTGGGACCTCGGAGTCTTAGATAGGGGGGGTATCCCTTGGCCACTCGCCTCCCCCCACCCCCCATCCTGCTCCAGTGTAGGGGGGGGGGGACTCTTCTATTTGTTTCCCATTGGGAATCTCTGTGCAGTGACACAGAGCTGGTGTGGGCCGTGAGAGACAGGGGAGCTCTCCTGCCAGCAGCAGCAGGGAGGGATGACCTGGAAGCTTACAGGGTGAGGAGCAGCCTGAGTGCAAGGTTTGGAAAGAGATACTAACAGGACCAGTCCCAGGAGATCCTGAAACCAGGAATGATGATAACAATGTCACAACAGCTACATGGGCCAAGGTTTTGTCCATGTAGGGCTGACAGTGTGCTGGGCGCCTACCATCAGATTCTTTCAATGGGCCATGATTAGCCCATTTCACAGATGGGAAGACTGGGGCGCTGACTGGGCGAGTAATTTGCTCAAGGTTGCACAGGTGGTGAGTGGGAGAGCTGGGCTTACAGCACCCTGACCTGGGACCCGCTTCTGTGGACTACAAGGACCCCTCAGCTGGGGACGCCTTGGGAAGAGGTCCTCAGAGCTCTGTTCTGTGGTCAGGCCTCAGGGGTCCTTGCACAAATCTCCCCACAGTGGTGAGGACAGGCGGTACAAGCTGGTCGTGTCCAAGGGAACTGGGGATTTGGAGAGGAAATCGGGTGCTATCTCTAGAAGAAGGTGCCATGGATGCTGGCTGCCCGATTGCCCATGTCCACTAGAAGGGCTAAATGGTGCCTGAAAGACAGGCTCCAATCCAAGACCGAGGTGCAGAGCAGGGATAGAAGCCGACCCAAACTTCCAGCGCGCTCTCCCTCCCTCCGCTCACCATGCCCCTCCGGAGGCTTCTCTTTAAGGCACCAGGGCAGCGGCTGTGGCGCAGTTTGTACCTCTGACTCCATTTCTCTGGTCAAAACCCCAAAGATGAGTGGAGGTTTGCATCAGTTAATATCGCTGTGTGACAGCCACCCCAAAACTTACCATTTCCAATAACAGTAACAATAATGTAATTGCTCCAGATTCTACAATTTGAGTAGAGCTGGGTGGTGTCAGCTGGCCAACTCAATAGCTGTCTGTTGGTCTCCCCCATAGGCCTGGCTGGGGGTTGGGGGCTGGGGGCTGGAGGCTGGGTCTCCATCTTAACCTCTCTCCTCCCCAGAACTGCTCTCTCCACACGGCTTCTCATCTTGCTGGAGTCCAGGGAGGCTGCCATCCTAGTGGTCTGGGGGGCAGGAGCACCCTGGGAAGAAATGTCCCAGGAAGTGGCCATGGAGCTACAAGGCCCTGAAAGGCCCAGCCCTCCTGCCACCTCCCATTGTCAAAGCCAGTCACTCGGTCAGTTTCTATGTGAGGGAGGAGCAGCTGTGGGGCAGAGGAGCAGAAGGTCTGTGTGGCTTTGGCCACGGACACTGTCCTGCTAATGACAGAGAATGAGGGAAGGAGGGGGGACGAGGACAGGTTGGGTCTTTAGGGGCCAGTGTGGGGGTGGGCTGAGTGGGGACAAGTAGAGGGACTGCTGTGGACTGAGTCCTGCCCCCCAAATCCATAAGGTGGAGCCCCCACCTCCAGTGTGTCTGTGTTAGAGATGGGGCCTGTGTGGAGGTGATTCAGGTTAAATAAGGCTATAAGGGTGGGGCCCTAATCTGACAGGATTGGTGTCCTTACAAGAAGTGGGAGAGACACACAGCTCTCTGCCACACAAGGACGCAGTCTCAGAACTGTACGCAATAAACACCTGTTGGGTGGGCCACGTGGCCAGGCCCTCAGGGTCCTTGCCCAGGCAGCTGAGAGAGCACCTGAGGGCAGAGCGCTGGCAGAGAACCGGTGTGCCAGCTTCAGAGCCTGAGGGAAGGGAAATTGAATCTGATCATGCCATTTGAGCGCTGGGTCCAGCCCAACCTACAGCCACCACTCTGGGCCCTGGTGCCTGATCTGGTTTGCACCACTGTCACCGGCCTCCATTCACGTGCCCATTATTCAGTGAATATCATCTACGGTCACCCTAAGAACAGCCACATCTGTGACAAGACACTGCTGTGGTCCCCACTGAAACCTGGAGTTGACGCAACAATGTCATCAATTGGGGGGTTTAAACATCAGACGTCCATCCTCTCCCAGTTCTGCAGGCTGGAGGCCTGAGGTCAAGGTGTGGCAGGGCTGCGCCACCTCCAGAGGCTCCAGGGAGGCTCCTTCCTGCCTCTTCCAGCTTCAGGGGCTCCAGGTGTCCCTGGGCTGGTGGCCCCATCACTCTACTCTCTGCCTGTCTTCCTGTGGCCTCTCCCTCGTGTGCCTCTGTGTCCGCACCTCCTCCTCTCCTTATAACACCAGCCCTTGGGTTTGGGGCCCATCCTACTCCAAGAGGTGTATGAGTTCCTCTTAACTAATCATGTCTGCAAAGATTCTACTTCCAAATCGGGTCATGTTCTTGGATTCGGGGTGGATATACATTTGGGGACACTGTGGCGCCCACTATGAAGACTGAGCCGAAGTGGCTCTCCAGCGCATGGTTGGATGCACACTGGGCCAGCTCCCCTCCACCCCGGAGCCTCCTGCCTCCCCTCCTAGGGTTACTGAAAACCCTACTCTTCATTCCATGTTTGTGCTCCTGTCCCTGGCGTGTGGAGGTGGCCTCAGTTGGGGGACATGCAGGCACTGAAGGGGTCGCTGTCTCGGGAGCAGGGTGGCAGAGTGGGCGGGGTCATGGTGCCTGGAGTCCCACAGCATCAGGTTTCTCTTTTCTGTTTTGAAAAATGACAAATGAATATTGTATATATTTAAGGTGTAAAATGTGATGTTTTGATATATCTATACATTGTGGAATGACCATCACAATCAAACTAATTAACATATCTATCAGCTTACATAGTTACCTTTTATTGTGTTTTTTGTTTTTGGTGGTGAGAACACTTAAAATCTTGTCCCAGCTGGTTTGGCTCAGTGGATGGAGCGTCAGCCTGCGGACTGAAGGGTCCCAGGTTTGATTCCGGTCAAGGTCATATGCCTGGGTTGTGGGCTCAATCCCCAGTAGGAGGCGTGCAGGAGGCAGCCAGTCAATGATTCTCTCTCATCATTGATGTTTCTATCTCTCTCTCCCTCTCCCTTCCTCTCTCTGAAGTCAATAAAAAAAAAATCTACCTTCTTGATAATTTCAATATACATTACAATACTGTTAACTCTAGTCACCGTGCTATACAGCAGATGCAGGAACTAATTCACCAATAAGGCGAACCTTTGTACCCTCCGTCTCTTATCCTCTCCTAGATGGTTTGGTTGGGGCAGCATTCAAGTGATGGGTAAAACCTCTAGGCGTGCTCTCTGTACAAAAAATTAAAGCCCCAAAAGTTAAGCTGCACATCCGCATGGAGAGCTGCCCCTCCCAATCCCCTGTCCCACCCCACAGGGGTCCCCTTTTGCCTGTTGGGAGCACACCCTGGCAGACATTTAAACATGTCTGTATTTATATGCATGTGTACCTGTAGGAAACATAGTACTGTTTTACGGGGCTTAACTTCTTTTGCTGAAATTTTCAAATAAACAGGATGGTTATAAAGAGCCCACATGCCCATTCCAAAGCCCCACCCCTCTCCTCCTAAGACCACTCTGTGTGCCCCTCCCGGATGCATGATTCCAAGGGAACCCAGGCAGCACTGTCTCACTTGCAAGCACCTCCCCAGGCAGGGCTCCTTCCTCCTCTGACACGATTCCATCAGCACACTTAGCAAAATTAGCAGTCGTCCCTTAATATCATCTAATGCCCCGTCAGTCTCCCCGTTTCCCCAATTGTTTCAAAACCGTCCTCCTGCGATGGGCGGTTTGCCTCAGGATTACCGGGCTGTCAAAGGCTCCGGGATCGTGTTTCTGCACTTCACTGTGCAGGTCGCTTCCTCCATTCCCCATGAGTCTCGGGGACCTGTCCTGTCTAAACCTGCAGAAAGCCTCAGAGGGCTTCCGAACTCATTGAGTCACACCTCTATTGACGAAGACACAATTAGGCTGGTCTGGGGTTTTGCTACAAAAACATGGCTGCAATTAACATTCTTGTCCCGCTCTTTCTGCAGCCTCGGAGCGTGTTCTGGGGACAATGGCTGGCTCTTGGGCAAACCACTTCCCCTCTCTGAGCCTTGATTTCCCCTGGGTCAGGGAAAGGAATGCCTGAATTCTGTTGGACTCCCGAGGTCACACACCCAAACCCTCATTTTTCTCTGTGGAGGGAGAGAAGGTGCTTTGCGTTCAAGACAACAGGGACTCCCTTCCGTAGCCTGGACTGTTTGCTGCCGGGCCTCACCCAGTATTGTTCCGCCGACTCCCCCAGGAGGGCAGACCTGGGAGACAGGGATGGTGCCGACTGGTGAGGGGACCTCAGGGCCTGTACTGCGTTCTATGGCTGCCTTGGGGAAGCAACACATCTGGGGGCTTAAAACAGAAAGGTGTGTTCCCCGGGTCTGGCAGGCTGTGCTTTCCCAGAGGCCTCTTCCAGCTTCTGGTGTTCCCCGGCGTCTCTTGGTTTGTGGTCTCATCCCTCCAACCTCCGCCTCCATTGTCACGTGGCCTCTCCCTGTGTGTGTCTGTGTCCTTGCCTCTTAGGAGGACATACCATTGGATTTTGGGCCACAGGGTAATCCAGGATGATCTCACCTCAAGATCCTTAACTCATTACACCTGCAAAGACCCTGATTTTAAATAGATCACACTCATAGGAGCCAGGCAGATGTGACATTTGGGGGATGTTATTCAACCCCTACACAGTGTGTACCCTGGAGTCACAGTGAGCTTCGGCCTCGCCCACCACGGACTCTGGGAGCCGTTGGGAGGTGAAGGGAGTGTCTGGGTGGCCTGAGGAAATGATGCAACTACTCCAGGCAGGAGCCCTCCAAGTCTTGCTGGCATTCATTTTCTAAGCTGCACAAGCAGCTGCCACTCAGTGAGATAGCAGCCCAGACGGATGATCTCGCGGTCCCCATGGCCAGGTGCCCGGGTGTGGCCTAGCTGCTGCCGCTGCTCATGTCTTCAGGCTGACATCTTGGTGTTGCTGGGGGCTGTGGTCTCATCCAGAGCCCAGGTCCTCTCCAAGCTCCCTGTGGTCAGCAGAATTCAGGTCCCTGCAGCTGCAGGATGAGGCTGTCCTCCAGGAACTGTCCTCACTCCCAGAAGCCACCCATGTGGCCGGGGGCCCCCCAGAAACAGTTCACACCATGGCTGCCTGTGCCCTCCCAAGCCATGGGGGTGCATCTCTGACAATTCACCTTCTTTTCAAGTGTCCTACCCCTGAGTAGGTCAGGCCCAACAAGGACAGTCTGATTAGTAGCCTGTTCACGGTCCTGCCACAGTCAGGGGAGGGGGCCGCTGGGTGGGCCCTGGGTCATCTCAGGATCCTGCCCACCACGCTGCCCAGGACAGGGGGACAATGGAACTTCAACAGTGAGAGCAG
>NW_006284335.1:406280-414455 GCF_000327345.1 Myotis davidii | reverse complement strand
GAAAGAGGTGGCATTGCCTATGCCAGAGAAGACACAGAAAGGGGGCAGCCAGGGCATCTCCCAAACATCCAGACGTGACCTGAGAGCTGACTTCACTCACAGCCAGGGTCAGGACAGTGAGACCATCTATGGAAGAACCCACGGCCCGCCCCATCAGGTATGCTCAGACCAGCACTGGGGCCAGGCAGGAAGTCCACCCTGGCTCCAGGGGAGGGGCGATGGTGTGATTTGGATCAAGTTCAGAGCTTCCATTGTTCTGAAGGATGGGACACTCTAATTTCTGAAAGAAGACTCATGACTAGATACGGCCATTCCTAAAAGATGACCGAGAGTTATGGGACACACCGTGTGTGGTGGGAAGATTCCACACATCCCATTCATTTCCTTGGAACACGAGAGGAGCGCCTGTCCCTGGCTCCCTGCATCCCAGGCCTGGGGAATGGTTTTGTCAATGCAGTGGTCTGGGAGACGCGTGCCTTTCTGGGCGTGGCCCCAACCCCCTGGGCTTTCTATCCTTTATCATCTCAGAGGACCAGTTGCGGATGCTGAGGTCCTGTGGGATGCTGGCATCCCCACGTGGAAGGAAGTTGGACGCCCAGGCATCACATGACTGACTGAGGGAAGGTAACGTTAGCAGAGATATGAGGAGGGTCCCCAATGCCTCTGGAGAAGAGGCCTGAAGGGCCTGTAGGGAGGGTCCCAGGTTGGGCACAGAGCACCTGAGCCCACACACCCAGGCTCTCTCCCTTTCTCCTTGGGAGCCGGCCCTGCCCTGCAGGGGTGGGGAATGCAGGAACAAAGTGACTAAGAGAGACCAGAGGAGGTTAGGAAACTGACTAGTTTACTGGGCTGGTGGGAGGGCTGTGGGGCGGGGGGTGGGGGGCATCAGAGTTGTTCCAAAGATGGGGAAATTGAGGTTCAGGGAGGCCTTCTCCGAGCCCACAGGATGATGGACCCACTTCCCTGGGCATCCCACGGAGCCAGGACCGTGCTCCTTCAGAAAATGCCCACGTGGTTCTGCAGCCAACTGGGGGCGCTGATGGAGGCCTAGAAACAGACACCCCAGCTGTTCTGTTTCATGCACTGATTTATAATTTAAGGCCAGCCATGCTCTGTGACAGTGGAATCCTTGACTTCGTGGAGACTGTGCCACCTGCAGGACAGGGTGACACCCAAGGCCCCCGGAGGGTGTGGTGCCGGGGTGGGAGTTCTGAGTTGTCACATTGTCTCCTGTTGGGCTGCCCACTGCCTGCTGCAGGTGGGGGGACAGGCGTCTCTCGGGGAGCCCCCTCACTCGCCCCCACCCACCACATTCTTTCCCTGTGACATCACCTGGCTCAGGCAGGTGGCAGCCCAAAGCCCCTTGGCAGGCAGACAAAGGGCAGGGATTAGGCCTGAATGACAGGCCCGACAGCGCCTTGGGTGAATCCTTGCTGGGCTGCCTCTGCCCCATGAGCTGAAGGCCCCAGACGCAGTCGGAGCCGGGCATCTGTCAGCGCTCCTTCCCAGCGTGGCTCCCGGCCTTACGGAATACACACATCGTCCTCGGGCCGATGGCCTTGCCCCTCTGTCATGTGCAAAAGTCACCCAACTGGAGACAGGCAAGGCCAGGGTCTAAACCCAAGGCTTTAACCCTGAGTTCACACCACCTGGCGCCACCCTGCTGTCCCTGATTTCTTCTGGAAGTCCCGTAGACGGCGCTGCCCTTCCCCATTTGCAGATGAGCAGACGGAGGGAGCCTGGCTGCTGGGTGCCCATGGTTCCTGTTGAATGGAGGCTGGGGGTTAGGATTCCACTGCAAAGTGGGCAGAGGGTGGTCCGGTTAGGGAGGGGTTTGGGCTGTGCTTTAGGTGGTTCCCGGAATGTGTCCCTTCAGGCTCAGGGGATGTGTCCTTCGAGGGGACTAGGGCGAAGCAGGGAAGCCCAGGGGCCCTTTCAGCATCCGAGTCCTGCCCGTGATGGGGAGGGATGCTCTCCTGATGCCAGTGGTCTGGAGGGGGGTCAGCTTCTGAGACAGAGGCCACACGGGGGTCGGGGGAGGCACAAAGTCCACCCATGATACAGAGATACTCCTGCCCCTGCCCAGGAGCTCCCTGGGCCTGTGTCCCTCTGTGGGTAAGGATAGCAGAGGGCTGTGAACACAGGGCCCCTGGGCAAATGGGCATTTGGCAAGGTGACACCGGCCCTCTGTGGCCCATTTCTCCCTTCTCTCCACTTGTCCAACATCCTCCCCAACCTCTGCTCCCTTTTTTCCTACTCTTCCCTATTCCCTCTCCACACCCCCCACCGCCATCTCTTGAAATGACCCCAGACTTGGACTAGAATTCCTCATGGCTCAACAGCATTCCCAAGCTGCTCAGGGGCGAGCCCCCCACTATCTATGGTGAAGTTCTCTGTGGGTCTCCAGGGACCCTAAGTTAGGCTGACTCATGAGGTGTGGCTGAGCTGGGGCCCAGGAACAGGCATGGTGGGCACAGGCATGTCCTCCCAGGAGCCATACCACAGCCTGGGCCACCTCTGCCCCACGCCCACTGAGGCTCAGCCCACCTCTGATCTGGGTACCTGGGGCAAGGAGGCCATGTTACCAGTGACACGCATCCTCCCTGTGGTCCCAGCAATTATAGCAGGGGCTCTAATGCCCGTGGGCTGCTGTCTCAGCATGGTTCCCAACTGCCGCCTGGTCTGGAGGGCCCTGGGGGGAGCCTGGAAGGGGCCACAGCGTCCTTTTACTGGTCTGCCTTGAAAGTGGAACATGTCCAGCCCCACGTCCCCTTGATCTCGTTAGCAGCCCCATGAGCAGTGCATGTGGAGGCCACTCCAGTGTGAGGACATGGCAGCAATGGGCCCCACCCCAGGGGCCACTCAGCTCCTCCCACTAAGATGTGGAGTCTAGCTCTTGACCCTCTGGTTTGGCTGCCTGGGACTTGCTTGGGACAGCAGCTGTCCTACCATAGAGACCCCAGGACGATAGCCTCTAGGAGCTGAATTCTTCCGGCAACAAGGGTGAGAATGCAGCCAGACAGCACCTCGATGTCAGCCTTCTGAGACTGTGGGCAGAGGGCCTGTGCTGTGCAGGGCTTCTAAGCTGACACATGGTGCTGTTTTAAGCCACTAGGTGTGGGGTGATTCTCAGTGCAGCATAGAAAGTGAGTATAGATGTCGTCCTAAGTAAGTCCATTCCCAGCCAGACTGCCAGCTGACCACAGATGCCTCAGTGGGTTCAGCCAAGATCAGTGGAAACTGGAAGAACTGGATGAGCGGTAGACTCATGAGCAAAAAAAAAAACTTTTGTTGATTTGGACCATCAAGTTTTGGTACTTTGTTACACAGCAGGAGCTAACTGATATGGCTTGGCAATACTATGAGCCAGGAGGGAAAGCCTGAGAGACATAGCACAGGGTGCCCTGGAGACTTTGAAGGCGATGGGGTTGGGGGTCAGGAAGCTTCAGGGGGTGTACCTGAGCTCAGCAGGGAGCAGAAGAAAGGGAGGGAGGGAGGGAGGAAGGGCATTTCTGGCAGAGGGATAGCGTATACAGCACAAGCCTTCGGGATCAGGGGTGGAGGGAGATGAGGCTGCTGGGTGGTCAGGGGCAGGACCTCAAGGGCCTTGGTGACTGCCCCGAGGGCAGCAGTTGAGCCACACGAGGACAAGGCCATGTGAGGGGTTTGGTGGTTGGCATGGAGTTGAGGGGGAGACAGTGGAGCAGGGGGACCAGCTAGAGGACCTGGAGTGCCCACCCGGACAGCTTCTTCTCCAGGGGCCCTGGGAACATCAGTGGTAAACTGAGGCCAAATGCTGGGGGCAGGTGGGGGTAGGAGAGGGAGGGGAGGTAGTGACTCAGAAGGTGGCTGGGCAGCGACCCAGGGCCTCAAGTGAGCCGTAAAGTGTTATTGGAACACATTGCTCCTGGGCAGTGAGACACTCACCCCAGACGGCTCATGTGGAGGAGCCTGCCGGCCATTCTATAGTTGGTAGACTGAGGCTCAGGGAGGTTGGGTAACCTGCCCAAACAGAAAGCCCAGAGGGCCAGGCGGACATGGCCGTGGCTGCCCCTGGAGGCCGCTTTGTGAGAGGAGGACACGCCGAGCCACCACCTCCCCTCCTTTTCCACCCAGACTCCACCCAGAGTGGCAGGAGCTGGGAGTGATGTGGCGACTTGGAAAGCATAAGACCACATAAGAAACCAATTTTTGTCTCCACTTATGTAAAATAAAATAAAATAACCTGAAAGCATTTGAAGTGCTGCCCGCCTTGGCTGCCTTCCCTGGGGGCTGGGCTGGATCCGGCTCACACTCGGGTCCCCAGCCTGGCTCTCCCCGGCCCTTAGCTCTGCCGGAAACCGGCTCCAGACCTGGAAACAGGGCCACCTGAGAGCAGACTCATCCTCTTGGGTGTTAGAACAACACTTGGAGCCTCAGGAAGTTCGTAGTCCTCTAGGACTTCAGGCCCCTCCTGTGTAAGCGGTTCTCTTTCCTGGGTCCCAGAGAGCACGTCCTGTCGGTGACAGCGGTGCCAGGGCCCACACCAGGGGGGAGTGTGGTGCCCTGAGTCGGTCCTGCTGCTGCCCTCTGGGCACAGCTCCTTCAGCCTCTATGTGTTCCGGGCCCTGGCTCCTGCCCTGGGAGAGCCTGCTCTCCCACCAGCCTGTCCTGCTTTCTTTGGCTGCTGTGTAGAGCCCTGCAGGCCCCCTTCCAGTCTCAAGAAGGTTCGGAGGCCGGGGCTTGTCATGTGACTTTGGCAGTGCAGGTGGCAGCCGTGCAGGTGGCAGCCACACAGGCAGCTATGACCACAGTGCTTCTTGAGACACATTCTCAGCTCTCTGCTGTGTGTCTTTGCTTCTGTCCCCAGACTTCTCCCTCCTCCCCCGCCATCCTCTTTCTGCTGTGGGCTGAACTCTGTCCCCCAAATTCACAGGTCGAAGTCCTAACCCCCTGTACCTCTGTTTGGAGCTGGGGTCCTTTCAGCGGGGATCAAGGTAAGGGAGGCCGTGGGGGTGGGCTACACTCTAACGTGACTGCTGTCCGTCACAGGAGAGGACGTTAGGACACAGACATGCATGGAGGGAAGACCATGTGAGGACACAGAGAGAAGATGGCCATCTGCACTCCCAGGAAGGCAACCTCAGTGGGAACCAGCTCTGCTGACACCTTGCTCTTGGACTTCCAGCCTCCAGATTGTGAGAAAAAAAATGTCTGCTGTTTAAATGCCCAGCCTGCGATGCTGTATCACTCAGCCCCAGGCAACAAGTCCCCTCTACGATCAGGTGTCTGTGGGTATAGAGCTCCTCTCGCTGGAGGCGCCAGATCTTGCCTGAGGAAATCTGATGCGTTACACAATGTCCCCAGGCATTGTCCCTCAAGCCCGTCTCAGGCTCACCTTGCATGGTGAGCTTAGAAGCAGTTTCGTCTTCTACTTCTTCCAGGCCAGACATTCTGGAAACTTCCTACTTTCTTTCTGTTGTGCTAGCAACCCAGCCAGTTCCCTCCTGAGCGCCGTTCTTTCCTGCATCCACGGCACCCACTGCCGACGTCTGCTTTTCCCGCGTCTTCTCCTGGAGCCACTCATTCCACTCAATGGCCGCTGTAATCACGTGGCCATTGTCTTTCCAATCTCTGGTGTGGATTTCACCCCACCTCCTGCCCACCCGCTTTACCACTCCCACCACTCCAGGGCAGTTGTTTTCCTTACCTTTCCGTTTCTGGTACCAAACAAGTCCTTGGCATGAGTTAGGACAAGTCAGGTTCTGCTACAAAAACGACTTAACTTTCAGGCTTCACGGCCCCTAAAGGCTTATTCTCACACACACTTCATCTTGCACAGGTCAGCTGGGACTCTGCACCCCACAATCAGGGCCCCAGGCTGCTGGCAATTCCACTGTCCTGCAGGGGCACCTGTGGCCCCTGGCTCTTCTCTGCTCCAGCCTGGCAGTGAGATCCTCACTCTGCCTTTGGAGCTAGGGTCCTTATAGACCTTGGGCCAAAACTAGTCCTGCAGCCCTGCCTCATTGCAAGGAGGCTGGGAATGCATTGTTTACTGAGCTCGAGCATTTTGTGTGAAAAACCAGAGAGACCCCCACAGATACTGAGCCCTGGGGGACACTGGGGTGGCTGCTTCCCCCCTGCACCTGCCCAGCGAATATCAGGACTGGGCTGCCTTTCTCTCACATGTCAGCTCGCCCCAGCCTCTGGGCATCCCCCTTGCTATTGAGAGCTTCAGCTCTGGATCTGGTTCAGAACAAGGGGGAAACCAAAGGCCCCATAGCTCTGCTTTCTGAAGTCAGGCCATCCACCGCCACTGGCTTCCCCACGCTCCTCCCTGAGGCCAGGCGGTAGTAGCCACCACTGGGGCAGGGAGGCGGCTCTGCAGAGACCCTGTGCTCCCTGAGACTTGCTCCCCTAGGGCTTAGACCAGTGCTGCTTTCTGGAGGGACTCCATGGGGCTGGGCCTGGGACCCCTGCATCCTCCTGCTGGTCCTCATGGAGGGATTGGTGCCCCCTCTGCAGGAACAAAGCCATCGCAGTGGGTGCTCCAGGGGCCCAAGGAGGCACTGTGCTCATGGTCTTACCACCTTTGAGGCCGACTACGAGCACCCCTCTGACAGACGAGGACTTGGGAGAAGCTGAGGGGCTGGGGCAGAACCTGCTCCCTGTTTGTCCATCTGGGAGAAGTCACCTGAGCCCAGAGCCACCCCATTAGGAGGAACCATCCAGTCCCCTTATCCTTCTCTGCACCTCAGCCTTTCACTCCAGGATCCTGTATTGAGTCAGGTCCCTCCCAGAACCGTCAGACTGTGAGGGACGGAGCCACTCACTCACAGGGTCATGAGGGCAGAAGTGGGAGCTTTTGGATGGGCGCCTGGAAGGCTTCCTGGAGGAGGTAAGGGTGGGCCCAACTAAAGGATGAGCAGGTGGAGCCCTGCACAGGGTAGGGTAGGTGGGGTAGAATTCCCAGTGAAGGACAGAGCATCTGGACAAAGGTGCTTCCTGGGAGAGGGACCCCTGCATATAGGCAGATGGCTCCTCCCACCCATGCTCCCGACACCGCCTCCCACCAAGTCCCATGGCCACCCCCACCCAGATGGCCCTCTAAGCCCCAGACTCACCTGCTGCTTGTTCCTTTGCCTTCTGCTCCTGTGGGCCTGGTGCCCCCCACCCAAAGGAGCCACACACTCCCACTTCAGCCCTCTAGGTACCTGCCAGAACGAGGACTTGAGCCCAGTGCCCCCGCCCCCATTGCATGCCCTGCAGAGGGGAGACAAACCTACCCCTTGCCTCCACAGGCTTCCCCAGGCTGCGGAAACAGCCCATTACACCCGGTGCTGATAATGGCCCCTCAATTGAATTAAGAGAGTTCATAGGAAGCCCAGGCATGGAATCCGTTTCCGTATAAGCCCAAATTTGGGACAGCGGTAGGAGTGGGGGTGGGGAGCAGACTGTGGATCCACCAAAGAAAACACCCCATGCATTTGTTTCCAATTCCCCTTCCTGCATGCTCACCCCTCCCTGATTGCCCAAGGACCTTGGGCGTGGGGCCAGACGCTGCGTTTGTAATTCTCTGTCATTAATGGGTAATTTCCCCTCCAGTGGAAGGAGGAAGGAGAAGAGAGCCTTTTGGGGGAAGCAGGCAGCATGAGGCCCTCCCACCTCTGGAGCCTTTCCCCCCTCCCACCAGGATCCCCATGGACCGATGGGGAAACTGAGGCCCAAGCAAGCTGTGGCTTGCCCAAGCACACTCAGTGGGTGGCCAGGGCCCAGCACTGTCTGAGCTGAGCTGTCAACAGTGCCACCAAACAAGAGGGCATGGGAAGGAAGGACCAGTTTTTCTCCCTATCCAAGGGAGCTGTTGCAGAGGGAGCTGGGGGGAATCAGACCACCGTGAGGCTCCCAGCACTCTGGAACGCCAAGATGTGAGTTCTGGTACACCTTTCTCACTGCCCTTGAACCCTGCTCACAGCTTTGCCGACCATCTCCTCCAGAGACACCTGGGAAAAGGCTGGACAGCCTGCATGCAGCCCTGGGTGAGGGTCATGTGACAGGCACCAGGGTCTGAAACGGAAGAGATGGCACCTGAAGTGGGAGCAGGCACAGGGAAGCCCCATGGGAGAGGCAGGAAGGGCGTGGGGTTTGGAGCTCACAGCCTCTCTGTCCCTGACCTGTGACTGTTGTGACCATGGG
>NW_006284335.1:405635-406218 GCF_000327345.1 Myotis davidii | reverse complement strand
GCCCAGGGCCCTTTCATTCCCTCCCAGCCTCCCACCCTAGGCAAGACCATATTAGAAACGGGCCAAGTTGGTGTGCTGGCCCCTTTGCCCACCTGCCCATTGCCAGTTTGGCCTGCTCCTGAGTCCCAGGTAGATCCTTGATCAGAGGCAAATGGGACACATCCAGGAAGCTATTAAACCCAGGCTGGAGGCAAGCTCAACCAACTCCCAGGATGGCTGGGTGCGACTCCAGACAGCGGTAGGCTCAGAACCCCAAGCGTGGGATCCCGGCAGAGCCATCCTCGCAGCTCAGTGTGGTGGTGGGGACTCGGAGACCTGCAGGGCTGCCTCCCAGCAGCTGGTGGCCAGGGTGCAGGCTCCTCCCCACCAGCCTTGATAGACAGAGTGTGACTAACCGGCAAAACGTGAGGCTAATTGAAGGCAAACACTGAGGGATGTGGAGCCACGCAGTGTTTTCTCAGCAGCTCACTGGACAGCCGTGTGGCTGGGCCAAGCGCTGCGGCGGTGTCAATCACTCCCGCTGTTTGTCTAACCTCACCAAGCGTGTTTCTCTTTATTAGCAGAACACAGATAAAAGGCGATC
>NW_006284335.1:392142-405614 GCF_000327345.1 Myotis davidii | reverse complement strand
AATGAATGCACCCTCCCCGGAGAGCAGGGGGCAGTGCGGGTCCTGCAGCCTGAAGGACTCCTTGTGGGGCTGTGCTCTGCTGAGCACTCACCTGGCCGGGCTGGGGGAGGGTGTTTTACAGCTTCTCCCTCTGAAGCCTGAACATGCCCAGGGGGCTGTCATTCTGACCATTTTAAAAGAAAGGTGCTGATCTCCGTTGGTCAGGTGGCCCACTCAGAGTCACACAGCCAGGAAGGGGTGTGGGCACTGGAGCTGCCACAGCCTTCTGCCTCTTACCCAGACTTAGCATTTCCTCCCCAGTGTGGCCCGGCTCACCCTAGCCTGACTCAGCCGCCTCCTGTGTCATTCGATTGCACCCCACAGGCCTCTGTGTCTTTGGTCCTTCTCTCCTTGTGCTGGAGCAGGGTCTGTAAGCTCTGAAAAGTGCTTTGAGAGTGATCGTGAGTCACAAGTACTCTGCCTGCTGCGGTAGCATGAAAGTAGCCAGAGGGGACAATAAACAAAGGGGTGTGGCTGTGAAACTTTACTTATAAAGTAGGAGGTGAGCAGACTCACCAAGTTCAGTGCTAGATTGAATGCAGAAACATCTGTTAGGCCTTCCTGCATCCCTGCCCCCTGCAGTGGGACTTTCAGCTCCTCCCACGGACAGGCGGTTCGTGTCCTGCCCCTGAATCTGAGCTGGCATTGCCACATGTTTGGTGGACAGAATGAGATGTCCAAAGTGTGTTGGATCCACGCCTCAGAGTCTGGCATACTCCCACCTCTCTGGGCACTGATCACCACGTGCAAACATCCTAGAGTAGCCAGCTGGAGGGTGATAGTCACATGGAGGAGAGAGTTGTCACCCCAGCTGAAGCCATCTGAGCTCAGCTTCCAGCCAGTCAGCCACCAGGTCTGTGAGAGGCCAAGATGGGCAGAGCTACCTGCCCAGTCCACACTTTTTTCTGACATCCTAGTTAGTCCAGCCAAGACCAGACAAACTATCCAGCGGACACATAGCATTGTGAGCAATGATGAATGCTTTCTGAGTCATGGGGTGGTTTGTTACGCAGCATTAGCTAACTGATATCTCTTCCAATTTATCTCCCTCACTGTGGCCAGATTCACAGGCCCCACCAGCTCCTTTATTGGGGTCTCAAATTTCTCATGAGTCACCATCTCCCTGACCTTGTCACTCCAGGTCCGGGTTCCAGAAAATTTGGGACAGCCCTGTCCCAGAACCAACCGAAAGGATTCTAACAGGCCAATCCCAAGCCTGTTCACCTGCCTTTCCTTTCCTGCAGAAACCACAAGACAGAGAGATCTCCATCATTCTCTTCTTATGAAGGACTAATCTAATCATGAGAAGCTGTGTATATCCTATCTTTCTGACTTTGGAGTGTTCTAGGGAAGAATTCATCTTTTTTAAAAATTCTGACCTGAGGATATTTTTTTCATTGATTTTTTTTTTTATAGAGAATAGAAAGGAAGGAGGGGGCAGAGAGGGAGAGAAAACCATTAATGTAAGAGAGACACATCAAAGACACATCAATTGGTTGTCTCCCGCACATGCCTCAACCTGGCCGGGCATTAAATCTGCAACCCAGGACATGCCTTTGACCTGGAATCAAACCTGCCACCGTTTAGTGTGGGGGTGGGAAGGATTCTAACCACTGAACCATACTGGTCAGGGCAAACATTCATGTTTATAACAAGTGGCAAACTGAATCTAACAGAATAATAAAAGGCTATTTACACTATGATCCAGTGGGATTTATCCTAGGAATGCAAAGTTATTCCAACATAAAATCAATGTAACAGATCACATTATGGAAGGAAGGACTATTATAGTTTTCCCAGTATGGGTCTTTTACATTTTTGGTTAAGTTTATTCCTAGGTATTTTTTGATGCAAGTATAAATGGAATTGTTTCCTTAGTTTCCCTTTCTGATATTTAATTATTGGTATATAACAATGCAACTGATTTCTGGATATTAATATCATACCTTACTACTTTAATGAATTCATTTTTCAGTTCTAGTCATTTTTTGGTGGAGTCTTTAGGGTGTCTTGTGTGTGTGTTTTTAATTGATTTTAGAGAGAGAGGAAGGGAGAGAGAGAGAGAGAGAGAGAAATATCAATGTGGGAGGGAAACATTGGTTGGCTTCCTCTCCCATACACCCCAACCAGGGATCCAGCCCAAAACTTGGGCATGCGCCCTGACTGGGAATAGAACTGACGACCCTCAGGTGTAGCACTTAACCAACTGAGCTACACCAGCCAGGGCTTTACGGTTTATATACAGTATCATATCATCTGCAAATAATGAGAGCTTTACTTCTTCCTTTCCAATTTGGATGTCTTTTATTTCTTTCTCTTGTCTGATAGCTGTGGCTAGCGCTTCCGGTACTATCCTATATAATAAAAGGCTAATATGCAAATTAACCAAACGGTAGAATGACCAGTCATATGACACACACTGACCACCAGGGGGCAGATGCTCAAAGCAGGAACTGCCCCCTGGTGGTCAGTGTGCTCCCGCAGGGGGAGCATCACTTAGCCATAAGCTGGGCTCATGGCTGGCGAGTGCAGTGGCAGTGGCGGAGCCTCTCTCGCCTTCGCAGCAGTTGGACATCCCCCGATGGCTCATGGACTGTAAGAGGGCACAGGCTGGGCTAAGTGCACGGATTTCATGCACTGAGCCTCTAGTGTTGAATAAAAGTGGTGAAAGTGGACATTACTGCCTTGTTCCTGATCTTAAGGGAAACACTTTTAGTTTTTCCCCAGTGAGTAAAATGTTAGCTGTGGGTTTGTCATATATGGCCTTTATTATATTGGGGTATGTTCACTCTATTCCGACTTTCCTGAGACTTTTAATCATAAATGAGTGATGGATTTTATTAAATGCTTTTTCTGAATCCATTGATATGACCATATGATTTTTATCCTTCATTTTGCTTATGTGATGTATCACATTTATTGATTTGCAAATATTGTACCAGCCTTGCATTCCAGGAATAAATCCCACTTAATTGTGGTGTATAATCTTCTTAATATATTGCTGGGTCCAATTTGCTAATATTTTGTTGAGGATTTTGTATCAATGTTCATCAAGGATATTGGAATAGAGGGAGCATTTCTCAACATGATAAAGGCAAAATATGACAAACCTACAGCCAAATCATACTCAGGGGGCAAAAACTAGATAATGCTGGCCTCATAAAATAAGCTTGGGAGTCTTCTCTCCTTTTGAATGTTTTGAAATAGTTTGAGAAGGGTAGGTATTAGTTCTTCTTTTATTGTTTGGTAAAATGACAGGGATGTTCACTTTCACCACTCTTATTCAAAATTAGACCTTTTGTTGATCATTTACTTTGCAGTGTAGGAAGAAGCATTTCAGTTTGATATATTTTCACTTGCTTATTTTTGTTTTTGCTGCTTTTCTTCTGGTGTCAAATCCAAAACAAACAAAAATCATTGCCAAGATCAATGTCAAGGAGCTTTCACCCTATGTTTTATTCTAGGATTTTTATTTTCAAGTCTTATATTTAATTTTTTAATCCACTTTGAGTTAATTTTTATAAGATAAAGGTCCCATTTTATTCTTTTCAATGGAGATATTTATTTTTTCCAATACTATTTATTGAAGAGCCTGCCTATCTTTTCCCATTGAGCATTTTTGGCTCCCTTGTCAAACATTAATTGGCTATCTGTATGTGGCTTTACTTCTGGGGTGATGATTCTGTTCTATTGGCCTATGTGTCTGTTTTTATGCCAGCTCTATACTGTTCTGATTACCATAGCTTTGTTTTACTGTTTGAAATGAAGGAAGTGTGATGCCTCCAGCCTTTTTCTTTTCTCAAGATTGCTTTGGCTATTTGAGGTCTTCTGTAGTTCCATACAGATTTTAGGATTTTTTTTTCTATTTCTGTAAACAATACCATTTAAATCTTGATAGGGATTAATTGAATCTATAGATGGATTTGGGTAGTATGAGCAATTTAACAATGTTCATTCTTCTGATTTAACAATGTTAACTCTTGATTTATGGACATAGGGCATTTGTGTCTTCTATTTCTTTAATTAATGTCTTATAGTTTTTAGGTTACAGATATTTCATTTCCTTGGTTAAATTTATTCCAAAATATTGTATTGCCTTCGGTGGTATTGCAAATGGGATTGTTTTTCTTTTTTTGTTTTTCACATATTTTGTTGTCAGTGTATAGAAATACAACTGATTTTTGTATGTTGACTCTGTATCCTGCAACTTTACTGAATTTATTTACCAATATTTATTAAGTCTAACATTATGTAAATTCAAGGTGCACAATGTGATGATTTGATACATGTTTTGTTTTGTTGCTGTTTTTGCTGGAGTCTTTAGGGTTTTCTGTATATATAGCATCATGTCATCTACAAGCAGGGACTAATTTGTTTCTTCCTTTCTGATTTGGATCTTCTCTCTCTCTCTCTCTCTCTCTCTCTCCTCTTACCCGCTCTTTCCCCTCTCTCTCCCTGTCTGATTATTTAGCCAGGACGTTTAGTACTATGTTGAATAGAAGTGATGAGAATGGGCACCCTAGTCTTGTTTCTGATCTCAGAAGAAAAGCTTTCAACCTTTCACCACTGAGCACGATGTTAGCTGTGGGCTTGTCATATTTAGCCTTTGTTATCTTGAGGTACATTCCTTCTCTTCCCAATTTGTTAAGTCTTTATAATGCAAAGATGTTATATTTGGCCAAATGTTATTTTTTCTTGACCTATTGAGATGATTTTATGATTTTTTAATTCATTCTATTAATGTGGTATGTCACATTTATTGATTTGGATCTGTTGAACCTTCCTTGCTTTCCAAGGATGAATCGTATTTGATTATTGTGTATGATCTTCTTAATGTGCTTTTGAATCCAGTTAGTCAATATTTTGTTGACTTTTTTTTCATCTATATTCATCAGAAATATTGGCCTTTAGTTGGTTTTTGCTGTTGTTATTGTTTTGCATTTTCTTATCTGGCTTTGGTATGATGGTAGTACTGGCCTCATAAAATGAGTTTGGAAGTGTTCTTTCTTTTTAATATTTTGAAGTATGGGCATTCATTCATTCTTAAGATTATTGGTAGAATTCACCAGTGAAGCTGTCCAATCCTGGGCGTTTTTGTTGTTGGTGTGAAGTTTTTGCTGATTTAATCTCCTTACTTGTTATTGAACTGTTCAGATTTTTTATGTCTTCATAATTCAGAGTTGGCAGGTTGTATGTTTCTACATATTTATCATTTTCTTCAAAAAGGTTATCCAATTTGTTGGTGCTTCCTTTTTTATTTATTATTTTGTTTTGGTCCTCTTTTTTTGTTTTGGTTAGTCTAGCTAAAGGTTTGTAAATTTTTATCTTTTCAAAGAACCAACTCTTAGGTCTGTTCATCTTTTTTATTGTTTTTCCCATTCTCTATTTTGTTTATTTCTGCTCTCATCTTTAACATTTTCCTCCTTCTGCTAATTTTGGGCTTAGTTTATTCTTTTTCCAGTTTCCTGATGTATAATGTTAGGTTGCTTATTTGAGATCTCTCTTATATTTTTATGAATGCATTTATAATTATAAACTTTCCTCTTAGAACTATTTTTCTGTTGTATACCACAAGTTTGTATGTTATGTTCCCATTTTCATTTGTCTTAAGGTATTTTTTGATTTCCCTTTTAATTTCTTCTGTGAAACATTGGTTGTTCAGAACTGTGTTGTTTTATTTTCATGGACTTATGTATTTTCCAGCTTTCTTCCTCTTAGTAATTTCTAGTTTTATACCATTGTAGTCAGAAAAGATACTCGATATAATTTCTATCTTCCTGAATTTGTTGAGACTTGGTTTGTGTCCTAACATATGATGTATCCAGGAAGTTTTCCATGTGTGCTTGAGGAGAATGTGTATTCTGCTGCTGTGGGTGGAGTGTCCTGTATATGTCCTGCTAGAGTCATTTAGTGTTGTTCAAATTTACTGTTCCCTTATTGAAACTCTCTGGATGATCTATTTATTGTTGAGAGTGTGGTGTTAAAGTCCCCAGCTACAATTGTATGGCTGTTTAGTATTTCCCTTTTCTTCTATTAGTATTTGATTTATATATTTTGGTGCTCTAATGATGGGTGCATAATTTTTACAACTGTTATGTCTTAATGAATTGACCCCTTTGTCATTATATAAACAATTTTTTTTGTCTCATATAAGTGTAGCTGTCTTGCTTGCTTTTGGTTACCATTTGCTTGAAATATCTCTTTTATTCCTTCACTTTCAGCCTATGTGTGTCCTGAAAGCTAAAATGAGTCTTTTTTAGGCAGCAGTTATATCTATATATAGATATAGTCAAAATGCCGGCAAATTCTGTGTCTGGTGAGGACCTGCTTCTTGGCTTGCAGATGGCTGCCTTCTCTGTGTGCTCACATGGCCTTTCCCAGGTGCATGTGTGTGGTTTCCTGTCTCTACCTCTTCTTATGAAGGACACTAATCCCATCATGGAGGGTCCCACCCTCGTAACCTCATATACACCTAATTGCATCCCAAAGTCTCCATCTCCAAATGCCATCCCATTGTGGGTGGGTGGTGGTCAGGCTTTGACATATGGGTGGGAGGGACATAGATATTCAGTAAATAACAGAGGGGTGAATCCTGAGTCATGGGAGAGTGCCCTGGTATGAACAAACTCTCCCCTACAGCTTCTATTCTGCACCCTGCCCCCCACTGCCACATCCACAAGACATGTTCTCGTGTGTGTGTGTGTGTGTGTGTGTGTGTGTGTGTGTGTGTTTATGGAGCACACTAGGCAGGTCCTGTATCTTTCTTGATGAATAATTTCTTTCCTGTGTTAGCAGGACTAATCCTTTCTCCTGGGTCAAACTTGGACTTGACAGTTACTTTTTATCTAATAGTCAGGAGGAAAAGGGGAGAGGATCTTGCCAAGGGCATTTCCCTGGGGGGAGATATTCACCTGATATTTAGGGGATGGTATTGCACTCCAGTAAGAGGAGGGGTGTGCCCCCCCCCCCCCGCCTCGCCCTCACCCCATACCCTGCCGCCTCGAGCATGCAGATCAGAGGAATCTAAGGTTACTGGACAAGGAGCAATATTCAACCATGAACCTGCGTACGAATGGGGGCAGACTCATCCTTGGCAGCTCCAGGAAGGGGTGGAGAACCTAGTTGGGTTCTGTGTACCTGGACTTCTGACCTGGCCTACACAACAGTGAGAAAATGAACTGTATTGTTTTGAGTTGTTTGGTTTGTGATAATCTGTTATAGCAATGAATACACCAGGCATCTGGGTCCATCCAAAGCTGTGAATTCAGATTTCCTTGTAATTCTACCCTCTGCTCCTCACAGTCTGCTGTCCAGCTGCAGACAGCAAAGGGCTCTTAACACCACCATGAGCCTGGGTCCCCATCCAGCGTAGAGTTGTTGATTTCTTGACCTGAGTTCACTTCCTTCCTACAGCTCTTGGACAACAACTCTCAGTCCTTCCAGTTACAGCCTCCCTCTGTCCCCCTTCCCCCACCCCTCTCTTGAGTGCTGACACGCTGCCCAGCCCAGCCTCCTCTTCTGACTACTTCCCACACCAGTGTAGCGTGAGGGCACGCACAGCAGTCATGCTTCTGCAGAAGCTGAAGCCCCCGCCCCACTGGCATGATGGCTCTCTGCCCACCAGGGACTCAACCCCAGAGCCTCATGTCAGAGCCTGCTGGTAGGGAGGATCTTCAGTTAACAGAGCAGAGCTGAAGCTGGGGTTCAAGTGAAAGCAATTTATTAGGAAGGAGCAAGAAACACAGAGGAACAAAGCCGGGTATGACGACAGGCAAAGCCCTCAATGCTGCCCACAGGGAGCAAAGGAGACAAATGGACCATCCTCCAGAACTGTTGTCAGTAGGGGCGAGGAACTAGGGCAGTGATGGCGAACCTATGACACGCGTGTCAGAGGTGACACGCGAACTCATTTTTTTGGTTGATTTTTCTTTGTTAAATGGCATTTAAATATAGAAAATAAATATCAAAAATATAAGTCTTTGTTTTACTATGGTTGCAAATATCAAAAAATTTCTATATGTGACACGGCACCAGAGTTAAGTTAGGGTTTTTCAAAATGCTGACACGCCGAGCTCAGAAGGTTCGCCATCACTGCACTAGGGGCCTGAACTTCCCTGCCCCTAAGTCACCAGCGAGGGACTGATAAGTCTCGATAAAGGGGCAAATGCCCAGGTGCTCCCCATCCTTCTTATGTTCAGGTAAAGTGGGTTCCAGCAGCTTTGGGACAGCGCCTCCCTGGCCCAGGCCCTGCAGGTACTGGTGTGAGGTGTGGCGCTCCAGGCTGGAGGGTCTGTTGGCATTTCCTCCCACCCAAGCAGCCCATCAGGGCAGGCTCCTCAGCAGCCTCCCCCTCCTCAACCCTCCCTACTGCCCAGCGGGGATGAGCAGGAGCTCAGAGAAAGGCCTTGTCCCCAGTCCTCCCTACAGGTCTCTGCCCGCAGCTCCCCTGCACAGGGAGCCAGGCATGCTCAGGGTTTGGGGTTTTGTGTGTGTGCTGTTGTTTTTACTTTATTTTTGTTGCTGACACTATTACAGACGTGTGAATTTGGCCGATCTGAAAGGCCTGCCCTGGTCCCTAAACACCGCCCCACCGTGGAGCTCAAATCCCCCATACAGCCAGGTGGGACCCTTTCGAAGTCCCAGGAAAGTGATTCTCAAGTTCGTGCCTTTTGTGTGTAAATTGTGGTGTTTGTGGTCACCTGGGCGAGTACAGTGGCGCCCTGGGCGCTGGGACCTGTGCACTGACTGGCTCTGGCTGGTCCCTTTCTGCCCCACTGCCCAGAGGCCTGCTCTGCGTCCATGTTGCTTTCTGTCAGGGATTTGTTTCCTGAACACACATTTTCTGTGCCTGAGAGTTCTTAGCTTTATTCTTTTTTCCAATCCAGCCCTGCGCTTTCAAGGCTCATCCATGACTCATATCGTCAGCTGGTCCTCTGAGCAGTGTGTCCACTGAAGGTCCCCATCAACTCCCCTGGCTGCTCTCTCCTCTCAGCAAGGCTGCCCTCACACCTCCTCCCAGCGACCCGCCCCCGCGCCCCCAGGCCTGTGTGAAATCAGAGCACTCTTAAAGTGACAGAGCCTCTCAGAGTCCGGGCCAGCTCCGAGGACAGGAGACCTGGGCACCGATTCTGGGCCCTTTGGCTTTGTGCTAATGGCAGCCAGGCCCCCTGGAAACCAACACCAATATGCGCCTGGAAAGGAAAACACATGGGGTTGGTGTGAAAAAGCTCATAACGAGAAAACATAAATGCAGGTACACACAGACATTCACACAGTGCACACATACACACACGCATACACTAACATACATGCACACACAAGCACACTTACACGATACACACATGTACAGACACACACACTGATCACTTTCTTCACATCACCATGGTCTTCCCACCCACACCCACTCACACACCTGTGCCAAGCATTCTGTCAGCATCGGCTCACCGAGTCCCCCAGCAAGTTGGGGAATTTATGAGCACTCCACAGATGAGGAAGCTGAGGTCCCATGAGGACCGAGGGTGCTCAGGGAAGGTGGCTCACCCTGAGGGTACCATCTGGGAACACAGGCCGCGGGCCCTGACACGGCTTCTTGAAGGACGGACGCTGGTCTCAGCTTAGTTTGGGGGATTGGGAAACGAGTATTGAACCACCCTCACTGCACACACAGGAGGGTGATGCGGGACCCAGGTCGGGTGTGAGGTCAGGTGGACAGAGGCCACTGGGGAAGTGGTCTCTGATGGGAAGGTTGTCTGCAGGAACATCCATTGGACAAAAGTGTTTTTGGGGAGCTGGGGCCTCAGGAAGCCTGGGAAAGGCTGACCCCAGACTGTGCTGACCTTAGCGGCAGGGAATAGGGACTGGGGGTGGGGGTGATCCTGGGTCTGGGCCCCACAGGAAATCACTTTCAGGTCTGCCTCTGGCTCACTGAAGTGAGTGCTGGAGAAAGACAGCCTTTACGTTAAATTGCCTCCGTTTTCAATTTGCTTGACATTTGAGCAGCACAGGCCTACTGAGGTCTCTGGCTCCCTTCCTGGAGCAGGTGGGGCCGGACAATCCCAGAGCCCAGCAAGCAGGGTGCAAGCTCTCTGAGGGGCGCAGGACACCCAGGGCCAGAGGTGACCCGGGCAAGGGCCTCAGGTGAAGGCACAGATGGGCAGCCTCCTTCTGCGCCCACAGCTGGGCTCCCACTCCTGGATGGAGTCCTGGTCGCAGCCTCGGCCCATCCTCCACCTGCCAGCCCTTGGGGCGCTGCAGGGCTGACTGTCACACATGCAGGCGGACTCCTCTCATTCCACTCTGACTACCCTCTTCCCCCCAGTTCCCAGGAAGCACCCCAACCTGCTCCTGCTCCACATCCAGGCTCCTGTTCCTCCACATGTGCAGGCCTGTCTGTGTCCAAGGTTGGGGTCAATGTGGGGATGGGGCCCGACAGATTCTCCATTCCACTAGGGGGGACCCTTGCCCTTCAGAGCCATGTCCAGAAGGGGACAGAGGGTGACATGAGAAATAAGAAATTACATAACATGTGAGGAGAGGAGGTGCCATGAAGGAAATAAAGGGGAGGGGCCAGGGGAGTGTAGGGGTCCACTGAGAGAGTGACATTCTGGGACAGATGGTGGGTGATGAGGGAGGGGCCAGGCAGTGTCTCAGAGGCCGGAGCCAGCAGGGCCTGGGGGAACTTGTGAGGGTTAGCCTCTCTCTGGGAGGCCCTGGCTGCTGAGGGGAGTGGGCTGAGAAGTGGAGGGAAGGGGTTCATAGGCCAGGGCCAGGACATGCAGATGTAGAGATGGTGGAGGATGACCTATTTTTGCCATCACCATTTATCTCCTCTTGCCCTCTCCCACCCCCGAAGTTGGACTTTTAATACAACCATGTGGCATTTTACGAAGGCCCCGTGCCTCTCCTCGAGGCCCTTCCTGCAGCCCCCTCCCAGTCCGAGGCTCAGAGGGCCAGGCATCAGGGTGCGCTCTGTGGAGACAGGCGGACACAGGACTCCGTAGGATGAGGAAAGTCTGGGTATGTCCCAGGGAAGCAGTCTTGTGTGTTTCTGAGGAGCCCACGACTTTAATACAGAAAAAATTTTAACAGTGGAATATTTTTTATTAGTGACTAGAAGCCCGGTACACCGGTGAGGTCCCTCGGCCTGGCCTGTGGGGATCGGGCTGAAACCAGCTCTCCGACATCCCCGGAGGGGTCCTGGATTGAGAAGGTGCAGGCCAGGCTGAGGAACCCCACCGGTGGACGATTGGGCCTGGGGAGGGACCATGAGAGGGCTCCAGGGCATGTCTGGCCCATCTTGCCCAGTCCTGATCACCCGGACCCCAGCAGCAAGCTAACCTACGGGTCGGAGTGTCTTCCTTCTGGTGGCCAGTGTGCATCATAGCGACTGGTCAAATGGTTGAACAGTCGGACACTTAGCACATTAGGCTTTTATTATATAGGATTTTGAAATGTCAAACATTCCCGGGACCCAATCCTGGCTGTTGGTCGTGCTGACTCTGGATGTCCATCCACCCAGAAGGTCAGTGAGCTCTGGGCTTGAGAACCAGGCCAGGTTCTGGTTTGGCCTCGCCCGCTCCAGTCTGCTCTGCTCCTTTTGCCGCCTGCCTCTCCCGGCCTGTTGCAGGCCCAGCTCCCTGGACGCATGTCCTCAGTCCGAAAGTGCTCTCTCCCAGGGACGGACAGGGGGTCAGCTGCCTACCTGGTGAGCTGTTGTGAGATTTATTTGCGATAGCAAGCATGGCACTGGGCGGTCAGGCAACAGGTTGGGGCCCAGCTCTGCCCCACTCACCCCAATTGCCATGAGGGCTGTGGAGAAGAAGGGGGGCCACTGGTCTGGAGTCTGTGCCCCCCTCCCCCACCCAGGACCAGATCACAGCGCTGCACTGACATGGGTGTGGGTTCCAGACAGGGCTCCAGGCCTGGTCTTCTGGCAGCACAGCACTGGGCCAGTTGCTGAGCCTCTGCGTGCCTAGCCCATTGAGATGGGGCCACGGCAGCAGTCCTCTGGTTACCACACAGCTGCAGGGAGAAGCATGGGCCTGGGGTGCGTGGCAGCTACTGGGGTGCTGAGTTGTCCAGAGACAGGCAGAGGCCAGGGCACATTCCTGCGCACCAAGCCCCTGAACCCTCTCAGTTGCTACACAGGAGCACCCCCACTTGTGGAAGAGAAACGAGGCCTGAGAATGGACAGCCCTCACGTGAGGGCTCAGGGCAGTGCTGGACTGGGCCTTGGTTCCAGGCCTGCAGTGGCCCCTCTCTCCTTAAGGTTTCCAGGACCCTGGCCAGCTGTCCCATCCTTCCACCCGGTATGGGGCTGCCCCAAACCCTATAGCCTGAGCGGACCCTCCTTCCCATGCCCTGCCCCTTCCCCAGGGCCTTTGGGATGGCCTTTCTGCCCACGATACAGTGCCCGCTCCCACCCTTTGGAGTCCACAGATGCCCACCTTCCACCCTGCCTCCGCCAGCTACCTCAGTCCACAAACCACTCCTGACTGTACCCTCTGCTCCATGGTCCCTCTGCTCCTACTGTCTCCATGTGGCCACTTCCAATTTTTCCTTCCAGACTCTGCTCATACCAGTATGTCACCACCTCCATGCAGTCAGCCTTGATTTCTCCACCCCATCAAAAGACAGCGGTCCTCTTGTACCCCCGCCCCAATATACTTTGCTCATCCTCTCCTGCTACAATCTCCCCCACCCCAGGCCAGGGGTCATGTCCAAGCCCCTCTGAGCCCCAAGCGCTGAGAAGGGAGGAAGTGGCACCTGGGCCTTCACAAGGTACATGTGGTGAGAGTTTCATGGGAAAGAGGGGCAGAGTGGGAGACAGGGGGAAGGCAAAGGTTGGGGGAGAGAAGTCCGAAGTCAGCATTGGAGGGATAAGCACAGAGAGGGACAAGGGGAGACAGGCCGTGAGGAGACAAGAAGTGATAGAGAATCAGAGACAGAAAGAGAGAAAATAGGATCAGATAGACAAGGGGGGGGCGGGGGGAGAGAGAATACCCAGATACCCTGCAGGGAGGTGAGACAAAGGGATAGCAAGAGGGGGGAGAGAGAAACTAACGAAGTAGAGAAACTAGTGGGGCCGGGAGGAGAGGGCAGGGGGCAGGGGTGAGGGAAGCGGGAGAGCAGGGGGAGGAGGCCCTGCGGTTGGGCTGTCCCCCGGGAACCCTGACCCCACCTCCTGCGCCCCGCTGCTCACCTCCCCGCCGCTCAGGTTTCAGGGCTGGGAGCGCAGGCAGATTCGGTAACAAATGCATGTGCATCGCATTATGAAGAAAGCCTTAAAAAGCCCTCGTTTATCGCTGTTTACGTTACATGATTGAGGGGAGAATTTGCCAAGACCAAAGGTTACTGCTGGTGTTTCTGTGACGATATTCCCTCCGACTCAAGCAATTAGCGTCCAGGACTCGCGTTGTCTTCGCCGGGGCTGC
>NW_006284335.1:384223-392075 GCF_000327345.1 Myotis davidii | reverse complement strand
GCATCCGCGTTGGCCTTTCTCCTGAGCCTGTCCTCGGATAAGATCCTTTCTTGAGACAATGAAGGAAATGGCGGAGTGGTCATCAGCAAACACTCGCTCCTTCCTAGGAGGACAGATGTGGAAGTCGCCCTGCACCCCTCTCCTCCGCTTCGGGGGTGGGGGTGGGGGTGCTGGGTGAGGGCGGGGCTCACCCTCAGATGTGGCCTGGCTGCCAGGCTTTCTTCCTCTGCAAGCAGAGCGGTCACAGCACCTGCGAGGGCAGGAGGCGGGGTGGGGAGGTGCCGAGCACTTGGAGCGGGCCCTGCCCCCGGGGGGCCTTCCATGTGACTGTACTGTCCTACCCAGGAAGGGGAGGGACTGGCCAGTGGAGGCGGGGTGGGGGGGGGAGCAGCGGACCCTCAGAGAGGCGAGCGGAACCTGCCCCCGGGGTGGGGGGGGGCCTCCTACCACCTGTCTCCACCATTAATTCCGGTGGCCAGAAGTCACCGGTGCTGCCACCTGGTCCCACCTTACAGCCATCTCCAGCTCCCAGTCAGCAGCCACCCAGCCTCCAGGGGGCTCCAAGCTGGGCTGCCCACAACTGGTCAGATGGCAGCCAGGCCCAGGGCCCAGCTCTGCTCTGCCCGCTGCTCTCTCTTGGCACCAAGCTGGGCTCCTCATCAGAAGACAGGACCAGTCATACCTCCCTCCTAGGCTGTGGGAAGCCGAGTGGATGATGCAGGGCGAGCACCCAAGCGGGCGGAACTGAGCCTGTGCAGGAAGCCCTGAGACTGACTGCAGGGCGGAGTCAGTGAGGCCTGGGGGCTGCACAGACAGAGCCACCTGGGTTTGCCTGACGTTGGGCAAAACCCCAAACGAGTGCCCCATCACTGAAGGACTTGGGAAAAGGCAGTATATGTGGGGTTTCAGACGGGCTGGGCTTGCCTCCTCCGTGGGAGGGCTTCTGGCTCCTCTCCGCAGAGGACCCAGGGCAGCCCAGTGTCAAACTCTCACATTTTACATAATTTCTGGTCCTCAGGTGGCCAGTAGCCTGAGCCAGTATCTTGAGAGGAGAGGACAGGGATCACTGGGAGAGAGGAGTCCTGGGTGCTGTGTCCAGGCCTACATCCCTGGCGTACAGCAATGTGGGAAGGACTCTAACCCTAATAACCCTAACACTAACCCTAACACTAACCCTAATAACCATAACTCTAACCCTTACCCTAATAACCCTAACCCTAACCCTAACCCTAACCATGAGCCGGTCAGCCAGGAGGGACAACATGCCACAAGTCCTAACAGCAAGGGGTCATCAGGCCTCCCGAGCTGAGTGCTGGTCAAGTCATCCTCCTGTTATCCCATTTTATAGATGAGAAAACCGAGGCTCAGAGGGATTAAGTGTGCATGCAGCCTTGAATCAGTGTTTAGCGAGTTGCTGGAAGGAATGAGCCTTGCTGTTTTTATCCTGAGCCCCCAGCACCTACTTCGAAGCAGGGTGTGTCCTGGGAGCCCAGCCAGCACCTTCCTGTCCTCTCCACCTCAGCCCCAACAGACCAGAACTGGGTGCAGGCCACTCCTGTCCGCACCATCCCGTCCGCACCAGGCCCGGCATGTCTGCTTTGACATGTTCTGAGCCGGTGGACAGTGGTTCCCAGTAGGCTCCCCCCAGGCTCCCTGGGACTGGCCTGTCCTCAGCTGCTCCTCCATGCGCTCCCAGCCCCAACGGCCTCAGAGTCCCCAGCCCCTCCTTGGCCATTGACCACGGCCCTGGAACGCGAGGACCCCCAGAGGGACCCGACAGCCCATCACACCCTCCACTTCCACCTCCAGAGAGACCAGCTAATCCCTCAAGGTCGCGGCTCGCCCTCCGCATAAAGCGCCCATTCTTCTCTAGCGTGGGGCTGGGGTGGGAAAATATTTTCCAAAGGTCAGTTTTCCAATTATACTTAAAATTTGAAAGTTCAATTTTTTTTTTCCTCCCCTCGGTGCAGCCTCGTTCTGCTAATTTCATAAAGATACCATTTAGCTGAGGTAGGTGGGATTCTGGGCATCAGAACAGCTTCCCAACGTCAACAGCCAGCCGTAACCGTAACCAGCGACTTCCCATCATTTTGGAGAAAAAAAATGTTTCTCTCCCCAGAAATTATGGCCTGTGGGAATCAGACAACATCCGCATTGCCTGGCGGGGACTTGCAGAGATTTTCTTATGAACTTAACTCTAAGCCCGGTTTATAAAGTTTTGCTCATGGGCTGCAGGGGCTGCGGGTGCCCAGCTGGCACGTCAGTGTGGGTGATGTAGCTGAGTGCCCGTCTCACTGGACTGTGGCCCCCGGGTCTGGCCAGCAGCTCCAGGCCTGGGACCCTTGGGGTCTAGAGGGCTGGACCTCCACTTACAGGCTTGGCTGTGAGTCTGAGAGGGGATGGAGCAGGCTGGACAGGGCCATCTTGTTTACATCTTTTGGGTGGAAATAGAATGTGGGTACACAGGCCACAGACCTTGGACGTGGTTCAGATGCTCTCTTCCTCTTCTGCCACAGTTGATACCAAGGGAATTGGGAATCTAACCCCTCCCCCCACTCACCTGTCTGTCCCTCACACTCCATTCTCCACCCTGGCCAGGCCTTTTCCCCTTCAAACCTTCCAGACCCCCACATGGCTCAGAGGGAGGGTGCTCCTCCTGGGCCATCGAGGGGCCTCAGTCTTCTGTCTAAGACAGAACGAAAGCCCCTCTGAGGATGGAATGAGGGAAGTGGGAGGGATGGCTTCAGAAGCCGCCTGCAGGGAGGGCAGCTGAGGGGAGCAGGACGGCATCCCATCTAAGAAGGGGGCCAGGCTTTTCCTGGGGAAGGAAAGAGCCAAACTGCAGGGCAGGATGGGGTCCCCCCCCCTCGAGGGCTCTCGCCCTCTGTGCCAGGCTGTCTAGGGTACCTCCAGGGGTGACAAGCCCACAGACCTGGCCCAGCTGAGCTGAGTGGAGGAGGAGGCAGCAGCAAGAAGGCTGAAGCCAGGGCCCTTTCAGAGGAGGGTCAGGCTCCAGTGCGGCTCGGGGCACAGGAGCAATGAGAGGCCTGTGTGCTGTGGGCACCGGGAAGGTGCAGCGAGGGGCAGGGTGTGACTGTGGGGCTGGAGTGTGCCGATGCCCCTCACTATGGGGTTGACAGGCCCACTGAGCCCAGGTGGGGGCAGAAGGAGAATGGGGGAAGCAGTGCCTCTCTGTCCTAGCTGACAATTTCTGTGGCATCAACAATGACAAATTTTAGGAAAAGCTGGGAATCTGGATTTTGATGTGAAATATTCCAATTTTCCAAGTTTGGCACCTATTTCACATTTTTAAACACTGGGCATATCAAATCACATGAGGCTTTGGGCCTTATTAGTTCTGTCACCTCCCATCCTCCCTCTACCCCACACTGCAGCCACCTCTGTGGGTCCCTGCTCTTGTCTCAGGGCCTTTGCACATGCTGTTTCCTCTGCCCTGGACAATTTCACAATAGGCTCCTCCTTCATTCTTAGAGCCCTGACCATCCATCACTCCAGTCAATTGCTTCGTTTTATTTTCTTCTCAGCCTTCATTTTATATTATATAATTATTCGTTCATCTGTCTATTGCCTGCATCTCCCAAAGAATGGAGGCTCCTGAAGGCAGGATCCTGTCTGATTTGTGCATTGCTTTGCCCTCAGTGCCTAGAACAGTGTCTGTTACACAGTAGGTGCTTAATAAAAGCCTAGTGAATAAATGAACAAATGAGTGTGTATTTGAACTTCCCATCCACTTACCACATGGCTGACAGTACCTTCCTGTCCCGGTCATTCCCCCTTTCTCCTGGGACCCTGGGCGCCTTAATCACTGGGTCCTAAGCTGGATCCTATAAGAAAGTTCCCTTCACCCTGGAGAGAGGAAGGGGACCAACTTAGGGATGATGTTGCTGGAAGCCTTCCTGCCCTACCATTACCCTGTCTCATTTGCTGGTGGGACTGTCCACCATCTGAAATGATGGGTTTACCAAGTCTGTCTGCTCAGCTGTCTCAAAGCAGAACTGGGCTTAGTACAGCTGTGGGTGGTGAGAAAGTCTGGGCACAGGCATGAGGGCTCCAGTGTGGGTGATGAGGTCACTGTGGCTGTAAGCAAGGTAAGGAGCTGGATATATTTTAGGGGGGTGGTCTGTGGCAGATCTTGGGGTTGGGGGGGTGGGCAGAGAGAAATCTGGTGGACAAAACAGGTAGTAAAAACATAGAAGTAGAACAAACTCATTCCTTGGCAAGGGCTCTACATGTACACGATGCAGGAGGTATGGCCCTGCCTTCAGAGAGCTAAGTTTATAGAGGGGGGGATAGAAAGGGAAACAGTATAAACTTTAATTAATTCGTGTATTTATGCATCCACCCTTCCACCCATACGTACATCCACCTACAAATCTATCCATCCACCCACATATCCATCCATCCATCCATCCATCCATCCAACCATCCATCCATCCATCCATCCATCCATCCATCCATCCATCCATCCATCCAGGGCTCTCCTGCAGGGCTTGGCCCCACTGGTCACCTGAATACATGGACAATATCCTGCACTTACTCCCCCAAGATGAAAAATACAAAGGACGAAAAGCAAAGTTCCAGGCTCTGGATCAAATTTCTGTTACTTAAGCACTGAGTGGGGAAGCTGAAAAGAAAGAGACAGGATTTAGGAGCATCTACACTATCGCATGGACTGTGACAAGCACTTTGGAGGAGCAATTTCATCTGCTTCTCAAAGCTACCTGATGAGGGAGGGATTACCCTCTTAATTTGCTTATAAGAAACTGGAGCTCAGAGAGAGCAAGTTCCTTACACAGAACTAGGAAGTGGCTGGCCAGTGCTCCACACAGGTCAGCTCATCCCACACTCTCAAACCCCCAGGGAGATGGGAGGGTCCAACGAAGCCTGCATGGATGGCTATGTTGGTCAAGCACAATCTTTAAGCCTGCATTAGGATTTTTTTACACCAGCATTAAAAATAATATAAAGATAATACATGCCCAAGGTTAAAAGTTTAAAAATAAAAGATGAGGAGTAATGAGTGAGTCTCAACTTCCAGCTCCAGTCACCAGGAAGTAATGAGTGTCAGATTTACCCTATCCCCACAGACAACTGTAAAACTAGGCAAAGGAGATAGGAAGAAGCCTGTTTCAACACTGAGCATCACACAGAGAAGAGCTGTGATTCTTGAAAGCAGGGAAACCCACCAGGAAGGCTCTACATTCTGGCTTTATGGCTGGGGCCACTCACCAAACTGTGGCCCAGGGATGCAGAGCATTTTAGGGCAAGGTACTGGGAAGGAGGAAGCTGTGCAGGGATGTACCAGAGTTCTGCATGGGACATCTCAGAGTCTTAGAAGAACACGGAGTTGTAAGCGCACAGGACAAGCGTCTGCCAGGTTTAGCAGAGAAGAGCTATCGGGTGGTTGAGATCTAAATGGAGATTCGGAAGGTGGTGCAATGCTCAGGGACCTCGGAGGTCTTCCTACTCTAGATCCACCCGAAACCTAAATTCAAGCCTCAACAGGATCAAGTTCATCAGCCAGTGTTCACTGCCTGTCAGAAGACCAGTCAACACTCTAATGAGAAACAACATCCAGGCTCACAACAGCATAGCAATGTTTGAAACACAATAAAAAATTACTAGACATACAAAGAAGCAGGAAAAGAGAACTCAATCAGGAGCCAAAAAAAAAGTCAATGTAAACGGAGAGAAATAAAACACATTGGATTGGCAGACAGAAATTTCAAATGATTATTATGCTATATTATATAATATTCTATGGTCAAGCATTTAAAGTACGGGATGGGATGAAGAAAAAGTTGAATTTTATCCGAAAATTAAACTATAGACAAAATTCAACTGGAAATTCTAAAGCTGATAGATAAAATATTTGCAAAGTGAAATTCTCTAGATGGGTTTAATATCAATTTAAACACTGCAGGAGACAAGATCAGTAAACTTGAAGGCAATAGAAATGAGCCAACTGAAACATACAGAGAAAAAAGACCTAAAAATAAATAAAAGAGCCTCAGGGTTGGGTGGGAAATATCAATTAGTCTAATATATGTAAAATTGAAGTCCCAAAAGTAGAGAGATAGAGAGATAGAGATAGAGAGATGATAGATAGATAGATAGATAGATAGATGATAGATTTGGGGCAGAAAAATATTTGAAGAAATAGTGGCAGAAAATTTTTGAAATTGCATGAAAACTATAGGCCTGCAGATGCAAGGAGCATAATAAAACTCAAGTGGTTGAGACAGAGAACCACACGAAGGCAAATCACATTCAAATGGTTAAAAAGCAAAGTTAAAGAGAAAAATCTTAAACTCAGCCAGACAAAAAGACATAATTATATATAGGGTAACAAAGATAAAATACCACTGAGTTATCATCAGAAACAGCAAAAGACAATAGAATTACATCTTTAAAATTCTGAAAGAAAAAAAAACTAGAATTCTATAGACAGCAAAAATGTCCCTTAAAAATAAATAAAAAATAAAGATATTTTCAAACAAAAGCTGACTGAATTCAACACCAGGAGTTTTTAAAGAAAGTTCTTTGGGCTGAAAAGAAATTATATCGATGGAAATGGAGAGTGCCAGAAATGGTAAGTATTGTGAAAATGTAAAAGCATGAAATATTACTTGAGAAAGAAAACTGCTTTATAATGATAAGTGGATTCTTCCGGGAGACATAGCAATTCTAAAAGTCAGTGCACCTAATAACAGAATCTCAACATTCATAGAAGTAAAAGCGAAGATAATTAAAGAGAGAAATAGACACATCAAAGAATATAGTTGTAGATTTGAACTTTCTTTCTGAGTATCTGATTAAAAAAATAGACTATTCAATAAGGATACAGGAGTTCTAAACAACATTATAAACCAAGTTAACCTAATTGACATCTATAGAACATAGTACTGGAAAATATGCATTTTTTTAAAGTGAGCAAAATAAGTCTTAATTATAAAGAATTAAAATTATACAGCATGTGTTTTGGCTACTACAGAATTAAATTAGAAATCCATAATTGTAAAGAATTAAGAAAATCCCCAAATCTTTAAAAGTAATACACTTTCAAATAACCCACAGGTCAAAGAGGAAGACAGAAGGTAAATAAGAAAATTTATAAGGAATTTAAAGCTTTAAAGATTTATATTATCAAAGGAGGGTCTAAAATCAATTATCTAAGTATTCATCTTAACAATTTAGAAAATTAAACGCAAAATAGAAAGAAAATAATAAATACAATAACAGAAATCAATGAAATATACAATAAACAAACAATAAAGGAAAATCAATGAAATAAAAGTTAGTTATTTGAATCAATCAATAAAATTGATTTAAAAAAACACACAAAAACCCTAGAGCTAGGCCAATTGAAGTAAAAATACAGAAAACATAAACTATCAGTCTTATGGATGAAAGAGAAGATGCAATCAATTACAGGTCCTGAAGACAATAACAAATAATAAAGGAATAATATGGACATTTTTGTACCAATAGATTAGACAACCTTGATGAAATAAACAAATAGCTAAAGCCAAAATTTTCTCTCTCTCTCTTTGATCCCCCACCCCCCATCACATAACACACATACACACTAAACATAAATAGTCCTACACATACTAAAAATTAAAAATTTTCCCACAAAGAAAACTCTAAGTTTCACTAAAGGTTGAGGAAAGTTCCCAATTATCCTATGAAACTAGCAAAACCTTAATAACAAAACTAGTAAAGGATATTACAAGAAAATAAAATTACAGTCCAATATCCTTTAAGAATGTAGACACAAAAATCCCTAACAAATATTAGCAAATCAATTCTGGGGGTGGGGGTAGGGGTG
>NW_006284335.1:351529-384142 GCF_000327345.1 Myotis davidii | reverse complement strand
GGGGGAGTGTGTGTGTGTGTACATGCACACATGCATGTGTTAATATCAGGAGAGCAAGGTTGGTTTAATATTCAAAAATCAATATAATTTTATGATAAAATCTCTAAGCAAAGTGGGAATGGAGGTAACATAATTAAGGCCATATGTGATAAGCCCACAGCTAACAATATACTCAATGGAAAAAAGCTAAAAATGTTTCCTTAAGACCAGGAGCAAGACAGGATTGTCCACATTTAACAGGTTTTTTGTTGTTTGTTTTTTAGTTGTTAACCCTCACCTGTGGATATACTTTCCATTGATTGTTTTAGAGAGAGTGGAGGGAGGGAGGGGGAGAGAGGGAGTAAGAGAAACATCAACATGAGAGAACACATCGATTAGTTGCCTCCTGCACACACCCCAACTGGGGCTAGGGATCAAACCTGCAACCCTACGGTTACATGCCCTTGACTGGGAATTGAACCTGTGACCCTCTGGTGCATGGGCTGGTCCTCTAACCACTGAAAAAAACTGACCAAGGCCACTTTCACCAACACAGCATTGGAAGTCCTAGCCACAGCAATCAGACAGGAAAAGAAGTAAAAGGCACCCAAATTGGAAAGGGAGAAGTAAAACTGTTATTATTTACAGATGACATTATATTATACTAGAGGCTCAGTGCACAAAATTCGTGCATGGGATTGGGGTGTCCCTCAGCCTAGCCTGCATCCTCTCCAATCTGGGACCCCTCGAGGGATGTCTGACTTCCAGTTTAGGCCCAATCCCGGGGTTTGGGCCTAAACTGGCAGTTGGACATCCCTCTCACAATCCTGGACCGCTGGCTCCTAATTGCTCACCTGCCTGCCTGACTGGTCACCCCTAACTGTCCCTCCTGCAGGCCTGGTCGCCCCAACTGTCCCCTGCTGCCAGCCAGGTCGCCCCCAAATGCCCCCACCACCAGCCTGGTTGTCCCCATCTGCTCCCCTCGGCCGGCCAGGTTGCCCATAACTGCCCCCCCTCCCCACCAGCCTGGTTTCCCTCAACTGCAGCCCCCTGCCAGCCTGGTCACACTTATCTGCTCCCCCTACCAGCCTGGTTGCCCCTCATGGCCCGCCTGCTGGCTTGATCGCCCCATGCAGCCTGCTATTCAGTCATTTGGTCTTCCCTCACTAACCCGCCTGCCAGCCTGGTCATAGGCAGCCATCTTGTGAGGGTGTGAGGGTTAATTTGCATATTACCTCTTTATTTTATAGGATGGATAGAACCCTAAAGATTCCACCAAAAAAACTACTAGAACTGATAAATGAATTCAGAAAAGTAGCAAGATAGGAAATTAATATCAGAAATCAGTTGTGTTGTTATACACCAATAGTGAACTAACAGGGAAATTAATAAAACAATCCCATTTACAATTGCATCAAAATATAAAATACCTAGAAGCCTGGTCAGTGTGGCTCTGTGGTTGAGTGTCAAACCAAGAACCAGGAGGTCATGGTTTGATTCCCAGTCAGGGTATATGCCTGGGTTGTGGGCTCAATCCCCAGTAGGGGGTGTGCAGGAGGCAGCTGATGGATGATTCTCTCTCAGAGGGCAGGTCCACAGCCCCTTGGCTGCCTGATGAGCGGCACTCCCACAATGGCCGAGCCCCACAGGCCCCCCAGTGCACAAATCCCATGCACCGAGCCTCTAGTAATGAGATAATTACCTCAGAACTGTCAGAATAGCTATCATCAATAAATCTACAAACAACAAGTGTTGGTGAGGATGTGGAAAAGGGAACCCTGGTTGTACTGTTGTTGGGAATGAAGATTGGTGCAGCCTCTATGGAAAATGGTGTAGAACTTCCTCAAAAACTATTACCCTTATGGGTATATGTTCAAAGGAGTCCACAACATTAATTCAAAAAAGGTATATGCACCCCTATGTTCACTGTAGGGTTATTTACAATAGCCAAGCCAAGATATTGAAGCAGCCCCAGTGCCCTTCAATAGATGAGGGGATAAAAAAAGTGGTGATATAGCCCAGCCCGCATGACTCAGTGGTTGAGTGTCAACCTAAGAACCAGGAGGTCACAGTTTGATTCCAGGTCAGGGCACATGCCCAGGTGGTGGGCTCAATACCCAGTTTGGGGCATGCAGGAGTCAGCCGATCAACGATTCTCTCTCATCATTGATGTTTCTATCTTTCTCTCCCTCTCCCTTCCTCTCTGAAATATATATATATAATTTTTAAGTGGTAATACATATATAGAATGGAATATCACTTGGTCATAAAAAATGAAATCTTACCATTTGCAACATGGGATGGACCTGGAGGGTATTATGTTAAGTGGAATAAGTTAGATAGAGAAAAATAAATACCATATGATTTCACTTATATGTGGAATGTAAAAAAAATAAAGTAAATGGACAAATAAAACAGAAACAAACTCATAGCTACAGAGAACAAAATGAGGTTTGCCCGATGGGAGAAGGGTTGAAGGCTGGGTGAAAAAGTTAAATTGATTTAGAAGTACCAATCGGTAGTTACAAAGTAATCTTTGGGGGTTTAAAGTGCAACATAAAGAATATAGTCAATAATATTGTAGTAATTATGTATGGTGTCAGGTGGGTACTAGACTTATCGGGGGTATCACTTCATAAATTATATAATTGTCTATTCACTATGCTGTATACCCGAAATTAATATAAAATAATATTGAAGGTCACCCATAATTGAAAAACAAAATTTCAAAAAGAAAATTTTAAGAATCAATATAATTTACCACAATAACAGAATGGGGAAAATGTCATATGATCATCTCAATAGATACAGAAAATCATTTGAAAAATTAAACATCTACCCAAATCCCATCATATGGATAATAAAAACTCTTAGCAAATTCTGGGGATAGAGGAAAATTTCCTCAATCAGATATAGTGTATCTATAAGAAACAGACAATTAGCATCACATGTAATGCTTCTTAGGTTGATAATAAGGTAAGAATATTTGCTCTTATTTTTTCTATTTAATATATATATATATTTCAGGTTATATCCAGTGCAACAAGACAAAATAGAAGTAAAATTCACGGAGATTGGAAATATTGCTATATACGTACTACGTTCAATGAAAGATAACATTGCTAAAATGTTGCTTCTCAAAGTAATCTATAGAGTTAATTCAACCCCAATCAAAATCTCAGCAGCCTGTTCTTTCATTGTAGTTTTAATTTGCATCTCTCTCATGATTAATGATTTGAGAAATTTTTCAAGTTTATTCTAAAATTTATATGGAAATGTGAAGGACCGAGAATATCCAAAGCCATCTTGACAAAGAAGGTGAAATTTATGGACTCATTACGGTACTTGCATGAGGATAAGTAAACTAATTAATTGAGCAGAATGTGGTCAAAATAGATACACCCTTACAGAGCATTTATTTATTTATTGACAGTATTAGAGATGTCCCCCACTTGTTCCCCTTTACCTCCCATTTCCTCCTCTTTGCCTTCCTCCACCTAGCCACCACCCCACCCCAGGCCTTCCCCACACTATTATCTGTGATCATGGGTTATGCACATATGCACATATGTTCTTTGGTTACTATCTTCCCATCCCCTCCACACCCTTCCTCTCTGAGATCTGTCTTTCTGTTCCATGAATCCATGTCTTTGGACCTGTTTTGTTCGTCAGTTTATTTTGTTCATTATATTCCCCATATAAGTGAGATCATGTGATATTTGTCTTTCTCTGACTGGCTTATTTCACTTAGCATAATACTCTCCAGGTTGATCCAGGCTGTTGCATATGTAAGAGTTCATTCTTTTTTACTGCCATGTAGTATTCCATAGTGTAAATGTACCACAGCTTTTTTTTATCCACTCAACTACTGATGGGCACTTGGGCTGTTTCCAGATATTAGCTATTGTAAATAACTCTGCTATGAACGCAGGGGTGCATACATTCTTTCTGATTGGTATTTCTGGCTTCTTAGGATATATTCCTAGAAGCGGGATTGCTGGATCAAACAGCAGTTCCATTTTTAATATCTTGAGGAAACTCTGTACTGTTTCCACAGTGGCTGCACCAGTTTGTATCCCACCAGCAGTGCACTAGGGTTCCCTATTCTCCACATCCTTGCCAACACTAGCTTATTGATTTATTGATGGTAGCCATTCTGACAGGTGTGAGGTGATACCTTATTGTAGTTTTAATTTGCATCTCTCTGATGATTAGTGATGTTGAGCATTTTTTCATGTCTATTGGTCATCAGTGTGTCCTCTTTTTTAAAATTTCATTTTATTGTTGAAAGTATTACAGATGTTCCCTTTGTGTGCGTGTGTGTGTGTGTGTGTGTTTTCCCATTGACTCCCTGTTCCCCACCCCGATCCTTCCCAAGCCTTCACTATTCCATTATCTGTGTCCATGGGCTATGCATATATGCATATAAGTTCTCCAGTTAATCTCTCTCCCCAACCCCTACCCTCATCTTCCCTCTAGTTGGTGTATAAAATGCCATCGATTTCTGGATGTTTATTTTATACCCTGCTACATTGCTAAATTCATTGATCAAATCCAGCAGTTTTTTTGGTGAAGCCTTTAATGTTTTCTACGTACAATATTATGTCATCTGTGAAAAATAAGTTTTACTTCCTCCTTTCCAATTTGGATGCATTTTATTTTTTCTTCTTGTCTGATCACTGCAGCTAGTACTGTCAGTGCTATGTTGAATAAGAGTGGTGAGAGCGGACATCCCTGTCTTGTTCCTCATCTTAAGGGAAACACTTTTATTTTTTGCCCAATGAGTATGATGTGGGCTGTAGGTTTGTCATATATGATCTTTTAAAACCATATATATATATATATATATATCGTTGATATTTTACAGAGAGGAAGGGAGAGGGATAGAGAGTTAGAAACATCGATCAGCTGCCTCCTGCACACCTCCTACGGAGGATGTGCCCACAATCAAGGTACATGCCCTTGACTGGAACGGAACCTGGGACCTTTCAGTTCTCAGGCCAACGTTCTATCCACTGAGCCAAACCAGTTAGGGTCATATATGGTCTTTATCATGGTGAAGTATGATTCCTCTATTTCCACTTGGCTGAGAGTTTTTATCATAAATATGTGCTTGATTTTTACCAAATGCTTTTTCTGCATCTATTGATATGATCATATGATTTTCATACTTCATTTTGTTTATGTGATGTAACACATTTATTGATTTGTGAATATTGTACCAGCCTTGAATTCGTATGTATTAGGTTAATTGATTTGTGGATATTGTACCAACTTTGCATCCCCGGAATAAATCCCACTTGATCATGGTGTATGATCTTTTTAATGTACTGCTGTATCTGATTTTCTAATATTTTGTTAAGGATTTTAGCATTCTATAATTTTCTTTCTATGTAGTATCTTTATCTGGTTTTGGAGTTAGGATACTCTGGCCTCATAAAATGGGCTTGGCAGTCTTCTCTCTTGAGTTTTTTTGGAATAGCTTGAGAACAGTCGGTATAAGTTTTTGTTGAATTCTTGGTAAACTTTACCTGTGAAACCATCTGGTCCAGGAGTTTTGTTTGTTGGAAGAATACCTTAACTAATAAAAAAAAAGGATTTTAGCATTTATTCATCAGGGAAGTTGGCCTGTAATTCTCTTTCTTTGTAGTATCTTTATCTGGTTTTGGAATTAGGATAATGTTGGCCTTGTAAAAAGAGCTCAGAAGTCTTCACTCCTCTTCAATTTTTTGGAATACTTTGAGGAGGACAGGCATTAGTTCTTCTTTGAATGTCTGGTAAAACCCGCCTGTGAAGCCATCCAGTCCAGTACTTGTGTTTACTGGGAGTGTTTTTTTAAATTATTATTACTGCTTCAATTTCAGTAGTTGTTATTGGTCTATTCCGTTTTTCTGATTCTTCCTGATTCAGTTTTGGAAGATTGTATGTTTTCAGGAATTTGTCCATTTCACCCAGGTTGTTCAGTTTGTTGGCATATACACTGAGTGGCCACATTATTATAACCACTTGACGTTTGTAGGCAAATTAGCTATAATTTGACGCTGAAGTTGCTTGAGGGTCAGATCATTATAAACGTCTGAATAGCACAACATACCTAAGTATCGTTGCTGATCAAGTTCATCCTATCATGTTGATGGCGTATCCCAATGGAGATGGCTTCTTCCAACAAGACAATGTGCCATGCCACGGTGCTCATCTTGTGCAGGAGTGCTTTCAAGACCATGAAGGAGACTAGGTGGCCCAACGAAGTACTGATGGGGTGGTCATCATAATCTGGCCATTCAGTGTAGTTGTTCATGTTATTTTCTTACAATCCTTTGTATTTCTGTGATGTTGGTTGCTACTTCACCACTTTCACTTTGTATTTCTGGGTCTTCTCTCTTTGTTTCTTGATGAGTCTGGCTAAAGATTCGTCAATCTTGTTTATCTTTTCAAAGAACCAACTCTTGGTTTCATTAATCTTATGCATTTTTTTTTAGTCTTTATGTCATTTATTTCCACTTGATCTTCCTTCTATTTATTCTAGGCTTTTCTTGTTCTATTTCCATTTCTTTTACTTGTAGAGTTAGATTGTTTATTTGAACTTTTTCTCATTTCTTGAGGTAAGCGTGTAATGCTATGTACTTCTCTCTCAGGACTGCTTTCACTGTGTCCCAGAGATTTGGGGTTGTTGCATGTTCATTTTTATTTGTTTCTAGAAGCTTTTTATTTCTTCCTTGATCTCATTGGCAGTCCATTCATTGTTTAATAACATGCTATTTAGCCTCAATGTTTGAAGGTTTTTGAGGATATTTTTATTGTAGTTGAGTTCTAGTTTAATGCCATTATGATCTAAGAAGATGCTGGATATGATTTCAATATTCTTCAATTTGTTAAGACTTATTTTGTGTCCTAATATGTGGTATATCTTTGAGAATGTTCCATGTGTACTTGAGATGAATGTACATTCTGCCACTTTGGGATGAAATGTTCTGTAAATATTAATTAAATCCATCAGATCCAGTGTCTTGTTTAAGATTACTGATTCCTTGTTGATTTTTTTGTCTGGAATTTATCCAGTGATGTCAGTAGGGTGTTATCATTTAAAATGTCAATTTTAAATGATAGCCTTTAGAGTAGTCTTGGATTCAGGTCCTTGCTTTTCATTATTTTGAATACTTCATGCCAATCCCTCTGGTCTGAAGCGTTTCTGTTGAGAAATCAGCTCACAGTCTAATGAGAACTCCCTTGTAGGTAACTTTCTTTCTCTCTCTTGCTGCCTTTAAGATTCTTTCTTTGTCCATAACATTTGTTATTTTAATTATGATGTGTCTTGCAGTGGGTCTCTTTGGGTTCATCTTGACTGGGACTTTCTGTGCTTCCTGAACTCATGTGACATTTTTCTTCACCATGTTAGGGAAATTTTCTGTCATTATTTCTTTAAACCGGTTCCCCATTCCTTGCTCACTTTCTTCTTCTTCAAGGACCCCTATGATGCAAATGTTGTTTTATGTTGTCCCTCAGTTCCCTTAACCTATCCTCCTGCTTTTTAATTATTTTTTTTCTTTTTGCTGCTGTGATTGGATTTTTTTTCTACCTTGTCTTCCTAATTACTGATTTGATTCTGCTTTAATCAATCTACTTTTGATTCCTTTCAGTATATTCTTGATGTCTATTATGGTATTCCTCATTTCTGACTGGTTCTTGTTCATGGTTTCTATTTCATTTTTCATGCTGTTGTAGTTCCTTGTTATTCTCACTAAGTTGCTTAAGCATCCTTATAACCATTATTTTGAACTCTATATCTAATAAATTGTTTAATTCCACTTCATTTAGCTCTTTTTCTGGAGTTCCTTCCTTTTCTTTCATTTGGGGACTGTTTCTTAGTCTCCCCGCCTTTCCTGTCCCTTTGTGTTTGTTTCTATGTATTAGATAGAACTGCTGTACCTCCCAGTTTTCATGCGGTGGCCTTATGTAATAAGTGTCCTGTTGGACCCAGTGGTGCTTTGATCTCCTGAGATGGATGCTCTAGGAAAATCCTTTGTGTGGGTTATTTGGGCTCTCCTGTTGTTATTGGGTCTTGATTGTTGATGCCCTGTTCATGGGTGTGTTCTCCCCTCAGGCTAGCTGACTGTGAGGCTCAAGCCCAACCACATCTTGCGAGCTGTTGTGCATGTGCTTTTGAGAATTTGAACAGTGATATTCTCATATTCAAGCAATGCCCCATGCTTGAACTTCCTTTTTAGTCTGACCTCTGGGATATGTAGTCCAACTGGTTTCTCCAGCATGCAATTTCCCAGAGATATGAAGCAAGGCTGAGACTACGAACCCACCTAGGATAATACTTCTATAAAAATTGGTTTTCAGGATCTAGGCCTCAATCATGGACAAGTCTCATCTTTAATTGATGGGTAAGGGAGATCGGTGACCATCTGATACAGAATGTAATTTGGCATCTGTGCAGAGATTCTGGATTCCTGAGTGTTAGTCAGGTTTCTTCAAATCCATTCACAGCCTATGTCTGCCAGGAACTCATCATTTCTCCAGAGGTGACAGGCTACAAGGCTGGAGTGTCCTTGCAGCCTGTCAGCCTCACTGATTGACTTATCAATGAGTAGCCCAGCTACTGTAGTCTTTCAAGTTGTTTTTCTTGAACATCGGCCAGATAGCTGGATAGGTGAGTGAGAAATGGTAAATGTCCTTAAAGCTTAAATTGCAGAGGAGAAGGAATCTGGATCCTTCAGAGTAATAGAGAAAAGAGCGTGTTCTCTAGTAACACAGACCTGGGCTAGCAGCCTTACCACCTTCATGCGGCAATGGGAGCCCCTACAGAAAGAGGGGTCAGAGCTGGGGAGAAAGAACTATGAGGGGGCAAAGCTGAGTCAGGGCAGACCAGATACAGCCCGAGAGGCCCACACCCATGTACCCCACCTTCCTCTTCAGGGCCTAGAGCTATTTTTTTGGCAGAACTCCAAAGCAATTGAATGAAGATAGGAAACTCTTCCAACAAATGGTTCCAAAGCAACTACATTTTAATATGATGGAAAAATAATCTTAACCCTACCTCAAAGCATATACCAAATTAATTCTAGATAAATCAGAAAGCTAAATATAAAAAATAGAACTGGAAAGAAATAACTAGGACTTGAAGAAATCATAAAAGAATACTTTTACAACCTTCAAGTTGCAAAGTTTTCTTAGAGAGGACACAGTAACCACAAACTTGAAAAAAAATAATTGGTACTTCATCAAATTTAAAAATTTATTTCTCCTCATCAGAAGACACCAATAAGAAAATGTATGGACAAGTTATCTAGTAAAGAAAATACCAATTCCCTCTCTCTCTCTCTCTCTCTCTCTCTCTCTCTCTTTCTTATATATCTCTTTCATTCTCAGGACTTGTATCCAGAATATATAAATAACTCCCACAACTCAATAATAAAAAGACTATAAAAATGGCCTTGAAAAGATGTCACACACAAAAAGATATACAGATAGCCAATAGAAACATGAAAAGTGAGACACCACCACTACATGCCCATCAGAGTAGCTAAAAGTTAAAAGAATGACAATGTAAAATATAAGTGAAGGTGTGAAGCAACTGAATACCTCATACAAAACTGTTAGAAATTTCAAATAGTATAATCACTTTGGAGAAAGTTTTGGTAATTTCTCATAAAGGTAAAAGTATATTCACCATATGACTCAACACTAGCTTGCTAAGTTTTGAACAAAGAGAAAGGAAATCATGTATCCATCCAAAGATTTATATGCAAATGTTAATAGAAGTTTTATTAATAACTTCCCCAAATTAAAACAACCTAGATGCACATCAAAAGGAGAAAAAGCAAACAAACTGAGATGCATCCATACAGTGGAATATTACTCAATAATATAAATAAGTTCATTGCTGATACAGCAACATGAATGAGTCTCAAAATCATTGCATTGAATGAAAGAAGACAGACACAGGAGACCGTAATGCACAATTTCGTATATATGAGCATGTGAGTCCGGATTTGTGGGTGCAGGACTGCGTCCACTACAGCAGTATTTTGAACCCTTTCTGCACCTTGTCTTTATCATTTCACAATATATCATGGTCACATATTTGGATCTGCCTTTTTCTCTTATCAGCAGCCTGGCATTCCATTTGATGGAAGGAGCATAAAATATTTATCCAGTCTGCTATTGGAAGACACGAATTGTTTCTAAACTTTGTTCCCATAGCACCACCACAGTGAAACTCCTTGTACAAATATCTTGTGCATGTCACCAATTTTATCTCACTGGAACACAGATTCTTAGAATGGACTCTTAGGATCAAAGAAATGCATTGGCTTTTCTTTTGAATGCAGAACACAGTCCCAGGATTTCCAGGGAACAAGGGCTTTCCTGGGTCATCTCAAGGTAGACCAAGTGCCTGATTCCACATCATCCCATATGGACAGGCATTAGGAATCACTACCATCGCCAAGGTAATTCCAGTAGCCTCAGGTGACACCTGAGATGCGCTGGTAACACCTGACTCTGGCTACACCTTATGTCACTTCAAAGTGTTCCTGCCTACCTCCATGTCAGCAGGTAGGATGATAGGTAAAATGATAGCTGGGAAAAGATGTGCCCAGGACAGAGCTTTGTCTCTGTCCAAAGGGGGCCAAGGATGAGTCCTTTACCATAGGGCAAAGGCAGCCAGAGCCCCCAGGCTGACCCCTTCCTACCAAGCCTCTAACCACTATGGGTCATAAGACTGGAGCAGTGGCTACAAAAGCAAAGTCCTTCCTGGAGCAGGAATCATGGCCAAAACCCTGATGTACCTGAGTGGTCCCTTCTGGTCTTTCCCGTATTGCCAGCCTCCAAACTTATCTCTGAGTGTGGTCCTAATTCCTTAAACCCCGGCCTTCCAGTCTACCCTCCATATCCTTTCAAGGCAGCCATTCTTTATGAAGATAAATTTATAAAGTTAAATTATAAAAAAATTTCTGCTTCTGGCCAGAATACAGATTTACCCTCCTACCTAAAACAACCAAAAAAAAAAAATGGGAGAGTGAAGAAATGGTTTTTCAAGATATTGGACATTAGGCAATAAAGGATAGTAATCTCCAAGACACAGGAAAATAGGTGAGACCCATGATTACTTCAACTTTTGCCTTTTAGAGTTTCTAGGACATGATACAGGGGCAGAGAACCCAGATGGAGTCTGCTGGTCTCCCTGAGTTGAGAGACAAAGCTGAGAGTTTGGGGAGGCCAGATGGCTAGAGTTATAGGATAGAGGACTAGTGCATAGAGACTTATACAGAGGGAACTTTAAAGAACTATAAAAGGCCCTCTTTAGGTATGTAGCAGAATATGGACCAGCAGATGCATGTTGAGAAACTATTGAAGGTTAAAAAACAAACAAACAAAAAACACCTCCTGAAAGAATTAGAGGCAACGATGCTAAGCACCTGTTCCCTCCAGCCAAAGTGGAAAACCTCACAACTCACAGGGCATTGGGAAAAATACAGAAAATTCTTGCCTCAGTAAGGAATCATTTGCCCTGCACTGTGTGCTGTTCTGGCCACACCAAATAAATCTTAAAAACAAGACCTCAAATCATCAAACTGTTCCAAGTAAACTAACTGTGTTTCAGAATGAAGCTCAATAATATCATGTTTGTAGAAATACAAAATTATTCAGCACCTAACAAGGTAAAATTCACAATGCCTGGCACCCAGTAAAAAATTATTAGGCATGAAAAGAAGCAGGAATACATAACCTATAATGAAGAGAAAAGTCAATTCATCAAAACTGACTCAGAAATGACACCGATATTAGAATTAGCAGAGAAGAATATTAAAACAGTTATTATAATTGCATTCTAATTTTAAAAAGTTAAGTAAAAACATAGAAAATATTTTAAAAGATCCAAAACAAAACTTTTATAAAAAAGAAAAATAAGTTGGAGGACTAACACTAGCTGATTATATGACTTATCAAAGAATTACAATAATAAAAACAATGTGATATTGGCATGAAGATAATAAATACACTGGTGGAACAGAATAATCCATATATAAATGTTCCTAAATACATAATTACAGTTAGTTGATGTATAACAAATTCAGTAAAGAAAGGGGATAGTCTTTTCAACAAATGGTACTGAAACAATTGGGTATCAAGAGGCCAAAAAATTGAACATCAATCCCAAACATATCTAAAATTGAATCAAAATGGATTATATACATAAATGTAAAAGCCCAAACCACAAAACTTGAAGGAGAAAACATAAGAGAAAACTTGTGATCATGGGTTAGGCAAAAATTTATTAGCTACACCGCCAAAAGCACCATTCATAAAAACACACACCAATTGACAGCTTGAACTTCACCAAAAATAAAAACATGTGCTTTGCAACAAATATTCTTAAAAGGATGAAAAGACAAACTACAGACTATGGGGAAAACCTTTATGAAACATACATCTATTAAGAACATAATTAATAGGAAATTCTCAAAACTCAATAAAAATAAATCTACTTTAAAAATTGACAAAAGCTTTGAACAGGCACTTTACCAATGAATATATATATATATAAATAGCAAGTAGGCACATGAGTAAATGCCCAGCCATCATTAGTAATCAGAAAATTCAAACTAAAAGCATAAGGAGATATCACTACACACCTAATGGAATTACTAAAATTAAAAAGACTGACCACAGACTGAGAATGTAGAAGAACTGGGATTGCTGGGAATGCAATGCACTGCAAATACTTTGGAAAATAATTTGATAGTTCATTAAAAAGTTCATAATGAAATGTCAGTGTGAGGAGCTCCATGAAACTCACTCACCATAGAAAACAGCAAATCTGGCAATAGCTACTTTTTTAAAAAAGCAGTTAAAGTTTCTGGAAATTTCCTAAGGGCATATAACAAACAAAAAAACATTTATTCAAGAAAACATACTAAAAGTTGGTAAGAACAGTAAGAATCTGTAGCACTTGAGCTATGGCCAGTTCCTTCTTTCCCTCAACTTAACAGAACTTCCCTGGGTGAGTGTCACCAAGAAGATGATGCCCCCTCCCCCTTCAGCACCAAATCAAACCTCATTATACCTCATGAGAAGGGCAAACCCCCAGCATTTCTAATCTCCTTTTTTTTGCTGAGTGTGGCTGAGCGGTCAGGAGCTCCCTTCCTCCACCAAACCCTCACCTATAACACAGAGGCTCTACACTAGGCACAGAAGACCAAAAGTATGAGGGCCCTAACCACCCTTGCCCTAGCTTAGAGCAGAGTTTCCAGACTGAGAAAGGTGAGCCATAGAGATCAGAGGTTACTGCTCCATCCAGCACCCAGAATAGTGGGTCAGAGACATTGCCTGGGAGAAGAGGCAACCCATAAGAAAAGAGAGCCCCAAAGGAACTGACATTATTTGAAAAAGAACATGGAGAAGTCTGATCCTAAGGCTGCTCTCAAAAACAATTGCTCCTCTGTATTAAAAGAAACAAACTAAAACATAGACCATCTAGCTTACCAGAGAGAACTAGGGAGAGAGACAAGCTAAGAAGACATTTCTCCCCACCACCTCACCCACCCACCCATCCCAGGACAAAGCAAACCTCAAAGACGGGCCTCAAAATCTACTCTTGTCCAAATATAATTGTATCAGACTGCTGAGAAATGCATGCCGCAGGGCATTGTCAAAAACTATAAAGCCATTGATTGCTAGTTAGTGGTGCCTGAAGGATGGAGAGTAATACCAAAAGGAGAAGACGGCCTAACAGAGAAATCAGGGAAGGAGACAATCCAAGAGAGCCCTGCCAAGACCACTGCCATCCCAGAATGGCTGTGTGCCTGTTCAAGGCTCGGCCCCCAGAGGAGCAACAGCAAGGGCATCATGCTGTGGAGGAAGCAGACTTCACTAAAATTGTCTCGCTAAGTCATTAAACAAACAACAAGACAATGAAAATAAGACCCCAGGGGGACAGAGCTTTTTTTTAGCAATCCAAAGTTGCTACAATATATTACCTAAAATGTCTAGTTTTCAACAATAATTATGACATGCAAACAGAAGCATTTTTTACACAGGAAAAAAGAAAGTGCTTCTAAGAGGGTCCATGCGTAATATTTAACAGACAAAGACTGATCCAAAGTTACCATTATAAATGCTCAAAGAACTAAAGCAAACCATGCTTCAAAAAGTTAAGGAGATATGAAGACAATGTTTCATCAAATAGAGAATATCAATAGATGTAGAAACTATTAAAAATAATCAAATAAAAATTCTGGAGTTAAAAAGTATAAACATGAAATAAAATGTGTTACAGTGGTTCAAACAGTAGATTTGAACTAGCAAAAGAACCAGTGGAATTAAAGATAGCTCAATAGGCATTATGCAACTCAAAGAACAAAGAGCAAATAGAATGAAGAATATGAAAGAGAACCTCAGGGGAATGTGCAACACCATTAAGCACATAAACATATATATAATGAAAATACTAGGATGAGAGGAGAAAAAAAGAAATAATATTGGAAGACACAATGCTTAAAAATTTCCCAACTGGTGAAAAACACTAATCTACATATCCATGGAGTTCAACAATATCCAATTATGACAAATAGAAAGAAATCCACACCCAGATACATCATAGTAAAAACGCTGAAAGCCAAAGAGAAAATCTTGACAGCATTAAGAGAAAATGACTTGTCATATACAAAGGAACTCAAATAAGATTAACAGCTGATTTCTCATCAGAAACAATGGAGGCCAGAAGGCAGTGGTATAATATATTTAACTAGAGGCCCGGTGCACAGATTCGTGCACTGGTGGGGTCCATTGGCCTGGCCTGGGCCCTTTCACAATCCAGGACCCTTTGGGGGATGTTGGAGAGCCGGTTTCAGCCCAATCCCTGCAGGCCAGGCTGAGGGACCCCAGCGAAGCATGAATCCAACACCGGTCCTCTAGTATGCATATAAGATCTTTGGTTAATCTCTTCCTGCTCTCCCCTCTCCCTCCTTTCATCTGAGATTCATCGGTCTATTCCATGTTTCCATGCCTGTGGTTTCCACTCCTGAGTTGAGTGTCTGCCCCCTGGTGGTCAGTGTGCATCATAGCTATCGGCCAGTCATTGTGTGACTATTATAGAGTACTAGAGGCCCAGTGCACAAATTCATGCACGGGTGGGGTCCCCTAGTGTGGCGGGGATTGGGCCAAAACCGGCAGTCCAACGCCACCTGCCGCTCCTGCCTTCCACTCCCAGTTATCCTGGCTCTGCTGCACCTACCGCGGGCTCATGCCCAGTCAGTCCTGATTGGGAGAGGCTCATGCTGCTGGAGTGGTGCTCGCCAGCCATGGGCCCTGTGTCTGGTGCCCATCTTGAGGGGGGAAAGCGGGGCCAGATGCCCTTGCTGGCCCAGGATCTGGATCCATCCCACTGAAGTTCACATTGGTAGTCAGGAGCCACCTGGCGGCCACTTTTGTATCGTTTCTTCCTTGCAGAGCGTCTAGGGAGGGGAAGTGGCCGTGGTGCCTGAGGCTGACTTCCGGGAGGCCTGTGGCCCTGTAGAGATTGTGCCCGTGGTGCCGGTCCGTCAGTGCCTGGCCCATTCTCTGGAGATTGGACCTGCAGGACTATTGAGGGAGTGAGTGGCTGCCACTGGGCTGGTGGGTCGCTGGGATGGGTTCGGTCAGCTGAGCAGCACTCCCACTATGGGAGTGCACTGACCACCAGGGGGCAGCTCCTGTGTTGAGCGGCTGCCCTCTGGTAGTCAGTGCATGTCATAGCAACCGGTCGACCCATTGTTCGGTCATTTAGTCGTTCAGTCACTTAGGCTTTTATATATATAGAATATTTATACAATCCTAGATGGTGTAGTCTATTGCTTCTAGGCAAGCCTATATAACATGTTACAGTACTGAGTCCCATAGATAACTGAAACACAGTGGCAAGTATTTCTGCATGTAAACATATTTAAATATGTAAAGGTACTGTAAAAATATGACATAAAATGTAAAATGTGTGCAGTTGTGCACATTGGGGGAGCAGGAGGAGGACTGTGAAGGGAGCTCAGATGTCAGGAGGAGGGAAGGAGGAAAGAAGAGAGGGAGAGAAGAGAAAGGGATAGGAAGGAGGGAAGAGTTTGAAAGAGACCTAGAGAGATAAAGCTTGAGAGGAGAAATAATCAAAGGGAGAGGGTAGGGCAGAGGGAGAAAGGGCAGGAGAAACATGACTGGGAAGAAAGAGAGATAACGAGAAACGGCAGGAAGGAAAGTAAGTTTGTGCAATTGAGTACGTGTGTGTGCAAGGGTAGGTGGGCTCCTGGGATCCCCTCCTCCTACATCCACTCCTCTTTCTCCCTTGCCAATTCCGGGCCCCAACTGTGGGCAGGCACACAGGCACACAGGCACATAGTAAGTGGACAGCATGCTGAACTTCCTCGTTTATTTAAACCTCCCAAAACTAGCAGTAAATTCAGCTTGTAATTCAACATCATAGGCAGGCCCAGCCTTTTCTTGCAATATTGCAGACTAACTTTTTGTTTACAATCCATTATACTCTTATGGGACCAGCAAAAATGTACAGTCCCAAGGTGAAGATCAGGGCCCCTATGACCACATGCTTCTCAAAGTGCCTTGGCAAATGCTGGACTCTGCCCCCCAAATGCTTGCCCCCACAGGCCCCCTGGTATTAGTACTGTATTCAGCCCCACCCCATGACGGGTGTAGGGGGAGCTCAGTGTCCTCACCTAGAAAAGGCAGTGGGAGCTACCTGGCAAGATGGTGAGGAGGAGGAAGGGGCTCACGCTGCACCCCACCCACCCTCATCCTCAGTTTCCCTTGAAATGGTGCTCTAAAATCTTCCCACCCCCACCCTCCCAATGACCCAGCCCATACCCCCTGCTGCCCTCTCAGAGCTGTCCATTGCACCAGGCCTGAGCCCCCAGGGCCTAGCTCCGGACAGCCTGGCTGGGCTATGAATAGCACACGGCCCTTTTCCTTTCCAAATATAAAATGTTTGCTTTCAATCAGGGGCGTCTGGGGAAATGGAAATTATAGGATTGGAGAGTGTCCTTGGGTAAAGAAATACCTCGAATGCCGAAACCTCGCAGGGCCTCTGATTAGGGCTGGAATAATTCTTGCTGTAATATAAACAAGCCTTGCTCAGCTAATGGGGGTTGGGGAACGGGGCCGGGAAATGGGGGCACATGCTGCTCTTTGTTCTCTCCCCTCCCCACATGCCCATGGAGCAGGGCGGGGCCTGGGGTCTGGAGCAGACCAGCTTTAGGGCCTCAGGACACCAGAAGCCTTGGCTGGTGGGGCGCTCGGTGACCTCAGGCAAGACCTGCCCCTCAGGGCCTCACCTTCCCTCCCCGCCTGTGGGCGTCCAGTTCTTCCTCTGTCTCCTCTAGGCTTCAACACCCAGGTCTGCTCTGGGGGCTGCTGGGGGCAGGACAGGAGGTCAGCGGGGCAGATGGCCAGGGACGAAGGCAGGAGCCTGAGGAAGCTGCTCTGAGCAGAAGTTTCCCAAGCAGTTGGTCAGTCTGTCAGCAAACACTTGTTCGTATCTCACTGTGGCACCAGGTGTGAAGGTGGAAGACACTGTCCCACCTTCAGGGGCACAGAGTCTAGTGAAGACATCACACACACGGAAGCAACAAGTCCGGCAGCCGTGGGTCAGGGCAGACAGCTCCTCATGGCTCAGGTCACGAAAGCCAGGCCTCGAAGGTCCCGTGTGCGTCTGGGACTCATGCCACTGCCTTCTCCGGACCGAGCTGTGAGGGGCTCTCATTCTGCCAGGGGCCCTGGTGACCTAGCACCTCAGTCACCAGGAGCAGAAGCATCCTTGGGATCCTGAGATATTTGATAACCACTAGCACCAAAGCCCCCACCCCCACACACACACACACACACACACACACGCTTTTTTATAGGAACCTCTTAGGCTGAGGCTTTTCCTGACACCCGTCTCAGATGCGCGCATCCGGACTCAAGCGCTCCGCAGGAAGTGGGAGAGCGTCCTATAACACGGAGAAGGTAGGAAAGGTCAGGAAGCATTTGCAAAAACTCACAAACCACAGAAATATGTCGCCGCAGAGGTGACCGACCACGCCTTGGTTCTCCCTGAAGACACAGCCACCGGGGCTTGGGGTGGGGCCAGGAAGGGGCTATGGTCCTGGCCCACTGTCTCTCTGTGGCCACAGTCTCTCATCTGTAAAATGGGTCCAAATGGCAAGATATGGAGGAAGGAGGATCACGGGTGCTGCTGAGTGGGTGGTGACGTCTGACCCCCACGAGGCTGGAGCTCTGGGAGCTCCTTTAGTCCCTCCATGAGGCTGGCCTGAGCCACCCTGCCCAGCGCCCACCTCTGAGGAGACAGTGTGCTTATCTGGGAGTGTGTCAGAGGCCCAGCCTGTGAGTGTGAGAGGAGGTGATAGTGCTGGCTGCTCCTGCAGAGAAGTGATGGTGTGAGTGGGGGGAGGGGGCAAGGTGGGGTACCTGGGTGGCAAGGAGGGCCAGCTATTCCCCAAGCCTGACAGCTTTGCCCAGGGCTCCCCACGGGTGGAGACGTATCCAGTCAAGGGGCCAGGGGCTGCTGCCAGACCTCTGCCAAGTGACTGAGTCATGAGGACTCAGCCTTCACGTGCAGTTCGGCGTCTTAAGTGAGAACTTGCTGAAAACCCTGGGAAACGGGCCTGGCAGGGCCTAGCAGGGCTGCCCTGCCTCTCGAGCAGCAGCAGGAAGCTGTCACCTGCAGCAGAGGCTCCTGGCGCAGAGGGCGAGGTCCTACCCGGAGGGTGGGGAGGAACCGGCCCCAGGAATGCGATGGCCTTGTTCTAGCAGATGGCCCCGCCCGCCGCCCCGGGCCGCCAGCGGTTCCGTATTTACACTACATTAATAATGGTTTAAACGTTCTCATAAATAGATGCTGATTAATTGGCAATCCATTTGCCGAAGCAGGGCCTGCCAGACGGTTTCCTGGAGGCCCTTCCACATCCCGATAAACACCATCAGGGAGCAGGCAGGCGCTAATGTAGCAGCCCCACCGCCCCACGCCCCACCGAGAGCAATTTCTCAGGCCTGAAAGGGCCTGACCTGAAGCCCAGCCCTGGAACTCCCACCTTGCACAGCGGGGACCCTGGAGGTCCCTTCTGCCCCTGCAGGCTGTGGCTGTCAGCGCTCACACTCACACCGAAGCTGGTCAGTGGGCAGTCTGTACTCCACACGCCCCCCCGCCCGCCCCCTGCTCGCCCCCCGCAACAGTGGCCGGGTCCTGGCACCTGGAAAGAAATGGGCTGGCCAGGAACATGAGCGGCGTCCTGCTGCGTGTTCCTTCCTTCACTTCTTCATTACTCGGGCCGTTGTCATTCTTCAGTTAGTGGAGCCTGGCCCTCGAGTGGTGAGGGCAGGGCCCGGGGCCTGGCAGCCCCTTCACAGGCCCTTGGACTCAGGAAGCCATTTCTGGAGGAGTTCTAGCGCACGGAGCCCTTCAGTGTGGGGTGAACAAGGGCAGGGACTCTGTGCCCAGCTCACAGGGCTTCACTGAGTGTCACTGCCCTGACAGGCCCCTGGGGGCATGTTTGCTCCTGCCCTCCCTCAGGTCTCCCAGCTCTACCTCCCCAGCCTGCACAGCTTGTCTTCCTGTTCTCACGGCAGACACCGGAGCCACAGAACCCTCTGGGGACCGCACTGCGACTCACACTCAGGAGCCCCCTGCCCGGTGGAGGGTTGAGGGAGGGCTTGGCCTGCATTGTCCTTGGCACTCACCGAGCACTGCCCTCATTGTGCCACATGTGCCCATTTCACAGGTGAAAACACTGATGCTCCCAGAGCCACCTGCTCAAGGTCACCTGGCTGGTAAGTGCCACAGTCAGGACTCAATTCCTGGGTCCATTCCAGAGGGCCCTACCTGCTGGGCCATGCTGCCTGACGCTGGGCTGTTGAGAGTGACATTGGGAGGGACGAATGAATGAATGAAGCCAGCCCAGATCCAGCGAGCAAAGCGAGAGGGGGAGGAGCCCCGTGATTGGTTTTTAAAGCTCCTGCAGACCCAGTCCCAGCCGAGGGAGGGGGAGGTCAAAGGTGGCTGCTGATGGTTGTCACTCAAGCAAAATAGGCCCGTTTTCATTTTTCACTTGGGCCCAGACCCCTCCAAACAGACAGTGATTAGGCCCTGATTGAGCCTTTCCTCTGCCTGATGACTCCCACATGTGACCCGCTCCCAAATTACATGCAAATGTTCCACCGACGAGCTGCTGAAAGCCCTGGCCGCCGGGCCAACTCCCGCCGCACAGGCGCCCACCGTGCAGGTGTGTGCAGGGGCCAGGTCAGTGGCCAGACACACCTGTGAGCCACTGAGCTCCACAGTGCCCCTCCCCACCCCCCATCCCCCCACCCCAGGACATGCCAGAGCCTCAGTCTGCTCCTCTGTGGACAGGGGGCAATGACCGAGCGAGGGATGCCACCATAGCGAGCATGATATGATACATAATATTACACATGAGAAGCCTGGGCGCCTGGGCTCGGACAGGCACAGAGATTCATTCCATGCCTGTCTCCCAGGCCCATCTGCAGAATGGGGCCATGAGAGGCCCTGCCTCCCGAGGTGCTGGGGGCAGAAGAAACAGCTACATCTAGCTGCTTGGAACAGCCCTGGGCAGTGATGTGCACACTTGTCATTGTCGCCATGCGGCCTGAAGACACTGCAAAAGGAAGGCACCGTGTGGCAACCTTCCTGGGGAAGCTGGGAGCCCATCCACACATGTCTGATCTTCTTAAATAGGCCAATGGCTACAGCCACGGGGGCTTCCACACCAGCCGGGCTTACAGATGCCCCCTCACCTGTCCCATGAGATCGGTGGCACCTGAGTCTCATTTTCAGAGGAAAACACTGTGGCCTAGAGAGACCGGCAGTCATTCGCACAGCTGGTCCATGGGGGAGGTGTCCAGAGGTACCAGCCCCCCACGTGCAATTTTAGAGCTGAGCTCCCAGCCTGCATGTGGCAGAAAGGGACGTTCAGGGGACACTGCTGTGGGGTGTTCTGAGGTCAGCCCAGGGGCCTCAACTCAGACTTAGCCAACACTGCCCCGCCCCTGCCCAGATCATTCAACCTAGCTCCTCACAGGCCAGGACTTCCTCTGCGATTCCCAAGCCTGGCTGCATGCCTCCCATGATAGGGAGCTCGGCCCCACACCTGGTAGAATGCTGCAGCACTGAGGCGGGGAAAACCTCCCTCCTGAATGAAGCCTGGTGGCCTTGGGTCTGTTCCAAGGCCCCCCAGTGGGATCTTAGATCTCTTCCGCTCATTCATTCATACATTCATTCATTCATTTAGTCATTCAGTCATTCATGCAGTGAGGCCCTCTCTGACCATCCACCTAGCTGTCTCCCACCCTTGGACATGTTTACTTGTGTGCTTATTCCTTTCTGAGATGATTATGTTCACGAGTTGGTCAACTTTTGTCTGGGTCCTGTTAGAACATCAGCTTCAGTAGCCAGGAAGCACCTCACCTCCATTTCCTGGGTCAGAGTCATTGTACAGTGCACATGCCCGAGAAAGCGAGAGAGACGGGCAAAGGAGAGGAAGGAATAGAGAGAGGGAGACAGCGGAGAAGGGTGAGGCGGTAATGAGGACTTGGTGGTTTGGGTTGGGGCCGTGGGGATGGAGGACAGGCTAGAAAAGGCAGCCAGGCCTTGGACACAGAGTGAGCAGGTGGGTGAGGTGGAAATGGAGCTCTTGTGTTGAACCATGTGATCAGATCCCTCCTGGGTCCAGGCTGAGGGGTGGAGGGCTGTAAAGGGACCGCACACAGGGGCTCACGCTGGACACACGCAGTGCCTTGGAGGGAGGCTACACCCACTAGAGGGGCTTTTCTTGAATCCCACAAAGATGGCTGAGGCCAGTGGGGGCCTTGGGTGAGCTCTGGGAGAAGGAGGGATGGGGGACCACTGGGCTATCTGCTTCTGGATTGGTCTGTCTGTGGGTTATAGGTCAGCAAGGACTGGACCCTGTTCATGGGGGAAGCTAATCTGGAGGGAGGGGCGGGCACACAAAGCATGGGTCCTCGGAGCTGGGGCCTCGGCCCTCACCGCCCCCATCTTCCCTCTGCTGTCAGACCCACAGCTGTCCTTCACACAGGGCAAAAGCCTCGGCCCCACGGGGCTGGCGAGGGATTGAGGCTCTGCACTGAGGGGGACTGTGCATGGGTCGAAGTGTGAGCACTGACACAGGTGGGAACTTCTCCTCCTCCCCCAGCTCACAGGAGTCCCCAGTCCCTTTCCTCCCTGAGCAGGAAGCAGCTTGGAGCTGGGCCCCTCCCTCAGCGGCAGGTGGGTGGCCCCTCATCAGCCTGATGTGGAAAGTGAAATAACTTCTCCCAATTACCCTTGAATCTGGAAACTTTTTGTGCCTCTGACATTTCCTCCAGTCTAGGAATTAATCAGCCCCTTGGCCATCCCTGCACTGGGGCCGGGACGTGGGGGCACCAGGGGCAGTTGTGCCCCAGAAAATTATTTCTCATTGCCAATTATTGCCCATTAGAGCTAATGGTCGCACTTAATCACCACACACTTATCTGGGGTTTTTTAAGCCACTGGAACCAGTCCCCTCTACTCCTCCCCCACTGTGCTCTCTTGAGCAAAGCTCAAGCCATTGCCAGAAATATATTTTTTTAAACCAAATCCCACATCTGATACCGTTTTGTTTGAAAAATGAGCTGCCCTCCCCTTTCTCGTGTCTGCTGGTCACGCAGCCAGTGAAGTTTGGGGACAGAGATGGGACCTCCACAGGGCTTATTCCTAGGCCTGGGGGAGGTGGGAGCCCCCTCCCCCACAACCCTGCAAAGGGGAGGAGACTTAACCCCAGTTACAGATGAGGAACTGAGGTTGGGGGGGGGGTGTGGGCAGGGGTGCAGAAGGTCACACTGAGAATGGTAGCAGAGCAAGGACAGAGCCCAGGCACGCGGGAGTCAGGCCCAATGGGTGCTAGAGGGCAGTTGCAGGAGACTTCCAACCCTTGGGTTTGAGACAAGGCAAGTCAGATGGGGGGGCCTCTCCCACAGTGCCCTGCCAGGCTGGGCCATCAGACCAGGATTAAAACATTGTTCAGGTGTCCATCTGGGTAGTGAAAGGCCTCAGATGGCACCAAGGGTGCAGCTGCCCCACTGCACAGACAAGACACCTGGCCCACAGGGTAGCTGACCCATCTGGGCTGAAGCTCTTGGGCAGAATTCACTCCATGACCTCTTTCCAGGGAAGTGACAGGGCCTCTCTGAGCCAGGGTTTCCCAATCTGAAAGCAGGGCTCTGGTTCTCCAGAGGGCAGGGCCGCTCTGATGAATGAGGTATTGAGTCCAACTTCAATGTGGGCTGGCGGCTCTGCCCCCAGGTGAGACGACCTTCCGGGGAGAGGGTGTCTGGGAGGCAGGTACCGGGGCTGAGACCACCCCGTCCAGCCAGCTGGCTTGTTCTGTGGACCTTCTGTCCAAACCAATAACCTCAGGCAAATCCTTAGGGTCTGCAGAGGTGCATCCATGAGTTACAGAGTTCTCAAAGACTGCCTCTGCTCTGGGCACACTGGGAAGCACAGACACGCCAATCCCTGCTTCTGTGGGACTGGGGAATGGAAAAAAAAGGGACAGATAAACAAGTAGACAGAGTAAGAAACCAGGTCATTCCAGAGCATCCTGGGAAAACCATGATGGGGTGATGTGAGAGAACACAATGTGGTACATGTATCTATATGTCAGATTTTTGTGGCAAAATTGGTACAAAAGTTTACATATATTTCAGGTGTACAATATTATAATTCCACTAGAGGCCAGGTGCACAAAATTTGTGCATGCATAGGGTCCCTAGGCCTGGCCTGCAATCAGGGCCAATCAGGTTCCCCGCCTCCCGGCCTTCTTGCCTCCTCCTTCCCTCGCTCCCTCTTCACCCAATGCCACTACTGGTCACCCACCACGTTCTGTGCTGCCCCTGGTGGTCAGCACACATCATAGTGAGCGATTGAACTCCTGAGAGGACAATTTGCATATTAGCCTTGTATTATATAGGACTAGTTGCCTGTTGCCCGGTGCACAAAATCTGTGCATGGGTGGGGGCAGTGTCCCTCAGCCTGGCCTGCACCCTCTCCAATCTGGGATCCCTCTCACAATCTGGGACCACTGGCTCCTAACTGCTCACCTGCCTGCCTGCCTGATCGCCCCTAACCACTCTGTCTGCCGGCCTGATCAACCCCAACTTGCCCCCTCTTCTGGCCTGATCACCCTTAACTGCCTGCCCCTGCCAGACTAATTGCCCCCAGCTGCCCCCCCCCACTGACCTGATCACTCCCACCTGCCCCCCCTGCTGGCCTGCTCACCCCCACGAGTCCCCCCTCCCTCCCACTGGCCTGCATGCCCTCACTTGCCAACACTTGCCAGTCTGCTCACCCCCAAATGCCCTCCCATGCCAGCCTGATCACCCCTAACTGCCTCTGCCTCGGCCCCACCACCATGGCTTTGTCCAGAAGGTCTCCCGGAAGGTCTCCCAGTCTAATTAGCATATTACCCTTTTATTAGTATAGTAGATATTTGTATATACTACATAGAGTTCACCACTGTAAGTTTAGTTACCATCCATCACAATTCAATTGATCCCCTTTACCCATTTCACATTCCCCACAACTCCCTTATACCTTGGTAACCACAAATCTGTTCATCTGTTCTATGAGTTTTTGTTTTGTTTTGTTTATTTGTTTTGTTTTATATTTCACATATAGAAGAAATCATATGGTATTGGTCTTTCTCCACCTGACTTATTTCACTCAGCATAGTACACTCAAAGCCCATTCGTGTTATCACAAATGGCAACATTTCATTCCTTTTACTTGCGGTGTAATATTCACGTATGTATTCATATATATAATACTCATTTATATATCACATCTTCTTTATCTGCTCATCTATTAATGTACACCTAGGTTTCTCCCATATCTTGGTTATTGTAAATAATACTTCAATGAACATGGAGATACATACACAGTTTTGAATTCGTGCTTTTGTATTCTTCAAATAAATATCCAGAAGTGAGATAGCTGGGTCATATTAGTCCTATTCTTAATTATTTGAGAAATCTCCATACTGTTTTCTATAGTGGCTGCACCATTTTACATTCCTACCAGTAGTGCATTTCCTCCACATCCTCACCAACACTTACTATTTCTTGTCTTTTTAATTATAGCCACTTGGTGAGGTGATATCTATTGTGATTTTGATTTGCATTTCCCTGATTAGTGGCATTGAGCATCTTTTCATGTCTGTTGGCCATCTGTATGTCCTTGGAAAATGTCTATTCAGATCCTCTGCTCATTTTTTTTTGGATTGTTTTTATGTTGTTGAGTTGTGTGATTTTGTTATATATTTTAGATCTTAATCCTTTATTGGATATATAATTTGCAAATTTCTTCTATTCGGTAGGTTGTCTTTTCATTTTGTTGATGGTTTTTTCACTTTGCAGAAGCTTTTTAGTTTGATGTAGTACCGTCTGTTTATTTTTGCTTTTGTTTCCCTTGTCTTTGAAATCATATATTTAAAAAAAAAACAAAACAGCCCTAACTGGTTTGCTCAGTGGATAGAGCGTCAGCCTGTGGACTGAAGGGCCCCAGGTTTTATTCTGGGCAAGGGCATGTACCTTGGTTGTGGGCACATCCCCAGTAGGGGGCATGCAGGAGGCAGCTGATTGATGTTTCTCTCTCATCAATGTTTCTAATTATTCCTCTCCCTTCCTCCATGTAAAATCAATAATATATATTTTTTAAAAAACATTACTAAGAAAAACATTAAGACTGATGTTAAGTAACTTACCACCTATATTTTCAGGAACTTTATGGTTTGAAGTCTTACATTCAAGTCTCTTAAATCCATTTTGACTTAGTTTTTGTGTATGGTATAAGATAGTGGTCTGGTTTTATTCTTTTCTATGTGCCTATTTAGTTTCCCCAACACCATTTGTTGAAGAGACTGTCCTTCTCCCATTGGGTGCTGTTGGCTCATTTGTCATAAATTCATTATTTATATATGTGCAGGTTTATTTAGGGGCTCTCTATTATGTTTCATTGTTCTGTGTGCCTGTTTTAAGGCCAGCACCATACTGTTCTGATAATTATAGCTTTGTAGTATAATTTGAAGTTGGGAAGTGTGATACCACTAGTTTTGTTCTTCTTTCTAAAGATTGTTTTGGCTATTTAGGGTCTTTTGTGGTCCCATACAAATTTTAGAATTATTTGTTCTAGTTCTGTGAAAAGTGTAATTGAAAGTTTAATAGGAATTGCATTAAGTCTGTAGATTGCTTTGTAGTATGGACATTTTAATATTAAGTATTTCGATGCATGAGCATAGTATTTGCATCTTCAATTTCTTTCAACAATGTCTTCTAGCTTTCAGTGTATAGGTCTCTTCACCTCCTTGGTTATATTTATTCCTAGGTATTTTATTCTTTTTGATGCAATTGTAAATGGGGTTATGTTCTTAATTTCTCTTTATGGTAGTTTGATGTTCATATGTCAAAGTACTACAGTTTTCTGTATATTAATTTTATATTCTGCAAGTTTACTGAATTCATTTATTAGGTAAAACAGTTGTGTGTGTGTGTGTGTGTGTGTGTGTGTGTGTGTGTGTGTGTCTAGGCTTTAGGGTTTTCTGCATGTAGAATCATGTCAGCTGCAAATAGTGACAGTTTTACTTCTTTGTTTCCAATTTGGGTTTTGTTTCTTTTTCTTGCCTTATTGCTGCAGCTAGGACTGCCAATACTATGTTGAATAAGAGTAGTGAAAGTGTGTGACCTTGTGTTGTCCTGGATCATAAAGGAAAAGCTTTAAGCTTTTCACCATTGAATATGATGTTAGCTGTGTGTTTGTCAGGTGCGGCTTTTTTATGTTGTGGTACTTTCCCCTATACCAACTTTTTGTTGAGAGTTTTTAATCATATATGTGTTGGATTTTTGGCATATGATTTTTTGACATTTATTGAGATGATCATATGATTTTTATTCTTCACTTTGTTGATGTGAGCTATCACAATAATTGATTTACAAATGTTGAACCATTATTTCATCCCTGAGATAAATATCACTAAATTATGGTGTCTGATCCTTTTAATATTTTGTTTGCTAATATTTTGTCAATCCCCCACCCCATCTATGTTCATCAGGGATATCTGCCTATAATTTTATTTTTATGGGGTATCCTTTTCTGGTTTGGGTATCAAGGTAATGCTGGTTTCATAAAATAAGTCCAGAAGCATTCTCTCTCATTCAATGTTTTCGAAGTTTGAGAAGGCTAGGTATTAGATCTTCTTGGAATATTTGATAGAATTCACCAGTGAAACCATCTCATTCTAGATGCTTGTTTGCTGAGAGGTTTTTTTAATTATTGGTTCAATCTTCTTACTAGTAATTGACCTACTCAGCTTTACTAGTATTCTTCATGGTACAGCCTTAGAAGACTTTACATTTTTAGGAATTTCTCCATTTTTTCTAAGCTGCTAAATTTGTTCATGTATAATTATTCACAATAGTCTTTTATCTTTTTTTTTGTATTTCTGTGGTATCGGTTGTAATATCACCTTCTTCATTTCTGGTTTTATTTATTTGGACCCTCTCTCTTTTTTTCTTGGGAAGTCCAGCTACAGATTTATCTATTTTGTTTATAAAGAATCAGCTCTTTGTTTCATTGATCTTTTCTGTTGTTGTGTTTTTTTGTTTGTTGTCGGGTGTGTTTTTTTTTTAGTTTCTATTTTACTTATTTCTGTTCTGATGTTTATTTTCTTCATTCTGCTAACTTGGGCTTAATTTGTCCTTCTTGTTATAGTTCCTTTAGATGTAATGTTAAATTGTTTATTTGAAAATTTTCTTGTTTCTTGAGGTAGGTCTCTATCTTTATGAACATTCCTCTTAGAACTGCTTTTGCTACATCCCATAGATTTTGGAATCTTGTATTTTCATTTGTCTCAAGGTATTTTTTTTAAAATTTTGTCTGAAATTTCTTCATTGGCCAATTGGTTGTTCATAAAATGTTGGTTAGCTTCCACATATTTATGATTTTTCTAGTTTTTCTTTTTGTGATTGATTCCAATTTCAAACCATTGTGGTCTAAGAAGATATTTAATATGATTTTAATCTTCTTAAATTTATTGAAACTTGTTTTGTGGTCTATCCTGGAGAATGTTTGATGTGCACTTGAGAAGAATGTGTATTCTACTGCTTTTGAATGGAATGTTACGTATATATCTATTAGCTTCATATTCTCTAATGTGTAATTTAAGATCATTGTTTGCTCATTGATTTTCTGTCTGGATGATTTATTCATTGATATAGGTGGAGTGTTAAAGTCCTCTACTATTATTGTATTGATGTTAATTTTTCTCTTTGTATTTTATTCATCCCTTAACAAATTATTGTAGTTTTAGTTAATTTTACTACTTTTGTCTTCTAACCTTTATACAATGTTTATAAGTGATTAAGTCACTGCCTTTACTATATATTTTTCTTATAGTGAGATTTTAACATTCATATGTTTTCTTCTTATTAATTATCTTATTAATTAGTGTCATTTCTTTTCAGGTTAAAGAAGTTCCTTTCACATTTCTTGTATGATCAGTTTAGTGGTGATGTTTTTCTTTAGCCTTTGTTTGTCTAGAAAACTATCTCTCATTCAAATCTGAATGATAACCTTACTGGATAGAGTATTCATGTTTAGAATTTTTTTCCTCATTTAGCATTTTAAGTATATCATGTCATTCCTTTCTGGTTACAAAGTTTTTGGTGAAAAATCTGCTGATAGCTTTATAGATTTCCCTTCTATGTCACAATTTGTTTTTCTCTTTATGCCCCATTCTCTCTCGATCCTTTTTCTGGGACCTATAATGACAATGTTATTCTACTTGATGGCCCATAGGCCCCTGAAGCTACTTTCACTTCTTTTATTATTATTTTTATTTTAAAATATTTTTGTTGATTTTTAGAGAAAGAGGGAGAAAGAGAAACATCAATTGTCTGCCTCCTACACACCCACTACTGGGGATTGAGCCTGCAACCTGGGCATGTGTCCTGGCCAGGAATTGAATCAGCAACCTTTTGGTGCACTAGATAAAGACCTGAAGTGACATATTGGCCTGACATTTAATAGGTTGTTGCATCGGCAGGACTTTCTGCCCCAAAGTGGCCACAGTGAGGGGGATGAGTGTGTGAGAGAGGAGAGACAGGAGTGTGCCCACAGGAAGCAGCCACGGTGAGGAGGGGGTGGAGACTCCAACCCCTGGAGAGCTGGGACTGCCAGATCCACAGAACAGGTGGAGAGAGATGAACTCACTGTCCCCAAACCTCTGCAGGGCTGGTCCTGGGGCAAGGGGTGCTGACTGGAGACCTAGGGTCTGGAGAGCAGAGCAGGGAAGTGGGAGGGACCGGACAGGGACAGGGATAGAAAGGAAAAGGTGCAGAGACCAGAAGGAAAGAGACAAGGATGGGGAGGGCTGTCTAACAGGTGGTGACACTCGAGGTATGCAAGCAGGGGCAGGCGCCCAACCTCTAGGGTAGCTGTAAAGTGCATTCTGAATGCTAAGGCCCTTCTGCTCCCCAGAGCCTAGATTTCTGGATGGGCACAAGGTAGGACAGCCAGGCCCGGGGAGAGGGTGTGTTTGGAGGAAGCCGGTGGTGTAGAGGGTAACAAAACTGGTGCCCGTGGGTGTCTGAACCCCACCTCTGCCTGCAGCCAGGGTCAGGCCCTCAGATCCTCCTCCCCAGTTTGTCAGAGATCCCAAGGCAGGATGTGGCAGTGAAAATGTGAGCAGAGTGACAAACCGCTGGAACTGTCCATTCTCCCGTCACAGTGTTCCCTAGTGACTGGCTCGCGAAGTCAGACCGTGGCACCGCCAACGGGCTGGTGTGCCGCTTCGGTGAGCATGTGCCCACTGCCTGGCATTGGCAAAGCTCCAGGTGAGTTTGTGGCCAATCTCTCAGCCCTGATAATAATGTCACAAGATGCAGGGAGGAGGAGCTCGCTGGTTGTCCGTGGTCAGGCCCACAGGTTTAAGAGGAATAGCTGTGTTTGAGTCATTCAGGAGTTCCTGGAGGAATCAGAAGACATGGCTATTCTAGATCCAGACTCCGGAGTGGCCTGGCTGGCGTGTGTGCTGGCTGTCCCACCTCTCCCTGTTGTCCCCAGTGCAGGCCCCTAGCCAGCTGTTTCCCACCAGGCTGGGGCCAGTGTGCCCTCTGTGGTCAAAGAGAATCCAGAAGACAACCCTACTGCCTGTCCTCCACAGTAGGGGAGTGAGCCGATTGTTGGTGGCATTCTGGGAACTTGGAGGGTTTACTGTGTAAGTGGGACTGAGCTGGAGACCCCCTTCCTGGACCCAGAAGCTCTGGCTTCACAACCCGCTCCCAAGGCTCAGGACTGGTCCAGCAGGACAGCTCTTTCTCACCCAGATTCCTCCTGCTAAAGACCCTGGTGTCTCTCAGGCCTGCGGGATGTGGCACCTCTGCAGGGAGCAACCCATCCATCATCAAGGAGTCATCATCAGTCAGGCACAACCCGCACCCCACCCAGGGAGGCCAAAGCAGCATCAATACGGGCCACAGAAGAGAGCCAGTCATGGCCCCGGCGTGATGGATGGGTGTCACCCTGCACTGTAGGTCCATGTTTATGGGACACCCAAACAGCCAGTCAATCCCCCAGGACCATCACTCACCCAGGCTACTAGGGGTCCTGGACAGGCTCTCGGGTGGTTTTGCTGCTTTCACTCAGGCAGCACTTAGAGTTTTAGCCTGTCAGGCCTAGGGGTCCCATTCAGCTGCCAGCATGTGACAGATGGGACAGGCAGCCTGACAAGAACACACAGCTTTGAGAATCATTGGCTGCAAGTCCAACCAGGGATCCTCGAGCTCAGCCACCCCGAGTAACCACTGGGCTTTCTGCTTATCCCTAAAGACTTGGTAACCAGGTCCTGCACGCACGGACTGCGGGCTCTCCCCAGAGACAAGCCTGGTGTGTTGTTTAACTCATGTTCTCTTGTTGTCATGGCCTACTCCGGCCAGGAAAGCTCAATGCCTGCTTTAGGGAAGTAAACTCCCTCCTTCCTTCCCTCTCTTCCTTTCTTCATTCCCTCTCTTCCTCCTTCCTTTCTTCCTTCTTTCCTTCTCTCTCCTTTTCCTTTTCACCCTTTCTTCAACAGACAAGGCTGTTTGGTTTAAGAAACAGAAAATATGGAAAATTCAGCCCTCAGTCATCGTCTGCTCCTCAAATGAACTCGAGCAGTCAGTACATCGAGGTTTCTGAGGAAGAAGGCTGATGGGTTAAGAAGTCACTCCACTCGATAGCAGACCTTGGTTTTGCTGGCAGGAACAGAAAGGTTTGTGGAAAGAACACGGGCTCACCTCACTCTGTTCCTCTGAGTAGGCAACTTCTCCTCTCATGAGCCTCAGTTTCTCCCTGTGAAGTGGGGTCACTAACACACTCATGTAGGGCTGTGGTGGGGAGGGGATAATGGGTATGATACCGTGTTCCTCAAAGTGAGGCATCTCCAAAAACCCAGGTGTATTGTGACTGATGGAGAAAAGAACACCTGGCCTCACCTATGATCTTCATGAAGTTCCATTTCCAGGGAGAAGGCAGGAAAAGGGAACTGTTCCAAAAGCTAGTGTACAGAACCACTTATGCAACTCAAAATGGATTAAGGACCCACGTGTAAGAGACAAAACTATAAAGCCCTTAAAGGAAAATGTAGGGGCAAGTCTTTATGACCTGGGATATGACACAGACAACAAAAGAAAAAACAGCTGAACTAGACTTTATTGAAATCAAAGACCTTTGTGCTTCAATGGACCTCATCAAGAAAGTAAAAAAAACAACCACAGAATGGGAGAAAATATATGCAAATCATGTGTCTGATAGGGGCCTTACATCCAGAATACACATGCTGACATTTAATAGGTTGTTGCATCGGCAGGACTTTTTTCCTCCACCCTCTCACTGTGGCAAAGCAAAGCCACAGTGAGAGAGCACTTCACACCTACAAGGATGACTACATTCAAAAGGACAGATAATGTCAAGTGTTGGCGAGGATATAGAGACACTGGAACTCTCATACACTGCTGGTGGGATGGAAAGCAGTGAAGTTGCTGTGGCAAACATTCTGGTGGTTCCTCACAGTGTTAAACATACAGTTATTACATATCCCAGCAGTTTACACCCACACATATGCCCAAGGGAATTGGAAACATATGTTGCACAAAAACTTGTACGTAAATGTTCACAGCAGCATTATCCATAACAGCTCCAAAGTGGAAACCACCCACATGCCCATCATTAATAAACACATCTGATCTATCCACAAAATGGAATATTATTCAGTCATAAAAGGGAATGAAGCACTAATTTATGGATAAACGTTATGTGGAGAGAAAAAAGCCAGTCACAAAAGACCATATATTGTATGATTGCTCTTTTTTTTTTAATATATCTATTTTATTGATTTTTTACAGAGAGGAAGGGAGAGAGATAGAGAGCTAGAAATATCGATGAGAGAGAGACATCGATCAGCTGCCTCCTGAACATCCCCCACTGGGGATGTGCCCGCAACCCAGGTACATGCCCCTGACCGGAATCGAACCTGGGACCCCTCAGTCCGCAGGCCGACGCTC
>NW_006284335.1:330186-332446 GCF_000327345.1 Myotis davidii | reverse complement strand
ATGGAGAAGGCAGGAAAAGGGAACTGTTCCAAAAGCTAGTGTACAGAACCACTTATGCAACTCAAAATGGATTAAGGACCCACGTGTAAGAGACAAAACTATAAAGCCCTTAAAGGAAAATGTAGGGGCAAGTCTTTATGACCTGGGATATGACACAGACAACAAAAGAAAAAACAGCTGAACTAGACTTTATTGAAATCAAAGACCTTTGTGCTTCAATGGACCTCATCAAGAAAGTAAAAAAAACAACCACAGAATGGGAGAAAATATATGCAAATCATGTGTCTGATAGGGGCCTTACATCCAGAATACACATGCTGACATTTAATAGGTTGTTGCATCGGCAGGACTTTTTTCCTCCACCCTCTCACTGTGGCAAAGCAAAGCCACAGTGAGAGAGCACTTCACACCTACAAGGATGACTACATTCAAAAGGACAGATAATGTCAAGTGTTGGCGAGGATATAGAGACACTGGAACTCTCATACACTGCTGGTGGGATGGAAAGCAGTGAAGTTGCTGTGGCAAACATTCTGGTGGTTCCTCACAGTGTTAAACATACAGTTATTACATATCCCAGCAGTTTACACCCACACATATGCCCAAGGGAATTGGAAACATATGTTGCACAAAAACTTGTACGTAAATGTTCACAGCAGCATTATCCATAACAGCTCCAAAGTGGAAACCACCCACATGCCCATCATTAATAAACACATCTGATCTATCCACAAAATGGAATATTATTCAGTCATAAAAGGGAATGAAGCACTAATTTATGGATAAACGTTATGTGGAGAGAAAAAAGCCAGTCACAAAAGACCATATATTGTATGATTGCTCTTTTTTTTTTAATATATCTATTTTATTGATTTTTTACAGAGAGGAAGGGAGAGAGATAGAGAGCTAGAAATATCGATGAGAGAGAGACATCGATCAGCTGCCTCCTGAACATCCCCCACTGGGGAAGTGCGCGCAACCAACCCAGGCACATGCCCCTGACCGGAATCGAACCTGGGACCCCTCAGTCCGCAGGCCGACGCTCTATCCACTGAGCCAAACCGGTTTCGACTGTATGATTGCTCTTATATGAAATGTTCAGAATAGGAAAAGCTATAGAGACAGGAAGGAGATTAGTGATTGCCAGGGACTGAGGTGGGGGTGGGGGGTGGAGGGGATAAATTGGGAGTAACTGTTAAGGGGTACGGGGTTTCCTTTCAGGGTGATAATGATGTTCCAGATTCAGTGGTGATGGTTGCATACGTCTAAATATTAAAAACTACTGTATTGGACACTTAAAAGGGGTGAATTTTATGGCATGAATTATATCTCAGTACAGCTGTTATATAAAAATAGTAATTATTTGAGTTGGCATCAACTGATGTCTGAAAGCTGTTCCTGCCTTTCCCATCCTGGCCCCAAGTTTCCATCAGGGAGATGATGGGTCAACAGATTCCATGGGGGAGCATGGACTCCTCTGCCATTTGGCTCTAAATCTCCTTCAAAACCCCACAATCTCCAGGAATAATTGACTGCTTGGAATTCTGTAGCGGAGAGCCCAGCACACCTGCGGTTAATAAATAAAGGGGAAAATTGTCCATCAGACCTGGGATGATAAGTGGGCTTAGCATGTTTAACTATTTGCAACTGAGACTTTAAAAGCGGTGGAATCAGCCCCCCAAGCACTCATTTCCTTTAGCAAAGTACCCCCCCCCCTTGGGAATGTTTCTTCTGCAGAAATTATCTAAAAAGCAAAAAGCTTTGTGCATGTGGGTGCTTCTAGCAACTGTTTCATCCAGTGACCTGTCTTAAGGCTGGAGGGACAGCAGGCCTTTCCCTGGGTGACAAATGGAGGGTGAGGTGTAGAACGAGGCAACGGAGGCCCAAGCGTCCGTGGGTGAGTGACTCTGTGGGGTATGACTGTGGTTTCATGACATTCCCATGCTGTGCTCACATCTTTACATCGAACAAGCACCCTCCAAAGTCAGAGGATGTCCACAGGTCAGGTGGATGGTGCAGAGCCTGAACCTGAGGTCAGGACAGCCCATCAAGTGGGCAGTGCGTGGGGCCTGCTGGTGGGGCGGGTGTATGTGTGCTCACTGCATGGCTTTCCAGCGGGCAGAGGGCAGCAGGGCCGGGGAGGAATATGCATCTCAGCTCACAGAAGAGGTGGAACCGGGTAGCAGGCAACTCCTTTTGCATTGAGAAGAGAGGGTCTCTAATGCAGAGGCCTGGTTGTGCAGGTGCTGGAGGAGGCACT
>NW_006284335.1:325959-330065 GCF_000327345.1 Myotis davidii | reverse complement strand
TTCAGCTTGTATAAAAATATTCTTTTATATAAACAAGGTAGTGGGAAACTCTTAGCTCTTATGATAACCTGAGTGACATAGACCCCCCCCCCCCCCCCACACACACACACATGGCCCCGGCACCTGCAGGATGGTGCTGACAGAGATGGGAGGGGACTGCTCCTTCCCTGTCAGCCTCCATCTCCCACCAGAACTCCTCACCCCAAGGTAGTTCTCTGGAATTCCAAGTGAGGCAGGGGAGGGTCAGGAAGGGAGGGTGGGACCAGTGCCCACACCAGCACAAAGGTGGGGGCCGGGCAAAACAGGACCCCAAACCAGTGTAGGCCCAGGCCTGCTGGCTGATCGCACACACGTCACCTTCAGGCTGGGCTCAGGTCACTGCGGCTGTGCCACGCCTGCATTTCCATCCATGGATTTGCTTCCTTTCCCTGAAATTAATTTATTTCAAAGGGGACTTACCACCGCCACCATAAAAACCATACGTGGACTCATACCTTGGAAAATGGAGACGATAGGGGCTGAACAGTAATATGAAACTCTAACCAGACCTGCCCCCTTCTACAGCTCAGAGCCTGGGTGGACAGGGACTTGCTCTGAGAGCCAGCAGAGGTTCCCAGGGATGAAAAGGGGGTGCTGCCCCCTAGTCCCCCGAGCACGCCCATACCTGAACTGATGTGCTGTGCCCCAGACCTGCCCGGGGCCACAGGGCCTGGCACTGCTAACGCTGGGAGGGAACCGCCTGGCCAGGCCTGTGTTTAGTGTGTGGCTTCAGCATCTTCTCCCAGCACAGAGGTGGTAGCTGGAGCTAGTTTATTTGTGTGGGTGTGTGTGTGTGTAGGGGTGTGTGCGGGGGGGGGGGGGCGGGGACTGGCAGCCCCTCTGCTCCCCTTCCAGAGAACGTTCCGGGGATCTCAGGAGGAGAGCCTGGTGCCTGTGACCCGCTCCTCCTGCCTCCGCGTTTCATCCTGGAAACTCCTTCCTGTGTGTCTCCACCTACTGCCCCCTGCAGCTGGGCGAGGGCTGGGGCCGAGAGCCAGAGATCGCACCCAAATGTCAAAGCTTTCCCTAAAGCATCTCACAGCTGTCAGGGGCCCCTCCGAGGGCAGGCGGTCCATTAGTGCAGGCAGGTGATTTGTATTGCTGGCTGCTGCTGTGTAAACACAGGGCTCAGGGAGCTGAAAGGCGGGGCAGGCAGGGGTGCACCTGGCACACCTGAGCCCCAGGCAGGGGCTGGGCCCGTCTGCAGGGACGTGCTGAGACCCGCCTGCCCCCCATGCGCCATTCAGCACCTCAGGTGTCTCGGCACCCGGGGAGAGACAGAGGTGAAGGTGCACCCGCCACGCTCTCACCAGGCACGGGGACCAGCAGGGCCCTGAAGCCATGTGCCTTTCTGCCTCCGGGCCCGGCACCTGGGGGTGCCCTGGCCTCTGTGGGGAGCAGCTCCCTGGGATTCCCGAGCAGCCGCTCTGCCGCCCCCACCCCCGCCCAGCACTTACCGCAGGACTCTGATGGTCTGTTTACAGGGCTGTCTTCCGCACCAGACAGAGGGCTCTTGAGGGATTTTAATGACCTCCACCTCCCCTGTCAACGCTAATCAGTGTTTCCTGAGTGAATGGATAAAGGAATAAATGAATTCTTGAGCACCTACCACGTGCCAGGCAGCACGTCGGGGCAGACTGTGGTCTGTGCTGCGGGAAGCCCTGGGGGGACATTGCGATCAGGTGGGAAGGGAGATTGCTGAGAAAGGGGCTTTGCAGAAAGACCTGGGGAGGCACGGGAGGCAGCTAAGAGGGCAGATGTGTGGGGAAGAGTGTTTCAGGGAACAGCACGTGCAAAGGCCCTGGGGAAAGACCAGCCTGAGTGGGGAGGGAGTTCAAGGAACAGTGAAAGGCTGGTAAGGGTCCAGTAAGGGGGTGGAAAGGAGGGAAGAGATAGAGAGATTGGGGGGCGGGGTGGAGAGAGAGAAACATGACAGGTCTGAGAAGTCCTGCAGCCGTGTGGTGGGGCTGACTAGCTGACCCCACAACTAGCCCCACGCATCTGCCTTCACTCGCACTGAGAGGGTGAAAGAGGCAGACTGTGGCCAAGGAGGGCAGGAGAGGGGCAGGCCATTCTGGCCAAAGATTTCGAGAAAACTCCCAGGGAAGGGGCCTTTGAGAGACTCTCTTCCCTGAGAAGAAGAGGGGACTTGTCCTGGGTACCGCCCCGAGCCTTCCCCACCCCCACTGCACATCTGCCTTTGGCTGTGGCCCGTGTGCATGTGATGTCATGAAGTCTTGCAGAGCTCCTAGCCCAGCACCCAGAGGAGGAGCAGCCTCATCCCCTAGTCCTGTGTGAGTCCGGCTCCAGCTCATGTCACACACCTCGGACACACATCACCACACCAAGAGAGCTCCTGGGCCACCTGATCTAGAGCTCCCACCCTCATGTTCTCTCTCTCTCTCGCTCTCTCTCCCCCTCCAAAATGGCTGTTTTGTGTCGGTGTTCCTCTTGGCCTTCCTCATGGGAACATTCGCTCAGGACATGGGGTTTGGGCTTGTTTTGTTGGTGTGTCTGCTGCCTGGAGCAGAGCCTGGCTAAGAATACGTGTCCCCAGATGTTGTTCAGGACAGGAACGAGCATTCAGCACGTGTCAGCGTCCAGGGCTGCGCTGTCGCCGTGGCTTTGGCCCCACTTCCTCCGCCCCCGCTGGAGCACCAGCAGGTTCATACTGTGCGAGCACCTGTGTTATGGGTGACAGAACCGAGCCAGGTGACCTGCTGGAGGATGGACATCGGCGAGTGGGGCTGGACCACAGTTAGATTGACCCCAGAATGCGAAGGCGGGGTGAGTGGGCACCACCATGGCCATCCTCCTCCAACTCCCAGGAGTTGTCCAGGGACTATAGCCAGGGAGAAGGCTGTGGGCCCTCCGCTGGCCCCCCTGCAGGCCAGAACCAGCACCCCAGCTCCTGATGTATTCTGTGACATCGGTTACCCTCCTGGGGTGAAATGAGTAAACTACACAACCTCCCATGTCATCATTTCAAATCTCCCTATTATGCCTCATGCAAGACATAAAGAGATTAACCTGATGTTTTAAAATGTGTGTTTCAACATAAGCCCATGCAGGAGGCTTGACCGCACGGCACACACAGGAGGCACGGCCGCACGGCACACACAGGAGGCACGCAGGTGCATGCACGGTGTAGCAGGTACGAACCAGTGAGCAACGGTATTCAACTGCGGACGGTCAACACCATCACTGCCGACGTGAACTCTGAAGTGGCAGCACGGTTACGAGCATGCACTTGAGTGATGCAGCCCAGGCGGGCATGCCAGGCAGAGCCAGGCAGCGCTGGGCAGGGCCAGGCGGGCCCTCAGAACCAGGCTCACCCAGGTCTCAGCTTCATGGAAAGGTGACACCTGTGAATGCCTTCCAACATTGCTGTGGCTGTGCCTTGTGTCGCTGTGGCATTGTGCTCCTGAAAAATCCGGAGTATGTCAGAACCTCAAAGGAGATCCTTACATTTTTGTGTAAAACAGAGCCGGGCTGGGATACTGAAGAGACTGTCATCCGTGAGTACGTGTAGGACCCCAACAAGAGTTCTGGCCTGTAGCCCAGGGCTCACCCAGCACTCAGAGTCCCGCACATCACGGCCGCACCTCAGATGGCTCCCCCAGGGCCTCCAGCCTGCCCTGCTCTGGACTCCCGCTCCCCCGGATATGCCCAGCCAGGCTGAGTGGGCAGAGCCCCAGGCCCACTTCTGTTGCCTGCTCAGTTCAAATGCCCCTGTTCCCCGGAAGCAGGCCTGGCCTAAGGCTGACCCAGGCAGGTGGGAGCCCCTCGTGTCAGGCTACATGAACCCCAGCCAGCCAAGCAGGGCCCCCAGCAGGCCTCTGCCATCACCTCCCAGGCTGGTGTCCCCAGGCCTCCCCACGACCCAGCGCAGCGAGGGGCTCCAGGCAGGCTGTGATGGATGGCAGGGGAGGCTCCATCCCCCTGCCCCTGTCTTACAGACATTCTTCCAGCAGATAAACTGCTTTGAGTGGCCACCCCCACAGTGGCCTGGCGGAGGGGCCCTCTTGAAAGGCAGGAGATGAGGGCCTCTGTATATAATAAAGGTG
>NW_006284335.1:322737-325932 GCF_000327345.1 Myotis davidii | reverse complement strand
AGTGTCATCCAGACATTTTTATGCTTTTCTCGAGGCCCCAGCTGCCATGTAGCCGGAAGGACCTGAAGCTTTTTAGCAAGTGGCCTGAGGAAGTGGCTGGTTCCAGGCCTGAGAGGGAGCACGGGGTCAGGGGCAGGGCCCTTCCAACCCAGTCAGCCTGCGCCCCTCCTCTGAAGGAGTTGGGAGGACCCACTCCAGCCCTTGGGACTTGCTAGCCTGGTGCAGGCTGAACCCCTGGGGAGCACTTCGGGAGTGGGGTGGGGCTGACAGTGGGTCAGTAGAAGTCAGGGCACACAGGATCTCACAGGGCACACAGATCTCAAAGGGCACACAGATCCCACAGAACACATGGATTTCACAGGGCACACGGATCTCACAGGGCACACAGGATCCCACAGAACACATGGATTCTCACAGGACACACAGGATAACACAGGGACCACAGGATCTCACAGGACACACAGGATAACACAGGGACCACAGGATCTCACAGGACACATGGATCTCACAGGACACATGGATCTCACAGGCACAGGGATCTCACAGGGCACAGGGATCTCACAGGGCACACAGGATCTCAAAGAGCACACAGGATCTCACAGGACACACAGGATAACACAGGGACCACAGGATCTCACAGGACACATGGATCTCACAGGCACAGGGATCTCACAGGGCACAGGGATCTCACAGGGCACACAGGATCTCAAAGAGCACACAGGATCTCACAGGGCACACAGGATAACACAGGGACCACAGGATCTCACAGGGACCACAGGATATCACAGGACACATGGATCTCACAGGCACAGGGATCTCACAGGGCACAGGGATCTCACAGGGCACACAGGATCTCAAAGAGCACACGGGATCTCACAGGGCACATGGGATCTCACAAAGCACACAGGATCTCACAGGACACATGGATCTCACAGGGCACACAGGATCTCACAGGGCACACGGATCTCACAGAGCACACAGATCTCAAAGGGAACACAGATCTTACAGGGCACACAGATCTCAAAGGGCACATGGATCTCACAGGGCACACGGGATCTCACAGGACACATGGCTCTCACAGGGCACATGGATCTCACGGGGCACACGGATCTCACAGGGCACAGGGCTCTCACAGGACACATGGATCTCACAGGGCACACGGGATCTCACAGGACACATGGCTCTCACAGGGCACATGGATCTCACAGGGCACACGGATCTCACAGGGCACAGGGCTCTCACAGGACACATGGATCTCACAGGACACATGGATCTCATGGGGCCTCAGGTCTGAGGAATGCCCTGTTTGTCTTCAGGGTGCCCAGCCAAGCAGCACCACAACCCCCAGTACAGAGCCTGGAAGGCGGGGGGCCCTGGCTGTGACTGTAGCTCCTGTGCTGGTTTGAGGGTCTGTGGAGAAGACAAGCACCGGAGAGGTGCTCATGACCTTTCTCTCCCATCTCCCTCCTCGCTCTCTCTCCCATGTCTGCAGTGTCACTAGGACAGAGCCCCCAACTCACAACAGGCTCTGGGCCACCTGAGTGCACACGGTGGGTGTGGGGGAAGAATGGCTGCAGGGGACCCACCCACAAAGGCCCTGGCCACCTGAGTGGGAAGGGGAGGGACTTGCCCACTAGGCCCCAGTCCACTTGTGTGTCCAGGTGAAGGGCACACAGCATTCAGCTTCACAGGCCTGGTGCCTTCCAGCCTGAACCCCAGGTCTGCTCAGCCCACCTGCCATCTTGGTTTCTTGGAATCCCCTTAGTATACCAGCCTGTGACCCCGAAGCTCCAGGCAACCCCCAACCCACCCCAACTGCAAACAAGAGGGTCAGGCCACATGCAACAGAGTGCAGGCGTGAGGTGAGTGGATCCCCGAGGGCATCTCCAGGCCTGGTGCTGCTGGAGGCCCTACAGGGAAAGCCTAAGGCCTGTGCGAGGCCAGTGGACCCACAGACCTACAACAGTATGATCAATATTCCCATTTCTCTTGAGGGACAAACTGACCCATAGAAAGTGAACAGAGCTGATCAAGGTGGCAAATGGACAGGATTTGGGATTTGAACCCATGTGCATGTGGCTCCAGGCACAGAATTCGTTGTCACCCAGTGCCTGCCCCTTGGCCTGCAAAAGGAAGACTAAAGAAGCCCTCTGGAAAAGGCGATCAGAGTGATCTAGTATTTGATCAGTAGCACTGAGCTGCCCTCATCGATGCCAGGCAGGGCCCACATGGAGCTCAGGGTTTTCCGGAAAAGCAGATGAAGAGAGATGGGTTAAGAGCCCCTGTGGAGAGGAAGAGCCGTGCGCTTTTTAGCTTTTTTAATACTAATTCGAGCCTGACGTTGAGTCCCAGTGAGGGAAGGGCACTGACTCTCTGCTGACCTCTGAGAAGCCTGTGGCCTCCCCCGCCTGGTCGTCTGGGTAGGGCGTTGGGTTCCAAGTGTCCACAGGGCTGGACAGGCCATCCTCACTGCCCCATCTCCTAGGCTCTCCAGCCTTCTTCTCTCTTTGCCCCCAAAGACCTCAGGACACCCAACTCCATCTTTTCGATGAGTCTAAGTTTTTCCAAACACAGGAGGAAGCTGGGGGTGGGCAGTGGGAGTCCTGACTAAATTTGGAGATACCCCCACGGATGGAGCCACGAAGTAGAGGGTGATCTTCCCTGGGGTGTCAAGGACCTGCTGGGCATTCCCCTCCTGGCTCTGGGACCAGCTTCTTCTTTGTCCTTAAGTCTTGGGAGTGGGGTCCCCCTGCAAGGCCCCAAAGCTATTACCTCATCCTTACCCTCTCCTTTAAGAGGTTGGTCCTGAGTGCTGAGACCTTTGTTATACCAAGGCCCTTGCCTGACGACCCACTGTGGGGCCACGGGCAGGTTTCTCCCTGACTTTTTAAAGGTTATAGACCCATCATATCCCAAGACAGGGGCTCCTGGGCCTACTGACCCTCAGAGCCTTCTGAGGGAGGGAGGGTCAGACATCACGGCTGTGTGCCTGCCCCATGCTCTCCACGTCCCCAGGTATCTATCACTTAGATGCCAGGCCAGCAGATGTCTCTCTCCTGGATGCCAGGTCACCAGGGATCTCCAACCTTTAGGAGAGATCTAAGCAAGAGGTGAAGAGGGTCTGTCGCATTTATTTTAAATTTTTAATAGATGATGCCATACTGCATCAAATTTCTAAATATACCAAATATCAGA